>NC_056725.1:583774667-584139667 GCF_019279795.1 Protopterus annectens
CATGCTGGAGGAATAGATTCCTGTCACAGAGACTCCCCATTCTTTGGAACAAAATTTCTAACTACATTAGACAGAGCCCTGCACTAACACTCTTCAAGAGAAGCCTTGATGAGTGGATGGGTAACAGAAAATACACCCCTGGGATCACTTCATTGGCTCTGCTTGACAGAGGCTCAGTTAATCAATGGGGCGGCGAAAGCCGACACACTCTGGCTAGGCTTATAAATGCCCTCGGCCAGATAGCCTAGTATCTACCTATGAACCTATGAACCTATTATAAAAGTACAATATATTTATCCATTATGTACTTACCCCATGAGAGATAAATGTAGATGCTTGTTGAGAATGCAACATAAAGTAATTTGCAAAAGGGCTGATGTGAAATTATAATAAAAGAGAAACACCCTTCAAGACAATACAGTCACAGTGTTTTCAATATGTTCCTACAATACAATGTTTAATTTCTGTTTATATATAGGTTCTCACAACAGAATATGCCCCTTCTGACAGGATACACTTTCTTTCACTGTGAAGATATTGCATTAGCTGCACAAACTCTGTTTCCATTATTTTTCACACATAGATCCCTCTTACCATGCACACACACACAGACATGCACACACAGGCACACACACACACACACACGCACACACACACACACACACACACACACACACACACACACACACACACACACACACACACACACACACACACACACACACACACACACACACACACACACAGGCATGCATTCACACTGCCCCAGTGAAGCCAGCTCAATGACTATTTAATCTGGGGTCACATTCATCCACCACCTGCTTCCCATCCCCCGAAAGATAAACACTTTCTGAGTATGAACATTTCTAATGTCTGACTGTGATCAAAGTGAAATAAATCATGACTACAGTAATATATGTGAGCTTGCTTCTCTCTGATAAATTCACTTTATTTCCCTGACAATCCATATCAATGATCATTTCACCATTTTCAAGTAAATTCAATTTTGCTTGGTTTCAAATACAGCATGGTTCTCCATTAACCAAAATAGCTACTTTCTGATTCTGTACACCTCTAATAAATTACTGTGATTAAAGTGATATAAAAGCAATTATAATATATTTCAAGTCTTGCCTTCAAACATGTGCCCCCATCTCCCTGACAAGTCATATCAGTGACCATTCAACATGGTTCAAGCAGATGCATTGTTTCCCTTCTTCACATGCATTCTGCATCATGCACCTGCACACTTCTGATATTTGCCTATGATCAAATTGAAAGAAATGAAACAGAAAATAGCTGCAGTAATGTAAACGATGAAACTCCTACACTGTCCACTTGGCAAGACATATCAGTAATTATTTAACAGTTATTACATAACAGTTCTTTGTTTCACACACAGGATGCCTCCATACCCTTACCCTGAAGTAGCCACTTTCTGGCCATTTACAGCACAGATGCTTGAATATGATCAACTGAAAGAAATAAGGATTACAGTAATGTATTTCAGCTTTTTTCTACCACAGACACTGTTCCTTTTTGACAAGCCATACAGATTGCTTTCATATACAGTATACCTCCTTGCACTCCCCAGCAAAAAGTAATATTCTGATATCTATACTTCCTGTTCCATAATGACTTTATTTGGTCTCCTGACAGGAGCACTATTTATTGTTCTTTACTGACCACCCCAACTCTTATCTTTATTCTAAATTAATCAAAAATAATTTAGATCACTGCTGTGCAAAGTGTCTACTATTAACATACTCACAAATGTATCTGTTATCCTGCCAGTATATATTTTTTCTAAGTAGATGCAAAAGAAAATCATCCTTAGTATACTCTCTATGGTAGTGCCTAAGAAAATGGTTGGACTTTGCTGGCTAAGCAATAGTATTGGTCACCGTAAGTAACGAATGCCTGTGTAATAATTAGCATGTTAGTCCTGAAAAAAAGACTAGGTGTTCCTTTGACATATTCCTCTATGTTGCCAGATGTGTGAATTACCAGCAGAGACAGCATTACTGTTGCTTTTGCAGCTGTAGACACAGACTAGCTCCCATTTACCTAATGGCCAATGAGTCTAAGAATAATGTAGAAAATGATACATTGGTAGACCCTTATATGGTTTACTTGCAGGAGATGGTATACCCCATTGCTATTCTGAGTTATTTTCAAAGTCAATCACCTAGGTTTATATAGAACAAAAATGATTGATTTGTGGTAGGACAGTCAGCAAGCTCTTTCACAGGGGTTTACTTTAGATACTGTATACTTGAACAGCCTTGGCACATCATCATCAGCCCCTTTTTCACATTTTCTATATGGGATCAAGATTTCATGTTAGCAGTCGACATCTCTCTCAATTCAGTGCCACACTCCTGCCTTCTTCAGCACTTATGCCTAACTGTCACAGATCTTCTTTCACACAATCCACCCACCTCTTTCTGCATGTCCTCTTTTCCTCTTACCTTCTTCCTGTCTGTTCCAAATCTTCTTCACCAGATTTTCTTCTACTTTTCTGCATATGTCCGAACCACCATAATCTGTTTTCTTTGATCTTTTCTGCAATTGGAGCTAATTTGGCTTCTGCTCTTATATCCTCGTTTCTTTTTCTGTACCACTTCATTTCCATCACCTATAGCTTCCTCATCTGCGCTGCCTTTACTGCCCTGGTTTTGTACCATATAGCAGTACTGGTCACACCACTGTCTTCTATACCTTACTTTTCAGCCTCTTTCACATTCTTCTGTCATAGACTACATCTTGGGTTCTATGCCAGTTGGCTGCAGCTCCTCTGATTCTAGCTTTGACCTCTTAATTTAGGCCTCTCTTCTCATCAGCCACCCCTCCCAGATACTTGAAGCTATTTACCTATTCCACTATCTTCCCTTCTATCTCAATTCTCAATTCTCAGCTTCTTCTGATTTCCCATGTTTGCTGCCATTACCACTGTCTTAGCTATGCTTAGTTTCATCCCATGTGCCTTCAGTTTTGCATTCCATTCCCCTATCATTTGCTGAAGTTCTTGTTCAGAGTCTTCCTGTAATGCCACATCATCTGCATACAGCGATTTTGTTGATCTTTCCCATACAGCTTGTTTGCTAATGCAACCATCACCAGTATGAACAGCAGTGGGTTTAGAGTTAAACCCTGGTGCACACCCACTCACACTGGGAACCCCTCAATGAGGCTGAAAATTGTTCATACTTTCGTCATTGGATTATTGTACACTCTACCAATGTTTCCGGGACTTTGAACCATCACCGTAATGCCCAATCAGCTTTCTTCGGACCTTGTCATATGCTTTCTCCAAGTCTAGGAAAGACCCATTGGACTCTTTCCTCATTGCTTACTTTTTCTCAACTATCAGTCTTACTGCAAACATCAGGTCAGTTCTGCCGCATTGAGATCTGAATCCAAACTGCTCATTTCCCATCTTACTTTCTACTACTCTGCATATCAATTTATCAATCACCCACTCCAGAACTTTCATGCAATGTGATGGGAGTTTGATGCCACTGTACTGCCCACAGGTGTGTATGTCCCATTTGTTCTTGTACACTGGCACAACTCCAGTTATCTAGGATATGCCATTCTCTCCACACTGCTATGAGCACCCTCAGGAGTCATTTTCCCCTATCTCGCCCAGCATCTTTATCATATCTGGTGTGACCTCATCTGAACCTGCTGTCTTCCCTGACTTCATTTTCCTTAGTGTTATCTTTACTTCTTCTAGGGTGAGCTCCTCATTTCCTCTCATTGTAGGCTGTTTCTGGGGCAGTACAGTTTCTGTGGGGTTTTCTTCATTGGGAAGCTGCTAAAAATACTCCTTTCATCTGCCTTTGATGTCCTCTGGACTGGTGAGTAGGTTGTTGCTGGTATCCTTATGAAAGGTGTCTGACTATCTTCTTTATCTTTCTGTCTTTGCCTTCCAACCTGATATAATTTATTTGTGCCACATACTGAGTCACTTTACAGAACCTGGTAGAGTGCCTCCAATGCCCTAGTCTTTACTATTGCAACTCCTTTCCTAGCTTCTTTGTTAGGCAATCAGTATTCCTTCCTAACCTGGTCAGTCTTTTCTGTCTCCCATTTTTTCCTGCACTCCTTCTTTCTTTTGATGACTACCTGGACTTCTGCATTCCACTACTATCCTTCCTTATGTACCTTATTTCCATATCTGGCTCAGCCACTTATCTGTTTTGAGGTGTTGCTATTCGTCTTCAACTCCACCTATGTCATGCTTTCCTTGAGTAATTCCTTGAACTGTTGTGCTTTCTCTCCAGTCAATTTCCAGGCCTTCAGCCTGGTCTCTGTTGACCTTAGAGCCTTCCCTGACCACTCCTTGCAGCTGATTGTGGCAACCAGTGGTTTATGCTGTGGGCTGGCTGCTTCAGTAGGGATAACTTTGCAATCATTGAGTCTACCTCAATGTCCATTCCTTACTAGGAGGAAGTCTACCTGAGTTTCATGTTGGCCACTCTTGTATGTGATCTTGTGATTGTCTCTTATTCTGAACCACGTGTTGGCCACTATCAAGCCATTTGCCAGACAGGAGTCTAGAATGGCCTCTCCTTTTTTATTCCTGTTGCTCCACCCATGTGGACCCAGGCAGTCCTCATATCCTGATTTGTCTGTCCCAATATGTGCATTCATATAAGGCATAATTGATATAGTGCAGAGTCAGCCCTATAAGCACTGTCAGTATGCAAATGAGGTGTAACATCATTGCCTTTCCTGAATACCACAATCTGCACTAAGTGTAGGGAATGTATAAACATGGTGTAAGGACCTACATGATGATATGCAAACACCCTAGCAGTGTAAGGATGAGCACTGGGAAGTGTTTCCTCTCAATGGCTTGCAGTTTTCTATGATTACTCTGACTGCAGGAGCAATCACCTTTCACAGTCTTCCCTCTTTGATGCACACCTACTCAGGGTATGTTAAGGAAAAGAGACTTACCAAAAAGTCTGAAAGTAAACTGAGTGATTTCATTCAAATTCTGGCTTTAGTGACCACAATGACTGGACCTTATCAAGAAATGTTCAGATTCAGGTGAGTACTTTAAGTGTTGGTAAAGATAACTTATGGCAATAAAATAGAGCTAGACCTGCTATTAAGAAAGCATAAATAAGTGAATAAGGAACCATGCAGAAAGGGATACACCTACAGTTTTTGGAGTCTTTGTTTAACATTGTGTGAGTGCATGGGTATCCTATATGTTGCAATATCCCAATCATCCAGAAATTTGATGCCAAATGAGAAAGTTCAGCTTTTATATAACTTGTTTCTGTTGCACTTTCAATGTGACTTGGAACAATGTTACATTATCATTGCATCTAAACTCTTTTTCTCCTTACTAATATATGTCTTTGTCTGTAGCAGCTATGGGAAATACTCTTAAATGATTGTTTTCAGCTTCTATATAGAAATGCATTCCCAGAAATAATTAAAACCACACATCATACAGGCATCTCTGAAATATATCTCCATTGATTCTGAAACTACTAAATGTCTGATTTTCATACTGGAAAGGTAGGTCTCCTGTAACAACGTCAGATAATAAAATATGTTTCAATTTTTTCATGCTTTATTCCATGGTTTGCTTCCCAGCTGGTACAATAATATTTCAACATTGTGTAAGCCCTAACATCACAACATGCTATAATTCATCATCTTTCTTCTTCCAAATTGTATTAAAAGCCATGCCATTAAGCATTCCGTGATTGAGCATTGGAACCTGTGTCAATAAGTTAAGTATCACACATGGCAAAGCTCAATGCCATGTTGCACACCTCTACTGCTGTGTGATGTAAGCAGCGCCAATATGTTTGCCAAGGAATCCATCTGCCTTTAGTTGAGCAAATGCATATGGCAAGGTTGTGCATCTTTGCACATTACCAGTAACATTCGAGATCTGCACTGGGCACCATTTCATACATATTGTGTTAGCTTGACATTTACAGAATGATGTTAAATATGGAACACAAGCGTGGGATGTTGAGGAGCTAAGGCTGTTTGTAACGCAACAGACATTCCATTTAATAGGGAACAATGCCATCACCACTATAGTAACTTTATGAAGTGCCAGCAGGACCTACTAAGCTGAAGGGAGGCTGAATTTAGTAGAGGGGGCACCCCCAGCTGTGTTATGTATATAGACCTATAACCTGTCTACGGTATGGTATTAATCATTGTCAGCTATCTTAGGTACTCATTTTGCTTTTGCATGTATTTCTTTTCTTTTTACAATGTATAGTTGCAAAGGAGGTAACTGCAAACCATGAGGAGCTCTAGGAGAGATTAACTCACCTCAGAGGTGCACAGGGTAATTATGGCTCAGGCACAAATTCAAACCACAATTTTATTTACATTCCCTCAAGCACTAGCATCTTGAGCAGGCGTACCTCAGCCTTCATAACACGCATGCATGCCTGCCCCAATTCCTTTTGATGCTTGGATTAGGCAATGAGAATGCTAGGTTAACTGTGTGTTGTTTCAGTAGCCAGAAGCAGCTATTACTTGCTATTACTGGATAAGAATTCATAAAATATTTAGAGAATATGTCAGGAATAATTAAATTATGGTAATTTCAATTAAAACATTAGAATGCATGTTTACTATCCATCATAGGAAAAGAAATGTTGCTGTTTCTTATATCATAGCAGTGAGATGTGTTTATTATGACACATAATACCTTTCAATCACATATGGTTGTGGAAAAGGTGTACAATAGTAAATTATTATAAATGCATATGTATTCCCAAACTAAGTTTATTTAAAAAATAGCATTGTGTACAGATGCCACATATCTAATTGTTTCTTTTGTGTGCCCTGGCCCCACCCTTTCTGTCTATATATGTCTCTCTTTCTCTCTTTTTTCTTTTTTTATTGTTTTTTGGGGGAGATCTAATTTATTAACATTCTGCTGTTTGTATAACTTGCTGCTGAAAAATTGATGATCAACAGCACAGAGATGTGCACTGACCACTGTGGCTCAGCCCTCCATACATCCAGAGATGGAAGCACAGACACAGGACATGGGAAAGCTGCACAGCTATCCACTTCTTCACAACATAAATGTACAATCCTATATACCATTTCATGACTTTACAGAGTCACCACACCAGTGATGAATAAAAACAACAGAATAATGTTGCACGATCAATTGGACCAAATCAATTGTGTCAAATAACATATAGGCAAAATGGAGAGCTATGTATGGGGCATAATAATTTTTGTCAGACAGGTACCTATTTTTTTTTGTGAGAGAGAGTAATATTGGGAAAGGTGCTTAGGAATGATAGGCTTAGGTAGGTAGGATAGGTTAGGTTAGGTTAGGTTAGGTTAGGTTAGGTTAGGTTAGGTTAGGTTAGGTTAGGTTAGGTTAGGTTAGGATGCATGCAGAGACAAACAAGACATACAAGACAGACAAGGATGGTGATGTTGGAGGACATGATGGTTGGGGGACACTATAATTGGGGGTAGATGAGGACATTGGAGGCATATCCACATTCAGCTTGAGAACAGTAAGAATCTAGTACTCATCCACAGAATTGTCATTACTGTCTCTTGTAACAGATCCCTGGATCAAATACCAGGTGTTTCATCATCTTTGCACTGTGACACAGGACCTTTTCAACCTTGCTGACAGGTGGACTAAGGCCCCACTACATTATATTCTGCAAGAGTCCTGTTGGCACCTGCTGGGTGACAAAATTACCACCTCCACTCTGCCTGCATTTGCACTTTTTTCCCACCTTTCCTGTAACTAGTCTAGTCCAGATACAGATTTGCTGTATCCAGGACTGTTTGTAAGCTTCTGAGCCCCCAAAGCCTTTCTAGGTTGGAGGGAAGCCTTCTAGCGTATCAGTGGGAGTGGAAAGCACTAGGTAGCCTATCTACCACAAGAGTGGTCTCTAGCCCAGAAATTGTAGTTTATTGGCCGTTTGGACAGTTTTTCTATCTCTTTCAACTTTCTGGTTTAAAAGCCTGCATTTGCACTTCTTTCCCACCTTTCCTGTAACTAGTCTAGTCCAGATACAGATTTGCTGTATCCAGGACTGTTTGTAAGCTTCTGAACCACCCAAGCCTTTCTAGGTTGGAGGGAAGCCTTCTAGCTTATCAGTGGGAGTGGTAAGCACTAGGTAGCCTATCTACCACAAGAGTGGTTTCTGGCCCAACAATTGTAGTTTATTGGCCATTTGGCAGTTTTTCCATCTCTTTCAACTTACTGGTTTAAAAGCCCGTGTTTGCACTTGTTTCCCATCTTTTCTGTAACTAGTCTAGTCCAGATACAGATTTGCTGTATCCAGGACTGTTTGTAAGCTTCTGAGCCCCCCAAGCCTTTCTGTGTTGGAGGGAAGCCTTTTAGCTTATCAGTGGGAGTAGTAAGTACTAGGTAGCCTATCTACCACAAGATCCAGTTACATATTCTTGGTATTAGCACTTGAATTTGCTTATTCGTGCTCAACACTTGTTCAGAACTTGTTGTTAGCACTAAATAAGCTACAAATTACTACAGCACTCAACATTCCTCTTTACCTAGAGAAAAACAGTTTTTGTACTTACTTTCCTCACTTGCTTAGAGAAAAACAGCTCTTATACTTACTTTCCTCTCTTGTCTAGAGGAAAGTAGTTTTTATTCAGGCATGTCCAAGGGTCAGCTCCCAGTGTTCTCTCCTGTCTATCTGATGAATCTGGGCATCTTGACGCAATGTAGCAATTGCCTCATGTACACAGACAACCCTCTCCTCCTACCTCCCAACACCACAACCTGTGAGAGATGCACTTATCTAGCCAAACTTGAGGTAAAGTTCTATCCAAACAAGACTGTACTTGACAGTCAAGAGAAGGTAAACACTTGCACCACACCACACTCATCACATAGTCCCACTAAACCTACACCACCAAAATACACACATAGAAACACAAAAACATTCACAGAGGCTCTCAATAATAATCTGCAAAAGCAACAGAGACCTCCAAAGCAGAAACGCAAGCAACCTCCACCCCAACACACCCCAAATGACACATAGCCCACAGACTCAGTGTGCCAATAAACCACAGCCCATAAGGCAAACCAACGTACCCAACACACTAATCATAGGTGACTCTATAGTCAGGCACACTGATGTCCCACTCACCAGGCTAAAGAAGGAGAAGGTTGCTGTCAGCTGCCTGTCGGGTGCCAGGATCCATCACATAACCCACGCACTCAGATCACTCCACAACAAGTACAAATATGACTCTGTCATTGTCCATGTTGGTGTGAAAGACCTGAGATGTACCTCCTTGGACTACATGAAAAGAGACATGGAAGAGATCTCCAATCTTGTAGCCCAGGCAGGTATGACCCTAGCCCTGAGTAGCATCCTGCCATTGTCCGGAATTATACCGCAGTACAAAGACAAAATAATTGACTTCAACAATTGGCTAAGCTTCTAGTGTCATTCTAAGGGGATCCAGTATCTGTCTGTGTAGGATGACATGGTCGACAGACCACGATGCTTTGCCAGAGATGGCCTGCACCTGTCGCCCCAGCGATTCTAGATACTGGCTAAGGCTCTTGCCACCCCCATAGTGCCTTTTTTAGGCAAGGTTCAAATGACAAATGCACCACCATAACAGGAACAGGCAAGCAAAAACTGAGGGTAATGCTACTCAATTCTAGAAGCCTAAATCTCAAAATGCACTCACTCAAGGCACTCCTTAAAATAGAGAACATCGATATCTGTGCAGTGACTGAGATCTGGTTCAAGGCTCTAGAGAACACCCCTGCATTACCAGGCTATAACTCATACCACACTTCTCAGCCATCTAACCTGGACCAGAACACCAAAGGTGGAGGTGTGTCCATATTCATTAAGGATATCCACACCTCCAGGGTAGTTGCGCAGCATAATGCATCCGAGGTTATCCAAGTGCAATTAACTCTGGGAAAAACTGCAATCCAAATTGTAGCTTGCTACAGATCCCCCACCATGTCCCAGGATTCCCACTCCTCTTTTCTTGATATACTATACTGGAAAATATTAGGGTTCAACCAAACACCCTAATAATGGGCGATTTCAACTACCCCATCATTAACTGGGAAAACTACTCATGTACCAACTCCTTCACTCAATGCTTTCTGGAATTTATAAATTCCAATGCCCTGGATCAAGTTATCGACACCCCCACCAGGGGAACAATATCCTAGACCTAGTCATTAGCAACATGAGTAACCGGTGTTCCACACCTGAAATCAACTCCTCATTGGTCAGATGCGACCATGAGCTAATAACCCTAGATATCCACATCCCGCCCACACCCACAATTAAGGAAGCCATGGTAAAAATTTTCTCCAAAGCCAACTTCATGCTTCATAAGACAGAAGTGGTGAACTTCATGACACTCATGCAGATAGACAATACAGTTATGACTGCTGAATCCTATACAAATGCACTCTATAAGCACTTACATGAGTGCATGGATCATACTATTCCAAACAGAACCAAGACGCTATCCTCCAATAAAAGGAAGCCAATCTGGCGGTCCCCTGCCATAAACAAACTCTACAACAGAAGGAAGAACGTGTTGCAAAAGAGAGTAAAATCCCATGAGTGGAGGAGCTTCCTGGTCAGCCTCAGTAAAAAGCTGAAATCCCTTATAAGATCCTCCAAAGCTAGCTACAAAAACAAAATCACCACTGATTCTAAGTGCAGCCACAAAGCATTCTATAGCTATGTCAAGAATCTTAATGGAAACACCCAGATTTGATCTGAGTTACAGCACAACGGCATGAAAATTACAGAGCCAACTGATATTGCCAACATCCTGGCAGGTAGGTTCGGTGCTAACTTTACCCCCCCCTCTCACCCTCTAAAGGACCCATATCTATACAGGAAGAATGCAGAGTCTCTGTAATCACATCTATGCAGGTAAAAGCTGCACTCTCTAAAACCAAAAACACAGCATCCATGGGACCGGACAACATCCCAGGCTGCATTTTACATGAACTTCAGAACGAATTGGCTCCCCACCTAAGCACCCTGTTAAATCAAAGTCTCACATCAGGCTTTGTGCCCACTGAATGGCACACAGCAACAGTTATCTCACTCCACAAAGGGGGAGCCACCACTGATCCTGGAAACTATTGCCCTATTAGCCTGATGAGCCTGGTCTGCATAGCCATGGAATGTATCATCATGGAACTCATAAACAAAGACATTGGTAGCCTCCAAACTCTGGACCCCACCCAGTTTGGGTTTGTGAAAGGCCGCTCATGCCTTCTGAACCTGATTGACTTCTTTGAGGCAGTCACCAAAGCCATAGATGAGGATAAAGTGGTTCACACAGCCTATCTTGACCTCACCAAGGCTTTTGACACCATCCCCCATTCTGGAATTATAATGAAACTCACTAAACTAGGTATAAATCCCTATGTCACAAGATGGGTTGCCAAATGGCTCACTGACAGAACCCAGACTGCAAAAGTTGCAGACTCCAAATCTGACTTCAACTAATGGCAAGTGAAATACCACAGGGTTCAGTCCTGGGACCTCTCCTGTTTGGTATCTACTTCTCTGAAACACAGGCTAACACAGAAGGCCTCTGGCTAATGAAGTTCACAGATGACTGCAAACTAGGCACCATAGTTGAGTCTCCAAATGATGTGGACATCCTACAGAAGGGCCTCACTGAGACAGATGCCTGGTGTCAGCAGCATGGCCTCAAACTCAATGCCAGAAAGTGCTTTGTCATCCCCTTTGGTAGAAACACTGTACCCATGAACTACCACATAAATGGCAGTCTACTTAATGCTGAATGTGTGATAAGAGACCTTGGGACCCAGGTGGACAGTAGTCTCTCCTTTGATAATCACATTGTCACAGTAGTCAGGAAATCCTTCTATGTGGCACACCTCATCACAAAAGGGTTCTCATCTAGGAAAAAAGAGATCATTGTTCCCCTCTACTCAGCACTCATTAGACCCATTATAGAGTACAACGCCCCTTTTGGAATGTACCTCACAAGACATCTTCAGCAGCTGAAAAGGCCATAGAAGTACCTCACAAAGAGGATTACAACCTCAAACAGATGCCATACACTGACCATGTCAAAAAACTCAAGCTTTACTCGGTAGCATATCACCTACTCCAAGGAAATCTCTGCCTAAAATATAAAGCTATATTAAACCCAGAGCAGTTGGACATGCTACACCTAAAGAACTCCCAATCCCTCAGAGCTACATGCTTTAGACCTTGTCACCACAGTAAACAGGACATGCTGGAGGAATAGATTCCTGTCCCAGAGACTTCCCATACTCTGGAACAAGCTACCCATCTATGTCAAGCAAAGTTCCTCATTAGCACTCTTCAAGAAAAATCTTGATGAGTGGATGGGAAATAGGAAATACAACCCAGGGATCACTTCTGTGGCTCTGCTCAACAGGGGCACAGGAAATTAACTTTCTTGGGTGATGTATGCCAGGGAACCTTGTTGGCTAGGCTTACTTAGGCCCTTGGGCCAATAGCCTAGTACCTACCTATGAACGTATGAACCTACGAATGCAGACTAAAGACAGATTAAAGGCAGTACTGTAGAACAGTTAATGCAACAGTTCTTTGGCTGCTAGATGCATGAAAGTAGGAGTTACTATGTGGTGTGTTGAGAAAATTACTCTGTAATCTGATGTTTTTGCATAGTGTCATGGGTTTGGTTATAGCTGTAGGTCTGTTTATTACTTTATTACATCTCATATCCCTATCATATATTTCACTGCAAACATCTCTATTTCTGTCCATATAAAATGTTTCCTTAACATAACACTGGAATAGTGCAGCAAGACATAATTTTCCAGAATATTGCAGGCCCAACAGGGAGACTTATTAAGCCAAGCCTCTCCTGGTTAGGTATGCATGTTTATTGCACACGCTTCAACCCTTTATTTGTACCTAGAATAAGCACTTTATCATACAGAGCAAGACAGATTAATGATGCGTTAATAAGTAAGACTAAAACACCATAAGATGTTCCTACATGTCCAACAAAATATGTTGTTGCTACTCCTGTCTGTATCCGTCTCTCTTTCTTTTTCTCTCTCTGTTTAACCCTTCTGCTTCAGTAAGTTGTCACTGTGCTTCAATTGTGTTACTTTAATGTTGTGAAACAGAAATTTCTTTGGGATGTAATGAGCTAATGCTCCAATGTATAGAAAGATTTTTGAATAATTTCAAGGGTTCTAATCCAGGCATTAGCTAAATCTTACTGACTGTTTTTAGTGCACTGTTTTATGTGTTCCTGTTGGGTACATATTGTTATGAGCCACCACTATCCTTCTGTCATAAGTTACACTGTCCCTGCCTTCCTCTCCCCCCATCTATGTATCTTCTCCCTTCTTTGTCATTAATCTTTCTCCTCTACATTTGCACAATGTCTGGCTCTGAGCACCGACTACAACTGAGGTTAAATGGAAGTACACAGTGTATGGCAATACATTGTGATTTTATTGCTTTTGTCCACATTATTCTGTCATTTTCAACAAGAAGAGTAATGAAGATGAAATCATACATTCACATTTTTATAAATGTTTTTCTTGGCATGCTGTAAATGTTCAGATACAGATGGATGAAAAAATCTTTCAGAATGTGTTATTTGACTCTTGTGGATGTAAATGTTGGCTAGACCTTTGCTTAACACATCAGTATCCTGCTGCTGTATTAATATGTCTGCTACCTATTGTAAAGCCTGTTTTATACAGATCTTTGCATGGAAGATAATTCAACACTTCAAGATATGATTAGTCATGCGTAAACACTCTGCCATCAACAGCACAATTCAGCTTAGCAGCACCGTACTCAAAGAGTAAAATAAAAAAAAATCGAATAATTATTGTATTATGTTGCAAAATGTTTGTATGTCTGTATTACTTTTGTCAACAGGTGATCCTGAGTTCAATCCTAGCTCGGTTTGTGATTTATTGTGGAGTTGACTGGTAAGAGAAGTTTTATTTGAATTTATATTGTATTTGTTAACACTGTTTTTAACTGTCTGTAGGTAGGAATAGATAGCTTGTTAATAAGATTTACTTTGATTCATATTTTGTTATGTTACTTTTAATTACATTGTTGGTTGTTAGAAAGGTCAGAACAACTTTACTGTAATTTATTATTTAGTTGTATCTTGTTTGTGAGATTTTTGTCATTCTTTGAATTCTGTGGTCACTGATTTTGATTATTCTTTTCTTTTATAATATTTTATTTGTTTGAAGCTGAATGTGGAGTCCTTAAATGAGTATGTAATTAGTGATTTGCTAATGTGTAATAAATGCTATGCATATTTAAAGGTAAGAGCTGATAACACTGGTGATCTGTGTTCCTTGTGTCAAAAGATGGATGATTTGCTTATCATTGTTAGAAGGAAATGATAATGTTAGGCGAGAACACATAATACACACATTTGGAAATGATGCTCTATATTGCAAAGATCATTCAACCCCCTATGAAACAAGATGATGCCCCTTTTCCAACAGAGAAGGTAGAAAAAAGAGGCAATGGCAGTGGTGAAAGGAAAAAATCAAAACTGAAATGGAAACTGAAAGAAAAATTAAGAAAGACATGCTGACTACATGGCTCAAGCTGTGGATTTACAATACCAGCTGATGAGAAGCCTGGAGACAAGCCTTGGAACTCTTAAATGTAGGAAGGTATGGATCTGTTTTTTATTCATGCTGGTATAAATGATGTCACCTGCAAGGATTCTCTGACTGGTAGTTTGGGAACTGACAGCCTTCTTAGATAGTAAAGTTTGTGCACTGGTGTTAGGACATATTTTACAACTAAAATCTATAGAAAGATAGTCACTCATGAAAAGACTGTTTTAAAATGGAAATGTGTAGAGCATCAAAGCCTGGTTTTTGGGCACACATGTTCAGACAGGGATGTGTGCATTTTGTCAGATAAGAGAGGAAGAGAGCCTTTTATTTTAATATTTTTGCAATATTTGACAAACACTTTTTACCATTTCAATTTAAGTCAATTTACAGAAACAACACTTGAACATTTTCTGATGATTGTTAATGCTAGCAGCATATATTATTATTTATTATATATAAGCACAGTTGCACAACTAACGACTATTCTCATAGACCACCTCAGGATATGGATAGATTCAACTATGAGTTTATGAGTTTTTAAAAAATTATTTAAAATTATATTACTATAAGTTATAAGATAATAAGTTATATAAAAAAGATTTAAAAGAAATAGTGAATCAAAAATGTTAGTTACATTGTTTTGTTACTTAAACTTGGATAACAACTATGATGGAAATATAAATGGAAAACTTTAAAAGAAAACTAGCATGAGTAAACTAAAAAGTACAGCAGAAGATTATGTGAAAAACATGGATGGATGTACTGTTGTAAGAAAAATATCTGAAGGGGTCTGTGAAATGTTTGCTGGTATATCCACTGAACAAAATGCATTTAAATGTGCATAGAGTTCCCTTATCTCAATTTGTATGGCAACATCCTCTATGAAAAACAATGATGACGTCATCCGGACAGAAGTGCACTTTAAGAGTGTGAGCATGTGCTAAACCAGCTTCTGCTCTGAATACATGTTTTAAATTGCTACACACCATCACCACCCCTAATCCAACCAACACTCACAACACACAATTTCAGAAAATATAGCTATGCATACTGTTTGCACTCTACTGAGTGTAATATTCTAGACATTACTTAAAGAAAACATGGCTTTTTTGGCCATACTCTATCGAAAGATGTCTAAAGTAATGCTACCAATAAGAGTTTCATAGGTTGAAAAAAATATTCATTTAATATTTTTAGAGAGAAAGTGATGCAAACATTTTTTAAGTGGGGTGACAGGAGAATGTTTCAATTTTTCAAATGACAGGCAGTTTGTGGAGCAGTAATGAGAGCACGCAATTACAAAATTATATTGTCTGCCTACACTCCTGATGCAGCACACTGATGAGGTCATTCTTTCACAAGTAAACTGTCATTATTTAAATATCAGACTTTTCCTGTGGAGCTTGCATGTCTTACACTGTTCTCTAAAATGTATAAGCTATTAGGAGGTTCAAATACAGCAGTGCTTTACTTCTACAAATGTGACTGCAAATGAATTCAGGACTATTATACACACATTTGCAGTGGCAACTAGTGCAACTCCAGATGGATGTAAAGTCATTTTACCAGGCACATTTCCTTGGCAGTACACTGCTGATGCCATCCCTTCATAGATGCTATATGTCTCTCTTGTACTCAGTATTCTCCTGTGGCACTGGCTGCTGATAATGTAACGTATAGATGGTGTAAGTAGATAGGCAAGTCATTCAAGTCCATCACTGCTTACACAGTGTGACTGGGATTGCTGTCATATACCACTGGCTACCTCACAAACACCTTTATATACACTTCTAATTATGAGACGGATTTACAAAGGCACTCTATCGCACTAGCAAATCCCAGCATCCATGAGTAAAATAACTTTTTGTCCACACAATGATTACATAATGCTAACATACCAGCAGAATCTTAGATTTGGAGAGCAAACTACCCTGTGTTGTGTGACTTTGATATTGTGCTTTGTACATTGTACACCTACATAGGTAGGAGGTTTGAGGCCAGCTGTGAGTGTGTCTTTCACCCTCATACCGTGTATACTATTCTCTTCAAATGCATATATGATGTGTAGTTGTAAACTGATATTGTGCACGTTGACCACTTTTTAGCATAAACATCCAGCTAATAAACAGTGCTGATGTCATTCATTTAACTGTTCAGTGTTACAGTTACACCTCAACATGTCATGTGGCATTTGTGATTCAGGGCACTAATCTAATTTAGCTTGTGATCTTAGATAGTTTCTTGAAATCCAGCCATTACTGCTCAGTCTACATTGTGTTGATTTTATTGTGGCTGTCCATGTGGCTAATACTGTTATCAAATACGTTTGCTTTCCACATGTATAGATGTTGATCCCTCTTACAAAAAGCTATGATAATATGTTATATAGGTACACTTTTATTCAGAGTAATGATGGTGTGATTCCATTTTCCTTATATAACATTTGTAGGAAGTGTTATCTTCTGGCATGAAGGAATCAGACAATGTGCTGTAGGTTGTTAACTTAGTACAGCAATTACAGATACATATATTCCTTGCAGCAATAACATGATGTAATGCCATACCAACTCATGACTATAGTGACATTCCTACTGCGGTGCATTCATCATGTACAATCTCATTTATTTTCTGTGGTCAGATGCTCATGTGTTCAACATCCACATTCAGTGTCTGTTAGCACTGCTGGGCCTTATACTGTAATGCATAAATGGCATTCACCACAGTTATAATGAGTCCATTTATAGTGAGAAAGGCTTCCACCATCCATTTTATCACATAGATTGTTTCCCACATATACATCTGATGTAATAATTTAACATAAGAGGAGTGTCACAATTAGTGTCAAGACTTCCCTGTAGTGCTTGTCGATGGTCCACATGTCATTAGTCAGTAGAGTTATATAGCTTGCTGTGCAATAACTGAAAGTGGCAATATTATATGAATGTACTGACGTTACATAAACACCATTGTCTCTAATTATTATTATTATCTGTTTTTATGTTGGACAATAATATATCATCACAGTTTGTGATTACAAGGCATCATCACCAACCCATTTTTCCCCATTTTCTACATGGGATTGGGGTGTCTTGTAAACTGTTACCGTCTCTCTCTATTCAGTGGCAATCTACTGCCTTCTTTGATACTCATGCGTGACTTTCACAAGTCCTGTCTCATACAGTCCATCCACCTCTTTGCTGGACAGCCTTGTTTCCTCTTGCCTTCTTCCTGTATGTCCCAAATCTTCTTCACCAGATTGTCTTCTGCTTTTCTGCAAATGTGCCTGGACCACTGTAATCTGATCTCTTTGACCTTTTCTGCAATTGGAGCTACTTTGGCTTCTGCTCTTATATACTCAGTTCTTCACTTGTCCCACAGTGTGCATCCTTTCATTTGTCTTAGGCACTTCATCTCCGTCATCTCTAGCTTCCTCGACTGCCTGCTCTGCCTTTACTGTACAGGTTTCTGTATCATATAGTAGTGCTGGTCGCACCACTCTTTGGTCCACCTTACTTTTCAGCTTCTTTGACATTCTTCTCTCATATACTACACCTGACACTCTGTGCCTATTGGCTGCAGCCCCTCTGATACTAGCTTTAACCGTCTCATTTAGACTTCCCTTCTCCTCAACCACCCCTCCCAGATACCTGAAGCTGTTATTCTGTTCTACTATTTTCTTTTTTATCTAAATTCTCTGCTTCTTCTGATTTCCCCATTTGCTGCCATTACAACTGCCTTAACTGTACTCAGTTTCATCCAAAGCAGTTTTGCATTCCATTCCCCTATCCTTTGCTAAAGTTCTTGCTCAGAGTCTGCCTGTAATGTCACATCGTCTGCTCATAGTAACTTTTTTGACCTGCCCATGGCAGTGAAATGGTTATTTAGGACATGTTGTGATGTGAGTGCTCCATTGGCACATGCATTGAGTTGTATTGCATACCTACACAGGCAGACTGTAGTTCGGTTCTGGGACAGTGTGTGCCCTACGTGATGGAAACAGCTTTTTATCACAGAAACATTCATATTGTAATGCTCACTGTTGTGTGGACAGTAACATGTAGCAGTTTGACTAAATAAGATATTCATAACTCCTTTCTTAATGCATAGATTCAGTTCAGCTATTTGTGACAGCATCCATTGCCATCTGATGTGGCACATGAAGTCAATACAGAACAGGGGTTTGAATCTTGTAACATCTGTCTGTCAGAAAGCAGTGGCTCATATGTGGACAATAGTTATGGCACACAGAGAGGGCCACCTTTTTCAGGCCTTGTCTTACAAGGTAGGTCATCCATACAACTTATATGACAGGAAAGTGCTATAAGTCCTTCAAGGGTGCTCTTCATGACATGACCAATACAAGTATTTCTATAGTGACTGTGATTGCTATGCAACTCTCTGATAATCTGTCCTGATGTGCTCAAACATACATGATGAGAATGTTTATTATGTCATTCATTGTTCACATGCATGACCTGTCCACAAGATAATTATGCGCTGTATTTCATGTCTTCATCCAGACATGTCTTTATTACTGCAATAGTTTTTGTCACACTGTACAGCTTAATAGCAGATGAGAGATTCCATAAATATTTCTTATTGTATGGCATGCTGCCAGACCATTAGAAACTCTGCTTGGTTCTCTGTTGCAACACTTTCTAGTGTGTTGCTGCTGTTGAATTGCTGTTACGCTACTGTTCCCTGTAATTCCAAGTGAGCATGCCCAGTATTAAGATGTTGAGATGTTTGCAAATCACCAGTGGAAAAACTGAACTCATGACAGGTCATCCAATCTGTCTCATCATCTGTCACATATGTATTTTGTGTGTTATTAGATTACCATTTAGTATTTACATAACAATACAACACTTGCTTGTCTATTACATGCTCATAGTTAATGAACCCCTTTCCTATTCAAGCCACTGTCATTTTATTTGAAAAATGTATACATTTCAGATGTACCTGACATTAAAGCTGTGAGGTCCATTTGTTCTTGTGTATACATGCTAAAGTGGGGAATATAGCAGTGGTGTTGGCTTGCTTACATAAATTTCCTGTATATACATCTCATATGCAATAACTGCAATCTATACATTCATCTCATAAGGTATAGTCTGTCCTTGCTGTTATCTCCATTAATTTATTAACGTCTATCATATTTTTCATTCCTCTTATTACACTGCAGCTTTATACCCCTACCACATCCTTTATTAGCATCTCTGTTTTTATTTATGTGCATAACTGCAGGATTGTCATTGGCAGTAATTATCATCACATCAGTATTGCAGGATTTATGTCAGAAATGCTTCTTTTACACTTTGTTGCATTTGCTTTTGGTATATGAGTACACTTTAAACATCACCCCTTCAACATTAATTCATTTATCAGTATAACACATTTTGTGTACCACTCCCCCATTTCACCTCCCCTCCTTCTGTATACTTTCCCTGTACTTGCCCTTAATATGTTTGGGGCACAGCATGTGCTTGTACATGAGCATTGCCTATATGCAAGCTGTTTTGTTTACATGTGTGCTCCTGCTTGCATGTTATCGTTCTATGGATGTGAACACTATTGCTGGCCATGCAGAGGTGCATGCCAATCTGTAGACATGATGAGCAGCATGCATTTGCTTAGCACATCTGCTTATCATGCTAACATGCTTATACCATATTTGCTTAGCATGGTGCCCACCCAATTGTCAATGAATCCCAGGGTCTGTATGTGACTTTGGGCTTTTGCCAAGGAATATGACAACACCCAAGCAGGTCTCCAACTACCTTAAAATACAGAATTTGCTCTAACCTCCACAATACACACAGTCTGATTTTGAAAATCCTGATGAAAAGTTAATGACGCTCAAGTAGGGTGAGAAAATTTCATTTATGAATGCAGATTTAAAGCATCAAAAGTTTAAAATGTTTTTGAGGTTGGAATACTCAAGTCATTTATTTCTATGAGTTAACTTATAAAATAGACAGCTGTCATCGCTCAGATACCCCATTAAATGTGTGTCGATACAGTGAAAGTAGATTTTGCAGTATGGGCTAAAATCAAATTTTGCACTGGATGAAGTTTGGCATTGCTTTTTTAGGGGTTGTGGCAGTGTTAAAGAATAATGTTAGCAATTTAATAAAGTATCACCTAAAATCAATGGAGTCTGAGTGCACTCAGCTTTGCAAGCAGGATTCCATCCACCCATACTCTGGAAAATGTATTTCCTAGTGGTATTTCATCTGATAGTTATCTTTTTTCATATCCTTCACTGTTTAGAGTTGCTTATCTCCAAATGCAGTTTTATGCATTTTGAGCAAAATTAATCTTCAGACTAAATATTTTAAAATACTGTTCTTCTTGTATTAGTCTGCATGCTTATTTTTGTTAAGCATGTTATGAGGTAAAAAAAACCTCCATTTCCAACATATTGTTCATATTGCTTCTTAAATCTTTTGAAGGATCAGTTTTAGAATAGGAGGAAACTGCAACTCATATATGTATTGCAGGGACACTTCCTACTTTATCATGATGTTAGATCATAATATAGAGGATTCTAACTGGTCACCAATCGTACCCTGTTTGTTATGTGTTCGAGACATGGCTGCCAAGAAATTCACCTCAAGAGCTCTCAAAGTCATAAAGCACTTAGGGGGTGCTGTCAGAAAGACAGTGTAACAAAGCCCCTTACACTCATCTTACCATGCCTCGCCAATGACCTGATTTTCACAGAATGTCTACATTTTGCCTCTTATGTTTGATCTGTTCCTTCTAGCTATTTTCTAAGTTTATAAGGGGAAGGGGCACCACATCAGAATGGACAGCAGGCCAAAATAAATCCGGTTTTATTCTGCTGCTGTCACTTTCTGGCCAATACTGGCAGGTTTGACTGCCTAGAGTGAGACGTAACCTTAACAATTTAAACAGGGGGCACAAGATCGGGTTTCACACTATAGTAGTATTTAACTGATGTGAATATTGGTGAATAATAACCATGATCCAAGAACTACAATAATATAATAAATAAATCTGAAATCGACATACTCTCATACAATATATTGAGATGGTGTTGAACTTTGCCAGCATAATTGTAGTGTGCACATTTTTAAATATTAATACTTTAACCAGTTTCATAGTTGTGATGAATGCTACTGCATGGCTTCCAGATGCATTTTTTTTCACCCTGATGTAAACTTCACCATTGCCACACAATGCATGGTGGGATACATTTTTCAATGGCAGATTGCTGTTAATAAATATTTTTCCACATTGCTTCTTTCCACACCCCTATCTGGAGCCACATTATGTATCAGTTGAGCAACAGTGGCCACAGTCACAAATTAAGGTTTGGGGAGCTGCAGAATTTTTTTTTTTTTCAAATTAATTTTTATTTCAATTTCCACAAGAAAAAAAAAAATCCTGCTTATTATAACAGTTAATACATGGTAGAGACAAAATAGCAATAAAGTTACATAATATCAAAAACACATAATATATTGTATATTGCAAAATTCCACAACCTTGTCTTGCATTCCAAACTAAAGTCACTTTAAACAGAAAGGACGGATATTCTATTATTAAAATAAACTTGTTATATGACAAAAAAAAATAAATAAATAAAAAACATCCTATATTCTGAATTTTGATAGAGTTTCACTAAGAATTAAAACATAAATAATTTTGCTATTTGTCATTGTTATTTCTATAATGAAGTAAATCTTAATTCTATACTGTATCTATTAAAGGAACTATTTACAATATTTACAAATATTTACATGGGGTTGTCAGTCTTAAGGTGTATTATGGTAAGATTTAGAGTTAAATATGTATGTGTTAATGGACATTGATATGTCAAATGATCATACCATAGCATCTTTACATTTTGTTGTACGTGATCTCAGCTTTATGCTTGAGGAATGATTAGTTTTGAATTGATTTGAGGGTGGTAAAATAAAAGCATTATATTTAAGTTTAGCGTAAATTTAAGATAGAATTTCTATAAGTTTTTCCCAATATTTCTTGAAATAGGTTAGTTTCTTTTTGCTCACCATTTTTAATTTGTTGGCCAAAAGATATTGGATAGCTATATTTTTGAAATCTAACCAGGAGATTTTAGCTCTGTCATGCCAGTTAAGAGCTATGTAGGATTTAAGCAGTGCACTTAATGTTACTATGATATGTTTGGATTCTAATGTGTAAGTATTGGGAAAGATATTTAATATTGACATTTCCCATGAGAGGGTGGATTTCATATAACCTGATTTCTCCAGTTTCACTCTCAGAGAGCACCACAATTTATAGACAGTTTTGCAAGACCAGAAAATGTGGAGCATGTCAGCAATTGTGTTGGGACGTATGGGGCAAAATGGTGAGGAATTGGGGTCTATTTTATTTAGAAAAAATGGTGTATGATAGGCATTGTTATTAATCATGATTTGGGTATATATTAGTTTTTGAAGGGTGTGAGTTTTGTAGTTATATCTATCGCCGCTAATTTTTGTTCATTAGTTAAATTCACATTTTTGGTCATCCAGTAATTTGAGTATAAGATTTCATTTTGATATTTGGTTCGGGTGATTAATTTATAGGTGTTTGATAGCATTTTAGTTTTTTGTAGCAAATAGGATATGAGTTGTTGATAAATCTGAAATTCTTGTGGAGTTACGCTGATTCCTGATGCTTTTAGGTTTATTAAATATAGTATTTGTTTAATGATTAAGCAATATTTTTTACTTGCTGCCAAGTGATCAACTATATAGCCTAGAGGTTGACTTTTTAATTGATAGAAATCCCATATTGTACAGTTTTTAATATTTGGATATTTTTCTAGGTTTAGCATATTGTTATTTAGTTTGATTTCAGGATTCATGTGTATTGGTTGTGCCATAATTAGGGAGTTCTTTATATTTAAAGAAGTGATAAGCATTTGAAAACATGTTACTTTATTGATTATTATGGGATGTACTTTGAAGTTTCTTAAAGATTTGGTGCTAAGGAAGGGAATAGCTTTTGGGTTAACAGTAGAGGTGATTAAACTTTGATAATAGATTTTTATCCAGAGAGGGTACCAGGAAGTATCAGAAGTTTCATAATGGGTTAGGCGCACAATATGGTTAGCATTGATAATATGATAATATGTCTGGAAATCAGGAAGACTTAAGCCACCTTTTTCTTTGGGTAATGTTAGTTTTTTTATAACTAATTCTAGTGTACTTCGGGTGCCACATAAATTTACTCAGTGTTGTTTCCATTTTGGAGAAGAATTTGTTTGTCACACATTGGCTAATAGCCTGAAGTTGATACAAAATTTTGGGAAGTATATTCATTTTTATGATTGATGCCTTGGAGAGGAGAGGAAGGTTTAACTTTTCCCATCTGACTAAGTCTTTTGTAATTTTTGACCAAACTATGGACAGATTTTCTTTTATAGCTTCCTTGTGCAGGTGGATAAATGTAACACCTAAATATTTGAGTGAGTAATCTATTTTAATCTTTGAATCCGGAAAGAAAATTTCCTTATGATTAAGAGGATTTAGCGGAAATATTTTTGATTTACCTGTATTCGTAGCATAATTTGAGATTGCAGAAAACTCGTCAATAGAATTTAGGATTTTTGCCAACTCATTAGAGGGATATTGAAAATAGATGTTGAGGTCATCGGCGAATGCCGTGTACTTGATTTGTACATTTGAGATATAAATGGAGTGGTTAAATGTTTTTTGACTTAATTTTAAGAGGAGAGCTTCTAAGTTAAAGGTTAAAGAGGTATGGGGAGAGCGAGCATCCTTGTCTGGTGCCATTTATTATATGTATAGGATGTGATTTCTTTTTATTTATATGTAATGTAGTGGTGGCATTATTATATAATACTTTAGTCATGGCTATATATTCCTCAGGGAAAGCAAACCTTTTTTAGGATTTTGAACAAGAAGTTTAGATTCACTCTGTCGAAAGCTTTTTGTGCATCAACAGAGAGTATGTACTTAGGGGAAGTGTCTTTGACTGTCATATTTATTATAGCTTCTACTGTTAACATATTATCCCAGACTTACCTATTATTTATAAAGCCTAGCTGTTCAGCAGATATGATAGAAGAGATTACTTTATTCATTCTGTGGGCTAATATTTTTGCTAGTATTTTTATGTCCAGATTGATTAGTGTAATTGGGCAGTAGTCATTGGGGTTGTTGCCGGGTGTGTTTGGTTTTGGAATAAAAATTGTTTTAGAGTTATTAATGTATAAATGGGTAAGCCCAAATTGTATTATATAGTTGTATATTTTGAGTAGAATTGGGACTAGGTATTTCATAAATGATTTATAAAATTCTGATGTATAGCCAGCCGTCAGGGCCTGGGGACTTTCCTGGTTTCATTTTGTTGATGGCTAGGGATATTTCTTCAGTAGTTATTGGTGCATTAAGAAGCTTTATTTGCGTGTTACTTATTTGTGGGAAACGCAAGTCATCTAAAAATTTATTAGTTTCTATTTCATCTTCCGTAGGATGTGGACCATAGATCTCCTGATAAATTTCTTCGAAAATTTTTATGATTTCCTCATCCGAGTTGAAAGACTTATTCTTATGGTTAATTTGTTTTATTGTGGAGGAAGGGGATTTTATGTTAATTATTCTGGCTAGAATCTTAGAGGGAGTTTGGGCCCATTCGGGATATTTGTGTAGAAGTCGAAGATCAGTAAGGGAGAGTTGGTTCATTTGTACTTCTTGTATTTGTTTTTGTACAGAAATGATTTGCTTCTCAAGATCCGGGGCATGTTTAAGTTGCATTTGCAATTCAAGCTTTTTTAGTTTAAGTTCTAGGTCTTCAATATGGGATTTAGCCTGTTTTTTTGAGTATTGATGCTTTTTGTATTAATATACCTCTAAGTGTTGCCTTGGTTGCTGCCCATTGTATGTCAAAAGGGATATCTGTTGTTTCTAAGTTATTATTGGTTTGTTCAAGTAGTTCTCTTATTTCTTGACAAAGTTCTCTGTTTTTTAGGAGGTTCTGATTTAGGGTCCAGTTTATTCCATGGTGGTTTTCTGTGTTTAGTTTGGTCTCATTTATTTTTAGGTTTATTTTTGCATGGTCAGATAGGGTTCTAGGATCTGTGTGGAATATTATTTCAAATTTTTTGAAATTTGTTGAAATTAAGAAAAAATCTATTCTGGACCAGGTTTTATGGGATGTTGAAAAGAAGGTGAATTTACTGATTCCAGATTTATGTCTGAGGAGTTCAAAGGGATCATATAAATTAAAATCTTCTATTAGATCATTTATAAGATTTGTTAAGTCGATAGATTGTTTATTTCCTTTATTCGTTCTATCTAGTTCAGGTCTGGTAGTCATATTCCAGTCTCCCCCTATTAGATATAGATGGTTTGGGAATTTTTCTAAAATTGAGTATATCTCATAAATGTAATCAATCTGGTGCATACAAGGACCGTAGACATTAAGTATTAAAATGTTTCTATTGAAAGAGGGAAAGGAACATACTAAAAAACACCATCTGCCATTAGGGTCGCAATCGCTTGTTTTTATAGTGCCATTGAAAGAATTTTTAAATATTATTGCTACCCCTTTAGATGCAGTATCGTTTCCGGCAGCTATGATTGATTTTACCCATTTCTTTTGTGCTTCCTTCACCCATTGAGCTGTAGTCATGTGTGTTTCCTGGATAAGCGCTACATCAGCTTCTGATTTATAAATTAGGTGTAGGATTAACTTCTTTTTTCTATTATTATTCTGGAGACCTTTAACATTCCATGATTCCAGAAATATCATTTTGTCTTTACTGCCATTTTACTACCATTTGGGTTTGAATACTAAAGTGGTGATTAAGGTGTACATTAGCTTTTCTGTGGGAATTATAAAATTGTTTAAGTATACAATCTGGAAAATGTAGTAAGATTTTGACGAGAGTATAAGAATTAATGAGTGACAACCCGCCCCTTTCAGACCCCCACCCGTGCATAACCACGATCTTCTATTATCTGTAAGGGGTGTTAGAAACGTATATACAATCCCAACTATATTACAATGACCTATTGTTATTCTAAGATCCATCAGACACTTAGCACAATACTAACTTCCTTGCCTGCATTTGCTTATTGTATATTAAATTATTATATGCTAGTTTTATTTGATTGATTGAGAAAGAATTTAGTTCAATTCAGAGGATGTTACTTAGACCATTCTCCTGGTCAAATAATGTATGGGAGTGTTTAAGAATTTATACAACACTAGCTTGTCGGCCCTGTTATAAAGTTAGAATCTGTGTTTAAATGGTCAGTCAACCCTTAAGCCATGGATAGTTCGGTACATACTTTTCTCCAATTCCTGTTTTCTTTTCCCTTTTCTTTTCCCTTGAGCCCAACTACAACAATGACCAGGTAGTATTTAAAATGGTATTAGTGTAAGTATTGTCTCCTGTTAAGACAAGATGACTAAAGTTTGGAATAGTGTATTAAAAGGTACTTAAGTTGTTATAGTCACTTAGAAATATTCTTAGGTATAGATTGAGAAACTCTTAATTTAGTTCTTGAGTTACTTATTACTATTTATTCTCATAAGGACTAGAATATTTGTAGGTTATTTGAGGCATCGGACAAATATGGATATAGTATGTCGTATTTAACCTATCTACATAATCTTCAAGCTGAACTATGCTTAATCCTTAAGCTATGAATACAATATATGTTATTTATAGTGTTAATGTGTGTTTTTATGTCCTCTTGAAATAATTTTGTCTTAGTCTGCCATACATATAAATATTGTCATTTTGTTAATTTCTAATGCAGGATCTTTGCTAGTGTCACTAAAACTCTTGGCAAAAGATTCTAGATGTTATGCAGAGAAATTCCTTCAAATGTAATATTCATTAGAGATGACATGAATTCAGTAATATTGAAGCTAATAGCCATAGTATCAATAAAATAGATGTCATTAACTATTAACTGATGTATTTAAAGTCAGGAGAAAGCTTAGTGTTAAATACTCTTTAAAATTCACTTTTACATCAAGTGCCCTTCCAGAGCACCCTGTGGTATCAACCAGTAAATTCACAGCTGTCTCTTAATAACGCTTCATCAGAGTTTGCCTGTAAATTAAGATTTTTACTTTCCAGTTTTCTTTGTACCGACCTGTCAAAATTAAAAGTCATTTGTTCCTCTTTAGTGCCATATTGCTTTCCCATCCTTTCTTCCCTCAGACATATAGAGGACCTGTTTTGTAAGAAGTCCCCCTTGTCGCTCGGTCAGCGGCATTTCTCATTCGTGTTTTTTGCAGAATTAGAGGAATAAATGGGTCGTCTTAATCCGTTCAATATCCAAATCTTGTCTGTGAGGTGATGTTGAAAGAAATTATTTTGACTGTGGGGGAACTATATTCCAAGGGTAAATAAGGTGTATAACTGATGTTCTTTATAGACTTTCCTCTTTCTTCAGGATTATTATGATCTGGTAACTCAAGTGGCCACTGTATATTCCACAGTGTCGGCAGATCTGAGAAAGTATAACCATTATAACATGGATAATATTTATCTAGATTGAGGACTTTTTAACTTCAAGTTTAGGGAGTTATCTAGACTGGCTTGAGGAGGGATGCAGAAAGCCTATGATCATAAGATCAGTACGCTGAAAAATTCCCTACAAACACTAGAAAACAAGTATGAAGTTTCAAAATATACAGTTCAGTCCTTCTGGGGCAGCCCAAAACTATTAAACTATAGATTAAGAATATGCTCTTTGTCTATACCCATTAGAGATGGGAATGGTATAAATTCTTGTACAGAGGTCGAGAAATTCCACCTGACAAGCTGCTAACATACAAATGCAGGGAAATTGCTCAAAATATCTATACTATAACCTTAAAGGAGATAATGGTGAGATATATGCAGATTCTTTACTTATAAATCATATTCTCACTCAAGAATACTCAGGTTTGGCTTGCTAGCCTACATTTCCTGCCTCTGATACACAAATCATGTTTTATAACACTACACCTGTGGAGCTGTCACATTATTTTGCATCCCAGCTGTTCAGGCCAGCCTTGGCCAAAGAGGTTGTAGCCACTATTGACAAACTTTCTGCAGGGGAAAGCAATGCATGGCCTGACTATTGATTTTTACAAGGCATTTAAATCAGTTCTTTTCCCTCCACTAGTCTGCCTGTTTGATTATGCTATCGAGACTGGTAGTTTCTCCCTGGACAGCACAAGGGTTAAGGTCATGATGTTTCTTAATCCCAGTTATCTTCCCTTGTTACCCAAGAATTATACAACCTATATCACTTTTTCAGAATGAGATAAAAATCTTTGTCAAGATTTTAGCCAGCAAGCTGAAGCCCATAGTCCTGGTGTTAATTCCAGAGACTCAATCAGGGTTCATTAAGAGCTTTTTTTATTATTATTTATTTATTATTTTTACCCTATGTGTTAATTCTTTTTTCTTTTTTTTTTTAAGAATTAAAATAGAGCGTAGAGAGTTGGAGGACTATGCTTGTCTGCCAAAGAGAACCCAGACACTAAACATGTAGTGCCTCAGCATTGTGAGCTTTGTGCTATGCATATCTGTATACAGCTGTCAGTTAGTAGATAACCACGTCCTCCAATCTTCCAGAATACATCATTTTTTAGCAAGCTCATCAGAGGAAGTGAATTCTACCCACCATAGCTGGGAGAGCTCAGAAGGAGGGGCTATACCTCAACTTTTCCAAGAAACCAATCAGCACTCTCCACACGCTGCTCGACTCATCGCACACAGGATCTGAACAGCTTCTGGGATAGAGAGCCTTGTCTCCTTCATTCATGCCAGGTCTGTGTTGACTTATCAAATTCTCTAGAGTAATTTGTTTAATTAACTTTATACTGTACTAGTGTCTCAGCTTTTAGAGAGAGGAGAAAACAGTATGTGTTGTCTGCTGTATTTCATCCAGTAACAGGGGAGTTGATTTGTCTTGTATTCGCATTTGCGTTTCCAATCTGGCGGCGTTTTATAGTATTTTTCAGTCATATATTAGTTTGTACTTTAAGTAAGTGATGGATGGTTTCCAAGGTAGTTTAAGGAGAAACTGTATTCCTCATAATAGTCTTATGTAGATGTTTTTTGTGAGTGCGATGGTTGCACAGTTTTTGACATGCTGATGTTTGTTTTTAGCAAAGGGGAGCAATATCTTATTGTTTTGACAAGCTGTTACTTAAATCGGTTTGTTAGCATATCCTGTTCGAATTAAAGTTCCATTCTAGGTTGATTCAACATCTTTAGAAGGTGCCAAACAGTTTTTTTTTCTTTTCTTTTATACACATTAGTTTTAGTGAGACAGTGTATTTCCGGATCTATTGTTGTTTGAGCTGATGTCATGTTATAACCTGGTTGTGATTTATGGGGTCAGAGGTAAATGATGAATGCGTGCTTTATAGATTAGGCCCAAGTATGGAATTTTTAAACGCTATGTATAATTTCACCTTGAACTGGTTCCTAGCTTTATTTGTTGTCTTGATAGAGCAGCAATGTGCTTTGAAAGACCATCGCAAGTCCGGATTCAATTGGAAGGTTGAAATTAGGCTGTATTTGAAGGTAGTTCTTTAAAAACACTTGAAAATGTTGATTTGGCTTCTTGAACAGTTTTTACTGAATAATTAACATTATTTTGTTGGAAGCAGAGGGTCGCCGGATATTTCATTTGAAATTTAATGTTTTTGTTTAACAAGTAACTACAAAAGGGAGATAAGGCCTGTCTTGACTGCTTAATTTGAAGTGGCAGATCTTGCGCTATCGTTATTCTATAGCCATTCCATGTAATACTCCTCTTCTTTTTAGCATTTGCAATTATAGATTGTGCATGATCAGCATTAAGAATTCTGGCATAGACTTGTCTTGGAGTATCAGATAATTGGGCTTTCCTTAGTGCTCTGTGTATTCTCTCAGTTTCGATCTTTGTAGATAGATCTTTATTTTCCAGCACTCTGTTAATGATTTCTTTTGCAATTCCAGGCAACTGTGACTGATCATATTTCTCTAATTAGAATGTTATTGCATCTAGCTCTTGCCTCCAGGTCAATAATTTTCTGTTTCATTTCTGTGATGGTGATGTCTCTGTCAGAGGCCTCTTTTTGTAGCTCTTGTATTTTCATCTCATTATTTAGTGTTTTAACTTCATTTATTTCTATTCTTGTCATCTTATGTTCCAGATTGTTTCCGAATGATGTTAGTTTTGTAGAGAATGTCTGTATTTCTGACTGAAGGGGAATTAGAGCTTCTTTGAAGTCTTCTAGTGTGAATGGTTGCTCATTTTTAGTTTTTTGAATCTGCTTAGTTGCTTCCGGATGTATTTTGTTCGTTTTTTGTCTTTTTGAAGAAACCTCCTTTTCTGGAGAGTTAATTAGAGAGAGTCTAGTCTTAGTAGTTTGTGATTCCATTTGTTCCATTTTGGTTAGAATGGTTTTTCTTCTTTGTTTACTTGATTAGGCAGTTTTTAAAGACTGGTAGGCCCAAGCACATGCAACCAGGATCACCACTGTGCTACTGTGAGTTGGAGATTTATTAGTCCAAATTAGCTTTTTTTCTGGAAACTGAAGGTCAGGTAAGTAAATTTATGAATCACCTTGTGTTCCTTAAGCTTTTTTGTTTCAATTTGGTAAAGTAGCCACAAGTGATTTGGTTAGATTGACTTGTATTTTTGAGAGCAGGCTGAAGTGTATGCTTCCTATCTGGTGGCCATCTTTGAACCCGGGGAGCTGCAGAATTTACCTTCTTAGTTTTAATTAAAATTATATATTTTTCATGAGTTTTCATGACACCAGTTTAACAAAGATTATGGCTTTTAAAAACACCATATAAAATGTCAAAGAGAAAATTATTGAACCCACCATTTGTCATTTAGTTGATATCCTCTATTTTTCATGTATTGTCTCACTGATCCTTGTTTTCCTGAATATGACACTTGCCATTTTGCAAATGATATCCAAAACATCTTATTTCCATTTGTATGGTGAAACTCCTATCATGGAATCATCTACAGCATCTTAAAGTCAGACAAGGAATGACTACAACATTAGGTGCAAATTGCTCTAAATAAAATATTTCAGTGGCATTTGAAATTCAATTATCAGCATTTTTCACATTGCATTATATGAAAGTCAGCTACCATTTTTTTCTAATACTAGAAAAACGCATGTTCACATCTAAGTATAACTGATATTTTAAGAAATTAAAAACCAAAAAAAAGATTTGCTTTCAGAACTCACAGTTAAAAATGTGGTTTAAAGTAGGTTTAAGGGGGAAGGAATATGGACTGTCTACTAAACAGCAATATATTATTGTAAGGAAACAAAAGAAGTGAGTTATACACAGCTTTTACCAGCGGATGAACAAGCTAAAAGTCAAAGGATATGTAAAACAAAATATTTATTTTCTTTGAGTTACAGCAGCCTTTGAGTTGATATATTACTATAGTAGGTAGGTGAAGTAAGGGATTCTGCAAGCCACGTCTAACCTTCTAAAGCACGCACTCTGATGTTTTTATTTAATTCTTCCAATATCAAAACTAGCCTTCACTCTGCTGTTTTCAGAAAATGTTCACTGAGTTATTGCTGTCCTGCATTGTCTCCGATTACCATTTAAAATTTGCTTTGCTAAAGAGTTAAAATTATTGGATTGTTTACAAAAGTTATTATTTCATCATTTATTCTCAACTTTCTCTTATCTAGATTTGCACCGGCCATTTAATAACATTTTCACTATCTCACCACCTGAAAGTAACAGCTGTTAACATTTCCTGACCACTACCAGTAGTAAGTTTATTGTATGGAATTCCTTTATGTGTGGGGCTTAGAAAATGACACTTATCTTGATGATTGATCATGAAGTTCTTACCCAAAGATGACCACTCTTATAGCTTTGGTATAAAGTATAGAATCCCAGATAAAATTCATGTTACCACTTAGCTGGTCTGTTCAATATGAATGCAGTCAAAAACCATGCATAAACAGAACACCAGGGAAACTGATGGAAGCTGTAGGTAATTGGGCAAGTACCTGAGGAAGATACAGTGCAGCTATTCTCAGCTATGTTCTAATAAACAGCAGTGCAGACAGGAGTGTTCAACACTGCCTAATGCATGTTTACTATAACATTTATGAAGACAATACAATCACAGTGAAGAGGACATAGTCTCTATAGACAGCATTTCATAAACTAACCTGCTGCCATTAGAATATTGTTGTCCCACAAGAACTACATGCACCATACCAGATAATACCAAGGCTTTAGGGATCCTGTATTGTTATTGTTATTAACATACCTGTTAAGGCAGCTTATTCTGTTATTTCTGAACAGAATATGAATACAAGACCATATTCAATTAATGACAACATGTCAACATGAGATTATGAAATAAGAAAGTAAATGTGCAGTGTAAAGCTGCTGTTAATGTCAGGCCCACATTACAATGAATTTATTGCAGGTAGGCTAGTCCTTTTCGGCATGACCTATAATAAAAGGTGTTACAACAAGAAGATGCCAAAAGAGTGACATTATAAAACAGATGTTGTGCAACACACATGGTTCTGATGCAATATAAAATTCTGCAATCAGTGTAAGAAGACAACAGCAGCATACCTAATATAACATTAATCGTCAGTGTAATGACCTCGTTGCACAGGGCATATATCAAAGATTTACCTAGAAAATAGGTTCATAGGTTCCTAGGTTCATACTAGGCTATCTGCCCTAGGGCATTTATAAGCCTAGCCAGAATATGTTTGGCTTTCGCCACCCATTTTAAATTTATTTTGCTATGCCCTTTTTCGAGGTTAGTATACTGTGCCTCTGTCTAACAGTGACACAGAAGTGATACCCGGGGTAAACCTAAGATCTCCCATCCACTCATCAAGATTCCTCTTGAAGAGAGTCATTGAGGGACTCTGCCTAACCTGGACTGGGATTTTATTCCAGAGTGAAGGGAGCCTCTGGGTTATGAATCTGTCCCTCCAGCATGTCCTATTTATTTCAGTGCTGAGGTTCAAGTCTCGAGCGTAGCTCGATGGGATTTGGATTTTCTGAGGTGCAGCATGTCCATTAATTCCGGGTTGGACATGGCTTTATACGTCAGGCACAGATCGCCTCTGAACAGGCGGTATGCCACTGAGTAGAGCTGGAGTTTCTTTAACCGGGCAGCATATGGCATCTGTTTGAGCCCTTTGATCCTCTTGGTGAGGTACTTTTGGGGTCTTTCCAGTTGCTGCAGGTGTCTGGTAAGGTACATCCCAAAGGGGCATTGTACTCAATTATGGGCCTGATGAGGGATGAGTAAAGAGGCACAATGGCGTCCCTGATCTAGATGTGAATCCCTTCATGATTACGTGGGCTATATAAAATGTTTTTCTAACCACTTTGGCCAAGTGGTTGTCAAATGAGAGATTGCTATCAACTTGGGTCCCCAGGTCCCTAATTACTTCTTCTGTACTTAATGGATTACCACCTATGTGGTAATTTGTGGGCACTTTGTTTTGCCAAAGGGATGACTATACACTTTTGGCATTTAGCTTGAGCCATGGCTCTGGCACCAGTTGTCTGTTTCTATGAAGCCCTTTTGGAGGATGCTTGTGTTGACTGAAGAGTAGATTATGGCACCCAGTTTGCAGTCATTTGCGAACTTGGTCAGCCACAGTCCTTCCGTGTTGGCCTGTACCTCCGAGAAATATATACCGAACAAGAGAGGTCCCAGGACTGAGCCTTGTGGGACACCACTTGTAACTGGTTTGGAGTCTGACATGGCTCCAGCAATTCTAACCATGTGGGTTCTGTCCTTGAGCCAGTTTGCAATCCATCTAGTGACATAGGGGTTTATATTTAAGCTGGTGAGCTTATCTATAATGCCAGTGGGGTATTGTATCGAAGGCTTTTGCGAGGTCCAGGTAGGCTGTGTGGACCACCTTCTCTCGTCAATGGCCTTGGTGACTGTTTCAAAGAAATCAACCAGGTTTAAGAGGCAGGATCTGCCCTTAACATAGCCGAACTGGGTAGGATCCAGTGTTTGTAGGTCCCCAATATCTTTATTTATGAGGTCCATGATGATCCTTTCCATAGCTTTGCAGACCAAGCTAGTCAGGCTTATGGGGCAATAGTTTCCAGGATCTGTTGAGGCACCACCTTTATGGAGAGGGACCACTGTTGCTGTACGCCACTCTTTGGGCACATATCCTGTAGTAAGGCTGAGATTGAACAGTAGTTTTATGTTTGGGTTTAGCTCTTCTTGGGGTTCATGTAGGACGCAGCCCGGGACACCATCTGGTCCCATTGATGCTGTGTTTTTTGCTTTGGAGAGGGCGGCTCTTACCTGAGCATCTGAGATGTCAGGGGGGCAGCACTCTGCTGGGATAGATATTTGCCCTTTTAGTGGGGGGGGGGAGTTTGCGCTGAACCTGTCAGCTAGGATGTTGGCAATGTCTCTGGGTTCGGTAATGTTCACCTATTAGCTATAAATGTAGAGCTGCTTAAATCAAGCTACAGTTTATATATTGTAGATAATACAATTCATCATACAACATTAGCATTTACATTTATAGTGCATCGTTTGGCTGCTGTACTGATCCCCGAGACCAGACTCCCCCGAAACCAACTTGCAATGCTTAACTCATCAAAGTTTAACTCCCTGATTGCTGTTTTTGATAGGAAATAATTGCTGGATAAGTTTCTAATTATGCATTGACAGTGATTGCTTTCTTTTTGGAGACTTCTCCCATCGTTGACTTTGTGTGATAGTAGAGCTGGTGGAAATAACTTGTGGGGGAGGGGTCTTGTCACCATGTTGTGGGTGCAGGGGATTGCCCCCTGGAAAAAGGTACTTATAGTATTTTATTTATTTATTCATTTTTTTGTTTTGTTTTTTGCTGGGATGATTTTCAATGAGTCATGTTCAGGGAGTTGTATTATTATTAGTACCACTACTATTATTATTATGATTATTATTATTATTATTATATTTATTATTACTATTATTGCCTTATTAATCATAGTGGATCATATAGTTTAAGACAGTGCATTAAATGTACCTGTTACGTAGGGTAAGCAGAATAGTTTCACATGCAAGCAAATGGTTTTCATCTACAATAAACATGCTGTCTTACATTCAGACAGTATACTTTTATGAATATATTGTCTGAAGTTTCTGTGTGCCTTAGAATACTGTGGATGTGCTACTCTTTTCCTTAGAGTCCATATTTAGATATTGCATGTCTCATTATTCTATATCACTCTATCATACAAATTGCAAATTCTGGCCAGTTTTTCCACTTTCCCCTTCCCCCAACCATCTCTTTGCTGGGCAACAATTCCACTCTTTTGGGTCAGACTTGGCATAATGTCTGGCCTCTCTACTTTTCACTTATTTCTCTCTCTCTCCATCTATACTTCCTCTCTATCCTTCCTTATTTGGTGTTCTAGACTCCTTGTGGCCTGCTTGTTCACCTTTCTGACCATCTCATTCTGTCTTTTTATTTTCTTACGATCCATTGATGAGAACCCCCACACACACACACGCATACACACACACACACACACGATTTAGACTTATACGCACTGTTACTTTATTCACTCTGATAAGATTGTCATTAATGCTTTGGGCTTGATATCTGTATCCCCCACTTAAACAGTGGGCTGGCTAGATTTGAAAGAAATCTTTGATCCAATGCCCAGCTTTGACTAAGGGGTTACATACTTTTCAGAAAACCTACAATCAAGAAAGATACTGAAAATTCCTTTCAATTGTCTATCTGCTTATACTTACACTATTAAGAGCAGGAGACATCAAGTTAAAAACTAGGACCCTAATAACTTTTGCATTATGTAATGATAATGATTAATTACCTATAATAGCAGAGGTAATTGTATACTATGCATAAATGCATTAAATATTCGGAATTAACTAAGCAATGATATACCTCATTTGCATTGTATCACAATTAAATCATTGTACAAAAGGACTACAAACAAGTCTTTTTAGACATTGTGAAGAAAACAGTGGCTGTCTGAAGTTCTGAATATATTCTTTGAGTTTAATTCCATATTTCAGTGGAAATGAGCAGAGATGGATCATGGTCAAATGGAACCTAAGGCAGGGTTATGAATCAGGACCCTACCTCTCCACAGCAGCATCCCTCCCCAGCCACTCCAGTGTCCCTGTACCTGGCTATTTCTCTCTAGTTATAATAAACATTGTTCAAACCTGTCAATTTGCATGCTGTTTTCTTCTTTACTTCTACAACAATTACAGATTTAATTTAAAACTTTTATTTCAAATGTTATAGCACAAACACTAATATCCATTTTGCTAAACAAACAATACATTCTCACAATGAAAACAGGCTTGGAATGAGCAGTAAACTTCTCTGCCCTTGAAAATCATTGAAACCCACATTCAAAGAAAATCCATCTGGCTAGGTGTAGATTAAGTTTACCTTTGGACTATTTTCAAACTATAGACCCCCTTGCACACAATTTTAGGACCATGCATACATGCATGTGTTCTTTGATTCACCTCCCTGATTGTATTAAATTATATTCCTTGTATAATACAGCACCACTTGTTAGAATGTGTTTTTTTTTCCAAAATCTCTTTATTTCAATTTTCTTTTTTTCCAAATAATAACAACAATACAATAACTCAAAAACACAAATAAACAATACAAATACATATCTAAAGAAAACAGACAACAATCTCATTTTGAGAAAATTATATATATATATATATATATATATATATATATATATATATATATATATATATATATATATATATATATATATACACACAATATATACACTAGAAGTCACTACATCGTCAAGTAGAGTGTGAGAATTCTTATGTTCATTTGGTCTCATAAGGGATAGTGGAATGGGGATAGTCTATATAGAAAGTAAAGATAGAAATTCAACCATTTATTGTATGGTTAGGGAAAATATCTAGATACACATATACTAAGAGAAGGGGAAGATGCAAGAAAACTGGTTATACTACATTCATTTCTTATTAAAAGGTTAGCTTTTCATGTCAATTTGTGGGCAAATTTAATTTGTCAAGAATTATATCTAGTAAGTAACCCCAATATTTTGGTAATAGCGTTTGTTTTTTTTTTTTGAATAAACTAATTTGTGAGATGAGATATATTTGATAGCAAGATTGCTAAAATGTTCCCATTGGTGACATGACATTCCAATTCTTTGTAATAAAGAATTTAATAAGGGCACACATCGTAATAAAGACATGTTTTAATATTTTTGGAAGTTGATTGATGTTAATGTGCAATATAGTTGTCTCCCATGTAAGGGTTGATTTTTCATATCCCATCTTCTCTAATCTTACTCTCAAGGAACACCATAACTTGTGTATCTTAGTACAGTTCCACATGACATGCAAAATATCAGCTGTTTGATCCAGACAATGGGGACATATAGGCGAAAAGTTAGGATTGAATTTATTTAATTTAGATAAGGTATAATATAGATTGTTGTTTACCATAATTTGTGTATATAACAGCTTCTTGAAAGGAATGAATTTGATTGTATTTTCAATGGCTAGTTTCTTATTTTCTTCCGTCAGCGATTGATAGTTTGAAAATAATAAAGAATTCTGATGTTTTGCGCTCATTACAATTTTATAAGTCCTAGAAATTGTTTTCCCTTTAATTGTAAGATTTTCAAGTATTAATTTAACTAAATTTATGTTCTGTAAGTCAGTGTGTATTTGTGAGAATTTAGCATTTATAACATGGTGAAGTTGGTTAAGGATAATACTATATTTCTCAGGAAGTTTGAGTTCAAGTCTCATTTGCCCCATGTTAGAGTCTTTCCATTGGTATATATCCCATATTGTGTTACTAAAGAGTTTACAAAACAATATTTTCAAAAAACAAGTACAATATATTCAAGAATGGTAGGGATTTGGTATTATAGCCAAGGGATTTCAACTGTTCATTCCAGATTTTGGTCCACTGGGGTGTCCAAGTATTTATATATGAGTCATAGTTTATTATTTGTATTAGTCTGTAGACAGTAATTATACTATAGTAAAGCTTAAAATCAGGCAACCCCAATCCCCCCTTATCTTTGGCGAGTACAAGTTTTCCATATTTAATTCTGTTAGATTTGGGCTACCATAAGAATCTTGATATAGATTTTTCCATGACAATGAAGAAGTTTTGGGGAATATTTGAAAAAGTAGCATTTAATTGAAAGAGTATTCTTGGTAGAAAATTCATCTTGACAACACTAGCTTTTGAAAGTAGAGACATATTGATGTTCTTCCATCTATCAATATCATTTTGAATACTAGTCCATGTACTTAGTAGGTTATTGTTTATAATATCTTTGAAGTCCAAAGTAAATAGTATTCCTAGATATTTTATCTGATAGTTTATTTTGATCTCAATCATGGGAAAGTACAATTCTTTATGACCTATAGGATTGAGGGGAAATATGTGTGACTTGTTTAAATTTAAGTTATAGTTTGAAATTACCGAGAACTCATCAATAGCTTTAAGTATTTTTGGGAGGTCAGTAGTGGGGAGTTGGAAGTATACATTTAAGTCATCGGCAAAGGCCAAGTATATAAGATTTGTATTGTGGATTCTGGGAATATGATGAACGTTTTTTTTGTGAAATAAACAGAAGGAGGGGTTCTAGATAAAGATTAAATAGGTATAGGTTCATAGATTAGTACTAAGCTAACTGTCCTTGTGAGCCATTTTAAGCCTAGCCAGTTATCCCTTGTGAAACTCAAACCCTGCACCTTGTGTTTGTAAGACAAGCACCTTAACCATTAGGCCACCCTCCCATGGTGAAAGAGGATATCCTTGTCTTGTACCATTGGATAAGAGTATAGGGTTAGTTATACGTTTGTTTACCTGTATAGTGGTAGAAGCTTTCTGATACAGAACCTGGATCATTTTAATGAATTCTTGAGGAAAACCATATAAAGGCAGTATATTAAAGAGAAAGTGTAAGTTTACTCTATCAAAAGCTTTGGTTGCATCTACTGTAAGGGCATATCTGGGACATTTATCACTATTAAGTAGTCTTACAATGGTATCTAAGAGGAGGGTATTGCCACTTGTTTGTCTGTTTGTCATAAAGCCCATTTGTTGTTGGGAAATAATAGAGGGGGAGTATATTCTTAAGTCTATTTGCTATAACATGGGCTAACATCTTAAGATCAGTGTTGAGGAGGGCTATTGGTCTATAATTTGCTGGATCTCTTGGGTCAGAATGCAGTTTAGGAATCAACACTGTCTTGGAGTTATTTAAGTATTTGTCTGTTATACCATATTGTATTATATAGTTGAAAACTTTTAATAAAACTTTGGAGATAGGTTCCATGAATAACTTAGAAAAATCAGATGTGTATCCATCAGGCCCAGGGGATTTACCTAGTTTTAGTTTGTTTATTGCAGCTTTAACTCTTTTAATTGTAACAGTGATTTTAAGAGTTTCCTTTGATCTGTAATTTGTGGAAAGTGTATATTATGTATAAAATCCTCAAATCTGTCTGTAGATGGTGATAAGGGTATATTGTATAATTTCTTATAAATATCTTCAAAAGCGTCCACTATATCTTGGGCTTTATATTTCACCTGTCCTTCATATTTTATTTCTTTGATCCTAGGAGGTCCACTTTTTATGTTAATTAGTCTAGCAAGGAATTTTGATGGTGTTTGAGCCCATTCTGAGTATTGATATATTGACCTTAATTCTAAGAAGGAGATATTTTCTAAATAGTGTTTGTGTAATTGTTTTTTCCAATCAGTTATTTTTTCTTCAAGTTCTTTAGAATATTTTTCCTGAAGTTCTAGTTCAGCAGTGTTTATTTGATACTCTACTTCATTCTTAAGATTGTTATATTTTTTTTGAGCCATGCAGATTTTTGAATAATAATACACCCGATGACCGCCTTGGTAGCCACCCATTGTATGTCATATGGAATTTGAGTGGATATAAAATCATTTTGGAGTTGGGCTAGGACATTCTGAGTTTCTTGTGTTGTTTCTTGGTTTTGTATAATTTTAGGATTTAACGTCCAGGTATTGAGATAGGAAATATTTTGTTTATGGGCTTGAAACTTTATTAAAAGTCTAATTTTGGAATGATCTGAAAGAGTTCTAGGTGATACAGTATAATTTAATTTGTTAGAAAGGAAAGCAAGGGAAATTAGAAAAGCACCTATCCTGGACCAAGTTTTATGAGTGGCTGAAAAGAAAGTGAATCTTGATATTGTTTTATCATACTGAAATTTAACATAAGGGTCAATTAGTTCAAATGTATTTTGTAATTCTTCAAGTGCTGTAGTGGTAGATTGTGACTGTCTGCTTTTATTATGCGATCTATCCTTATCTAAATTTAGTAAAGCATTCCAGTCCCCACCTACAATAAACAGATGATTTGGGTATTTGTCTAATATATTAAACATTTCATAAATGAAGAGCTGTTGATTTGAGCAAGGGCTATATATATTAAGAAAGAGTAATGGTTTGTTCAAAGTATGATATTCAGTAGTAAATAACACCCATCTTCCCTTTGAGTCAGCTTCATAGGAAGTAATCTCTCCTTAGAAGGATTTATTTACTATAATTGCCACTCCCCTGGACAAAGAACTATAATTTGCAACAACTATTGTTTTAACCCATTTTCATTTCCTTTCCCTAACCCAAAGTTGGTCATCTAAGTGAGTTTCTTGCAAGAAAGTTATATCAGCCTTAGTTTTGTATGTAAGGTGCATGATTAAATTTCTTTTCTTTTTATCTACCATCCCTTTAACATTCCAAAAGTCTATGGTTATCATTTTTTTTAGTATTGTTAAAGTTTCTCATTAGTTGATACTCAAAAATACAGTTATAAACTTTGCATGTTAGTGTATTTATCTTAAGAATAAATGTTGTGACTTCTATACTCCTAAACTCTAAATAGGTGCCTAACCACCCATCGCTCTGTATTAGTAAATGTGCATGAGTTAAGAAACTAAAAGAGACTATTATGTTTAGCAACAAAGAGTAAATATTTATCAGAGGGCTGTGACTAATACTCATACTATTCCAAATGCGAACAGTCATCAGCTAACAGACTGTGCCCATCCTTCTCCTTTTGTTATTTATGTACTGCATATTCATTTTCAGACTTCTTAAAATAGTATGTTAATTGTACCCTTAGATATTATATAAAGAGAAAGAGAAAAGTAGCTTTTATAAAAAGTTTTGTAGTAACAGCAACATATTATAATTCTTAACATTTCAAGAGTTATTAAACAGTTTACAAAACAATATTTTCAAAAAAACAAGTACAATATATGAACATTTAAAGAAGGCAGCACTTTAAAATTCAACAACATTTGCATTATTCTTGCTAACAGCAACTAACTGTGGTTCTTTAAAATGTATTGGAAGCTTTGTTTAACACTGCACTGGCAAAAGCCATACAAGCACATCATTGTGAACTCATATTTTTAATTAACCAGTGCCATCTACTGGACAAACAGGGAAAATAAAAAGAGAAAAATGTTATTGTACCTTGCTCATAGACACATTTAAAAGTAACTCAATGGTTATGCCAATAGAATAATGATTATACATTTTAAACATTTAAAGTAGGCAGCACTTTAAAATTCAACAACATTTGCCTTCTTCTTACTAACAGTAACTATCTGTGGTTCTTTAAAATGTATTGGAAACTTCATTTAACACTGCACTGGCAAAAGCCATATGAGCACATCATTGTGAACTCATATATTAATAATTAACCAGTGCTATCTACTGGACAAACAGAGAGAAAAAAAAAGAGAAATGTTTTTGTACCTTGCTCATAGACACACTTAAAAGCAACTCAATGATTATGCCAGTAGAATAATGATTATACATTTTAACTGAAACTACTAATGTCTAGTATTTACACTACTTAAACTGTTATATCAAAAGTTATATCCCATTATTTTAAAAGTAGTTTAACACTCCTGTTTTGTAAGCTGTAAATGCACTTTAAAGTCATTTCTCTATGCAGTCAGTGTTAGGTAGCTTTCCAGCTTTTAAATGTAGAAGGCAGTTATTAAAAACAGTACCTTAAGTATTACAGTGTAGCAACAACTTTTTCTTTACAGGCAGGTAAGCAAAGTTATTTAGAACACATTCCACATCCTTTTGCTTAAAGTTTCCCATAAGAGTGGTATATTCTTCTGTCCTGTAGTTCTTTGGAGCTGTAGCATTTGTTTAGCCTTCCAAATGTTATTTTTGGATCAAAAGATATGAAAAGAGTTATCTCAGGCAGAATTTACTTGGAAGAGATGCAGAAAGGTGGATTTTTCCTGGTCAGGTGTTTCCAGGGATATTTTTTCTTCTTTGTAATAAAATGTTAAAGTTGCAGGATATTTCATTTGGAAACTAATCTTATTTTCAATGAGGTAAGTGCAGTATTTACTGAGTTTCTGTCTATTTTGTTTAATTTCTAAAGGAAGATCTTGAGTAATTGTAATTTTATGTGCTCTCCATGTAACATTCTTTTTAACTTTATAAGTTGACTGTATCTGTTGAACATGTGCTGAATTAAGCAGTCTGATGTAGATTTGTTTTGGAAGATCACTTGTTTGTGCACACTTTATAGCTCTGTGGGCTCTTTCAATCACTATCTCATCCAGGAGAGCTTTATTAGTCAGAAGAGAGCTTAGTGTTTCTTTTATTACTGGAATAAGTTGTGGATTATCAAAGTTCTCTGGAATACCTCTTATGATAAAATTATTTCTCCAGCTTCTAGCTTCCAAGTCTAGCATTGTTTGCTGTAATTCTTTAATTATGCTGTCACTGGTTTGTACTTTTTGTTGCAGTTCATTTATTTTTAGCTCATTGTCCATAACTTTAGCTTCATTTTGTTCTAGCCTAAGCACAATTTGGTCCAGAGTAGAGCCAAATGAAGTTAGTTTATGAGAGAAACCCTGCACTTCTGTTTGTAAAGGTTGTAAAGATGTTTTCAGATCCTCCAGTGTTAAAGGTTGTTCCTGTTTTAATATCTGACACATTTTACCAGCTTCTTATTGTTGCTTGTTAATTTTTTGCCTTTTAGAAGTGATTTCTTTTTCAGGAGTAGTAATTGCAGACAGTTTGGTTTTTGTGATTACAGTTTCCATCCAATCCATTAATCTTGTATAGTTAGATTCTTAGTAGTATTGCAGAATTTTAAATGATGAGTCTTGTTATGAAAGTTGTTTTTTCTTCTTACTTTCCTCTTATTAGGCCTGTTGGTCTTGAAGAATCCATACCATGCGGTTCAGGGTACTGTTTCCAACAAGTAATTATTTTTCCTTCAGAATGAGAGAATTTTTGAAAAATAAAGATGAAACAAGTACTCATATTTCTGCTTTAATCCATTGATGTTTGGTATACTTTTCCCAAGCGATGCGCTGGTTTGAAGTCAGATTATAGTATATGAATGCAGGACATGCACTGTCAGTATGCTTACAGGCTGTCCACCATTTTGGAATCCTGTTAGAATGTGTTTTAAATTTGTAGTTTTGAACATTTTTCCAGTAAGCCAAAAAACAAAATGTATGAACCAATAATGACAAAACTACCCATTTCAGAACTTTTCAATCATAAAAGGCCACTCAAACTAATGACACTACAATCCATTAATAGTCAATATGAACAATCTTTGCAGAAGTAAAAGTCATCTGAATAATTCCATATTAAAGAGGTCTGTAACTAATAAAAAGGTTGCTACTGACAAAGAACTTTACATGTTAGTGTTTCATCTACAAATTCAGTGCCTGCTTCTCTTGAAGAATTAATGGCCTATGTTACATAAAAAAGTTGGTAAGCTGTTAATATTGCAATAGGGAATGGTTGGCAAACTGACAATAAGTTCATAATTGCTAGACATCTCATTTAAGGGCGGACCCACACAGGAGTGCAGTACCAGCACCCCCCATTAAAGGGCACTGTAGAATCAGCAATCCAGCTACATGGTATAGGAGTGGAACCCACAGCCTTCTACAGCAAAGGTAGCTGTGCTACTTGTGCTACTAACACTGCTTTCAAATTCTGTAGCACTAAACTAATTAATATTTGCAAACAAAACAGTTGCACATCGAACAGACTTAGCATGAGCAACAGTAAACCTCTCTTCCCCTGAAACTCCTAATTCTTTGAACATGCACTGAAACTCACAATTCCTTGGAACTGTATTGAAACTCACAATTCATTCAGCAGTGTGGTAGTTGGTGTAGAGGATTCAGGCTCTTGTCTTCTGTAACCAAGGTACATGGTTTGAGCCTTAATAAGTTAATCAACTGACCTGCCCCCTAAACTAGGGCATTTTATACACACACACACACACACACACACACACACACACACACACACACACACACACACACACATGCACACACACCAATAAATGAAATGGCTAGTTTAAATTCTGTGTGCACTTACACATAGCGGAATGTGTTGACGTGTGTGCGCTGTATTAAATATGCATGCATGGTTATCCTTAAAGGAGAAGATGCCACTATAGTGTTAAATAAGAAATGTTTAGTATTTTTCTTTATTTAATGAAAAAGCTAATGAGGAAGCCCCCTAGCCAGTGCCTCCAAGCCACTGGGCCCTAGGCAGCTGCCTATGTTACCTAGTGCTGAATCCAGCTCTGGAAATGAGGTTCTGTTTTGCTGGAGTTACTTTACAGAAAAGGAAGGCCAGCCTGTCTAAAGTGATACATTGTTGGTTGTGAGATCTTAATGTTTGTGCAGGATTTAACTAGTATGGTGTGTGTGTGTGTGTGTGTGTGTGTGTGTGTGTGTGTGTGTGTGTGTGTGTGTGTGTGTGTGTGTGTGTGTGTGTGTGTGCACCCTAAAGAATAATAGTCTGCTATAAGAGAAAACATCAGTAGGGAGGCACAGGCTGTGAAAGTCAATCAATTAACATTTTTAGGGTGAGACAATGATTTTCAAATTTGCCTGAGAGGGAAATTAATCTATACATTTTCTTGACAGTGGTTTCAATTTTGTTATTATTTTGAATAGGATATACAGCTGTCAAAATTAGGGTAAATTATAATTTTAGAATAAACATGTTTATTAATATTCTTCTTCTTTCAAATGTAAGCACATTTGAGATTTTGTAACATGTCTTTAGTTGATTGAAGACTTGCTGATGTTTTCCAAGTGATTTTGAAAGACAGAAAATGTCAAACCATAAATCTAATTTAAGAATTTTTCTGAACTTTCCTGAAGGGCATAGAGATGCTGGGTTTATGTCTAAAACCTTGAAAGAAAAAAGTTACAGTTCTTGCTTCAAAGAAATATTAACATTAAAACAAATCATTCCTTCTTCTTATTTAACCTGGCAAACACAACTGTTCTTGGAAACTGTTTGCATGATTGTGTTTTTGGCTTAGATAACTAATGCATTGCCGTCTTTGTTTTTTGCCTTAGTTTGCTTATTTTGTTAAACCTGATTTTGCTGCTTGGGAACCAGAATGCCAAAATAAGATTCCATAGCTGAAATACTCAAAAAGTAAAGTTATAATGTGATAAGGTAAATGGTGAGTTAAGTAGAGGTGCACAGACAAACAGAGAGAGACTGAGACAGAGAGAGAGAAAAACGCATAGCAACACAGCAGAAAACTAATGTTTTACACCAGTGATACCTTTCCAATCTTCTAAGTGTTTTTTTATGTTTGTTTAGTCACATGCCTTTTGGCCTGAGTCATGGCTAAAAATGTTCCTTGTACAACCCAACCCACCAACCCACCTGGTTAATGAACATATTTGTAAATAAATAACTAAAGAAGTGGTCTGAAATATAAGGCAATGATGCCCGAAAGCCTAGATAAATATTATTGAAACCAAGAATTTTCCTTCACTAGTGACAGTTAGCATAAGACAATTACAATCCAAAGTTCCAATAAAAATAAATAGTGTGTCTTGTTTCCCCATTACCGGAAGGTACAAAATAAAATGTCATAGTTTAATTTGCAATCACCCCACCATGGCATAGTGCTATTTCACCAGTAGTATTTTAACACATATTTTGGTTTCCCATCATGACAAAATGGAAAGCAGAATGTCAGAGCTACACTTGGAAAATTAGTAAAATGTGAAATGGTTCCATAATCATATTAAAATAGTATTTCTTACCTCTCTAGTTCCCTATTACTGTAAATCAGAGCTCTAGATGGGGTATCTCAGAATACAGCTTGTCATAAATGTGTTGCTAACAGTGTATGCTTAGTCTTTTTTTCCAATGGGAGGTCTACTCTGGTAATATTTGGAAGACTATAAAGAAAGATGTAAATAACAGATAAGTAAACTGTCATATCTGCATTGATGATAGTAAAGATATATTAATGTTAAGAAAAAGCTTAGCTGAATATTTGCATTTATACTGAAAATGTATGCTACATATATATTTGAAATGCTGTATCTTGCTTTTTTTCCTGACCAAAGTGATATATCTCCCCCAGAAAAATAGATTTTCTTGTACAGTGTGCTTTTATCTGCATATTGGGCAAATCACTGCTACTTTTGCTGTCTATTGCACAAAAGGTATCATAGAATAGTATTACATTCATCACATTATCCATTGCACAAAGCAGTGCTATTGTCGTTGTCTTCTCCACAATCAGAATATGGGAGATTAAAAACACAGCACCATTTTATATTAGTACAATACATCCATCATCAACTATCTCACTGTATTATATGTTATCGCAAAACAGCTGTGTAGATAAAGTGTACTTTTTGTTTTATTCAATGTGTCCTGCCTTTTTTTTCACAATGCATTTCAAAGTGCTGGGTTTATTTCTTTATCAGCTATTATGCTAAGGTCAGCACATGTCACTACTTGTTAATGTTACTCAAATGTTAATTTCTCATGATTAATAAATACTGCTTGTGAAACAATATTTTGTTTAACCAGTGTCAAAATGCTGCATGTTGTTAATACATTTTGAACCAAAACTAACTCTTAATTATCACATTCTCACTATGGTGTGGTTACTCGTCAGAGGTTACACTTAATAAAGAGGTTTTTTTTTTCATTTCCCATAGTTTTCTTATATGGCTGTGTTTTGGTGTTCATGTGTTTGCAGTTATCCTTCCTTTGCTGCAGTATTCATTTTCAGTATAAATGCAAAATATTCATCCAAGTTTATTCTTAATATCAATATATATATTCACCATTATCAATGTACACATGGCAGTTTACTTATCTATTTGCTTCTTACTTTGTTCCCTTCCTAATTCTACCACAGTAGACTTCCCATTGAAAAAGAATCTTTAAATATTTACCAAAAATCCTCTGCATTGCACTGCAGTGCTAAACTTTTTATGCCTGTAAGCTCGCATAGAATATTGACAAATGTGTTCATTTATTTGATTATTTACTTATTTAGAATGTGAAGGAGGAAGTGTTTTAGAAGTGTGAATGAGAATGGCTGGGAACTCAGTATCAGACATTATAAATAAACAGTGCACACTGGCACTCACTGTGCCTGGAATCTGATAAACACACATGCTCCTGCATTATAACTGTAAAGCCATTAAACTGTTCTGGCCTTTGTGTTAACAGTACAAATGACACCGCACACGATCACTTATTTTTACATGCATGTGGTCGTAGGATAACAGCAGTGCAAACATTATGGACAGAAGGATAAGGTAAGATAAGAATATTATTCAATGTTCACAAAGGATTCTTGACAGATAATTCCATATTACATTTGCAAACACATTCACAGTTAAATTCTTAGGCAGACTGGGTTTCTTGGTTGCCTCTGAAAGAATGGAATTTGTGTCTAGTGAATTTCCATACATAGTTGAAAATAGAAAAATGTTTCTTGATTCACTGCTACATCCATTCCTAGTCAAGTCATCACTGATGCCACACTTGTACATTGTACAGTGCTTGTTCACAAGAATGTGTGTGTGTGTGTGTGTGTGTGTGTGTGTGTGTGTGTGTGTGTGTGTGTGTGTGTGTATATATATATATATATATATATATATATATATATATATATGTGTGTGTGTGTGTGTGTGTGTGTGTGTGTGTGTGTGTGTGTGTGTGTGCGCGCGCATGGGTCTACTCTGTTTCAGTGAATCTCATTTCACTGAATTTCATTTCACCCCGACATCGCTGAAAACTCAAATTAATGAAAACTCATTTCACTGAATCTCATTTCACTGAACTGTACTTTTAGTATACATGGCACTGTGTAGAGTACTGTAAGCCAAGTAAAATGTATATGTCCTTTTCCCTACTGTAGTGCAATCCTGAAGTTAGTATATATATGGGGGGTGTGGGAGGCGTGGGTTCCTATTACGTTATCGAAAGATAATGTAATCAAACCATCAAAACTTCAGAATGGCTGCATTTTGAAGATCGCATTGTGGGATCGCAGTACAGTGAGGATTGGAATATTTGCCCTTTCCTCACTGAAGTGTGATCTCAGAGTTGGAATATATATTTAGTGGGGGGGTGGGGGCACAGCCCTCCACAATACAAGCTTCGAAATGCTGCCATTTCGATGTTTTGATGCTTCGATTACGTTATTTTTTGATAACGTAATATGAACCCGGGAGGCACAGCCCCCACCTTGTTTGTTTTATATTGTATTTTACCAAAAACTGTAAACAATACATTTTAAACCATACACATGCGTAGTTACAACACCAATGACTATCTCCAGAAGACAATATGTACTCAAAGTAAGTAGGGGACTAAGACCCCCACACCCTTCAATGTGAGAGGCTGTGCCCCCACACCCCCCAACTATATATACTAACTCCAGGATCACACTACAGTGGGGAAAAGGACATATACCTTTTACTTGCCTTGCAGTACTCTAAACGGTGCCATATATACTAACTGCAATTCAGAGAAATGAGATTCAATGAAATGAGTTTTCACTTATTTGTGTTTTCAGCGATGTGTGTGTGTGTGTGTGTGTGTGTGTGTGTGTGTGTGTGTGTGTGTGTGTGTATATATATATATATATATATATATATATATATATATATATATATATATATATATATTCATTGAAGGCCTTAGCAAGGTCTTCAATAAATGTTCACTTCAATTAATTATTTATCCAGGGAAAGTAAGGACTTGGCCATCTTTCTGAACATCACACACAACACAGTATTTTAAACCCACCCAGGTGGGGGTTTGTGACCCCCACAACCCCCCTAACTGTATATATACCAACTCTAAGATTGCACTACAGTGGGGAATATGGCAAATTTCCAATGATGGCCAACTCCTTCCTTTCCCTGACTAAACAATTCATTGAAGTGAATGTTCACTGAAGTGAACATTCGGTGTATTTTGTTTGATAAACAGACATTCGATGGAATTAGCTATCAGTTAAGTAATATAGACACGGCTAGGTATGGCCATCTTGGGGGAGTGGCAGGATGGAGCAGGATGCACATATTTACAATTCATTGGAGGAAAGATAACATTGCAATGGGCATACTGGGAGCAGGTTTTCAGCTGATCAAGCCATTAGCTGGTTGTAGCCTTCATTAGTTTGTGTAAGGAATCAGATACTCATAAAGGAAATGCATTTTTAGTTCTTGTGGGTATGCAGGCAGGTCATCCCCCCATTCAGGGGTGGGGTTTCAGACTTATGCAAATGCTCTCACTTTCAGAACAATGCCAAGACTGCAAATACTTGTTGTCTGCCTGAATGATGGTTCTACTTGATGTCTCTCACCCTTGAGAATCACGGGACTACCCACCACTGGGAAACAAAGGGCCCATGTCTGATGCGATGGAATTAATGGTATGCAAGCAGCTGGGAAACAGCTTCTAAAAATATAGTACTATTGTGAGCTGCCTAAATCAACACAAGAAATGCTTGACTTCTTATGTTTTTTTTTGCACAAATTTGAATCCTGTGCAGGAGTGGCTACTGAATGAGACCAGCGTTTTTCAGTCATGGATAACAGCAGTGGCTAAATCACATTAGACCCAGAGAACTGTCACATTGTCTGAAAAAGGAACAAACTCCTTACCATCTGCACATTCTGTTTGACACAGACAATCTCCAAAATAAAAGACTTGGGTGGCATCATGGGTCACAACTTGGTATTTGATGGGTATATCAACTTCCAGCTGCTCAGACTGCTATGCAGATTTTAAAAAAATTCCAAAGTACCAAACTCCAGTTTCAAAGAAATGCAGGTCTACAAAACAATGTCATCCCAAACCTCTTACATGTGCTAGTCTTACAAAGAAGCTTACAGTGCATGATACATACATGGTTTATATGTCCTTGCAACACGGCAGCCATACTTGTTGCTAGCTTATTATACTGTAGGCATTGATGCATCACCCTGTGGCATCACAGATGGCTGGATGTGTAGAATAAACTAAAATATACTGTTTTGCTTTACACAGAAATTCCTGTAAAAGGTTCCTCAGACATGATGGCCAACATTCCGGAAAAGGTTCCTCAGACACGATGGACAACATTCCTGTAAAAGGTTCCTCAGACACAATGGACAACATTCCTGCAAAAGGTTCCTAAGACACAATGGACAATGTTCCTGTAAAAGGTTCCTAAGACACAATGGATAACATTCCTGTAAAAGGTTCCGCAGACACTATGGCCAACATTCCAACATGATACACACTAAGACAGATGAGACTCAGTGGTTAGCTTCAACTTAGAGATATTCAGAACCCTTAATAGAACCGGGAATGCAGCCTACATTTATATCATCATATCAAACTCTTTCAGAACTGTCAAGCCTCCAAAGATATCTCCACATTTATAGGTTCATAGGTTCATAGGTTGGTACTAGGCTATCTGCCCAAAGGTATTTATAAGCCTAGCCAGAATGTGTTGGCTTTCACCACCCCCTTAGATTAGTTCCCTGTACCTCTGTCCTGCAGAGCCACTGAAGTGATTCCCGAGGTAAACTTTCTGTTTCCCATCCATTCATCAAGGTTTCTTTTGAAGAGTGTTAGCGAGGAGCTCTACCTAATGCAGATTGGGATCTTGTTCCAAAGCATGGGAAGTCTCTGGGACAAGAATATATCCCTCCAGCACATCCTATTTATTGCTGTGGTGAGGTTTAGATCCCCTAGAGTGTGTGGCTCGAGGGGATAAGGTTTTCTTTAGGTGGAGCATGTCCATCAATTCTGGGTTGGACATGGCCTTGTATGTCAGGCAGAGATCACCTCTGAGTAGGTGGTATGCAACCGAGTACAACTGGAGTTTCTTCAGTCGAGCTGCATAGGGCATCTGTTTGAGGCCAGTGATACTCTTGGTGAGGTACTTCTGTGGTCTTTCCAGCTGTTGCAGGTGTCTTGCAAGGTACATCCCAAATGGGGCGTTGTACTCTATGATGGGTCTGATGAGTGATGAGTAGAGGGGCACAATGACCTCTTTTGATCTGGATGCGAACCCTTTTGTGATTAGGTGGGCCATGTAGAAGGATTTTCTAACTACTTTGGCAATGTGATTATCAAAGGTGAGATTACTATCTACTTGGGTCCCCAGATCCCTTATTACATCTTCCGTATTTAGGGGACTACCACCTATGTGGTAGTTTGTGGGTACTTTGTTTTTTCCAAAGGGGATGACTATGCACTTTTTGGCATTTAGCTTGAGGCCATGATTTTGACACCAGATATCCGTCTCAGTGAGACCCTTTTGGAGGATGTCTGTGTCAGCCGGAGAGTCAATTATAGCCCCTAGTTTGCAGTCGTCTGCAAACTTGGTCAGCCATAGTCCTCCTGTGCTTGCCTATACCTCTGAGAAGTATATGCTGAACAGGAGGGGGTCCTGGGACTGAGCCCTGGAGAACACCACTTGTAACCGGTTTAGAGTCGTACCTAGCTCCTGTAGCTCTCACCATGTGGGTTCATTCCATGAGCCAGTTGGCAACCCATCTTGTGACATAGGGGTTTATGTTCAGGCTGGTGAGCATGTCTATAATACCAGAATGGGGAATGATGTCGAAGGCCTTAGCAAGGTCTAGGTAGGATGTGTGTACCACTTTCCCTCATCTATAGCCTTGGTAACTGTCTCAAAGAAATCCACCAGGTTTAGGAGGCATGATCTGCCCTTAACAAAGCCAAACTGGGTAGGGTCCAGTGCTTGGAGGATCCTAATGTCACTGTTAATGAGTTCCATGTGCTCCATAGCCTTGCAGACCAAGCTAGTCAGGCTTATAGGGTGATAGTTCCTGGGGTCTGTTGTGGCTCTACCTTTGTGGAGCAGAATAACCATTGCTGTGCGCCACTCTATGGGTATGTAGCCTGTGGAGAGGCTGAGTTTGAACACTGTGTTTAGGTGAGGGGTTAGTTCGTCTTTGAGCTCGTGTAGGACACAGGCTGGGATACCGTCTGGTCCCATTGATGCTGTGTTTTTGGCTTTGGAGAGGGCTGTTTTAACCTGAGTGTCTGTGATTTCAGGGACTCTACATTCTTCTGGTATGGTTATGGGCCCTTTTGGGGGTGAGAGGGGGGGTGAAGTTTGCGCTGAACCTGTCTGCCAGGATGTTGGCAATATCGGTCAGTTCAGTGTATTTTGTGCCATTCTGCACTAACAGCAGATCTGAGCATTGCCACTTAGATTCTTGACATAGCTAAAGAATTCCTTGTGGTTATCTTTGGAGTCCTTGGCAATTTTTCTTTCAAAGCTCACCTTGGATGATTTTATGAGGGATCGTAGTTTCTTGCTGATACTGATCAGGGATGTCTTCCCTTCTTGGGATTTTACTCTTTTCTGTACTAGTTTCCTCCTTCTATTGTATAGCTTGTTTATGGCAGGAGTCCACCAGACTGGTTTCCTTTTCTTGGAGGAGTGAGTCTTGGTTTTGCTTGGGATGGCACGATCCATGCTTTCTTGTAGCTGCCCATAGACTGCATTAGTAAAGGATTTTGCAGCTTGGACAGTGTTATCCTTCAGCATGGAGGCTTTGAAACATTCCACCTTGGTCTTAAGTAATGTGAAGTTTGCTTTTGAAAAGTTTTTCACGGTGGTTTTCTTGTCCTGGGGTGGGGGTGGATTATGGATATCCAAAGTGATTTGTTTATGGTCAGCTCTAACCAGCGAGGGGTTGACCTCTGGTTTGGAACACTGGTCGCCCATGTTGGTGACATGTTGGTGCTGACCAGGTCCAATATGTTGTCACCTCTGGTGGGAGTGTTGACCAGTTGAACCAAGGCGTTTGAGTTTATAAATTCTAGGAAAAGTTGGGCAAGGGAGTTAGTACTTGAGTAGTTCTCCCAGTTAATGTTTGGGTAATTGAAATCACCCAATATTAGGGTGTTTGGTAGGACCTTTATGTTTCCCAGTGTTTCCAGAAATGCGGAATGGGGGTCCTGGGACATGGCGGGTGGTCTGTAGCAAGCTACAATTTGAATTGCAGTTTTGCCCATTGTTAGTTGCACGTGGATGATTTCTGAAGCATCATGCTGTGTCACTAACCTGGAGGTATGGGTATCCTTGATGAATATAGATACGCCCCTGCCTTTTGTATTTCGGTTAGGGTTCTGTGGCTGAAATGTATGGTATGAGTTGTAGCCTGGTAGTGCTGGAGTACTCTCTGGAGCCTTAAACCAGGTTTCTGTTACTGCACATATATCGATTTTCTCCATACTGAGGAGTGCCTCGAGTGAGTGCATTTTGAGGTTTAGACTTCTGGCACTGAATAGCATTACCCTCAGTTTTTTGTTACTTGTGCTATTTACGGCGGTGGATTTGTCTTTTGAGCCTTGCCTAAAAAAGGCAATATGGGGGTGGCAAGAGCCTTGGCCAGTATTCGAAAGTCTAAGGGTAACAGATGCAAGCCGTCTCTAGCGAAGCAGCGTGGCTTGTCAAGCATGTCATCCCAGGTGGACAGACACTGGATCCCCTTTGAATAACACCAGAAACTTAGCCAATTGTTGAAATTGAGAACTTTTTCTTTATACCGTGGTATAATTCTTGGTGAGGGCAGGATGCTACTCAGGGTCATACTGGCCTGGGCTACATGATCAAAGAGCTCATCCATGTCTCTCTTCATGTAGGGTGGTACGGCTCAGGCCATTCACACCAACATGGACAATGACAGAGTCATATTTGTACTTGTTCTGGAGTGACCTGAGTGCTTCTGTTATGTGGCGGATCCTGGCACCTGACAGGCAGCTAACAGTAACCTTCTCCTTATTCAGCCTAGTGAGTGGGCCGTCAGTGTGCCTGACTATAGAGTCACCTATTACTAATATGTTGGGTATGTTATTTTGCCTTAAGGGCTGTGATTGCATGGCACACTGGTTTTGTGAATTATGTGTTTCATGGTTTGTGTTGGGGGGTGGAAGTTGCTTGGATGTTTGCTTTGGAGGTCTCTGTTGGTTTTGCAGATTTTTATTTAGAGCCTCCAAGTATGTTTTCATGTATTTATTTGTGTTTTTTGCCGGTGCTGGTTTAATGGGTCTATGTAAGACTGGTGGTGTGATGCAAGTATTTCCCTTCTCCTCTTGACTGTCTGATCCAGTCTTGGGTTGAAAGAGCTTAGCCTCTAGTTTGGCTGCATAACTGCATCTCTCGCATGTATTAGTGTTTGGTGGTAGGAAGAGGGGGTTGTCTGTGTACATGAGGTAGTTGTAACATTGCCTCAAAATGCCCAGATTCACCAGTTGGACTGGAGAGTACACCTGAAACTGCCCTTTGGACATGCCTGAATAGGTACAGTGAACTGTTTTACTGGATGGCTGGTAAGGTCGAATAGAGAGCCTTGTCCTTCTTTACAGTACAGGAGGGTTTATAAGTGCTTGCTGTAAGTTTTGAGCAAGTGCCGGGCTAAGAAATGAATGGCTTGAGTGCTTAAGCTGAAAGTTTGTCTAGTTCCAAGGGAAAAATTGAAGAGAAGACTTTGTGGAGCCGGGAATAGTTTTACCTTAGCTAACTGGTGCTGCCCAGCGAGCAAAGCCAGGCAAATATGGTATTTATAGCAGGGAAATGAAATAGATAGTAATTAGCCCAAAATGACCAATAAACTACTAATTTCTGGGCTGAAACCACTCCTCCAGGGACAGATAGGCTGCTCAAAGCTCCCCTCTCTCACAGGTGAACAGAAAAACTTCCTTCTATCCAAGTAAGGTATGGGCAGACAGAGAGATTTGTAACACAGCCCTGAATTCAGCACTAACCTGAAGACTGGACTATACTAGCTTAGAAAGGCGGGAAGCAAGTATATATAATATATATTTTTTCAGAAAATAAAGCAGATACACTCATAAAAACAGTTTAAAAGCACAGAAAAGGATACTTATTGTTATATATCGCAGATCAGAGTTGTAGTTAATGCCCCCAGTAATAAAGTAGGAAGAAACACAAATACAGTAAAAGCAGATGAATAAAGTGCAATATATATATATATATATATATATATATATATATATATATATATATATATATATACATATATATATATATATATATATATATATATATATATATATATATATATATATATATATATATATATATATATATATATATATATATACATACAATAGAAAACGAACAAACTGACTTAAACAAGTTACCCAATTAACCAGAAAAAAGCTCAAAACTGAGCCCTGTTCCAGCAGTCTTCAATCAGACAAGCTCTAACTGCACACCCCTGCTTACTAAGGTGCAGGGCAACCTTTTCCAAAAAAAGATGGCCTGGATAAGTGCTCAAGTTATGCAAACAAAGCTAGATTCAGCAGGCCTGAATCTGGTCTATGCTACAGCAACAAGGCACACCAATTTCAGAAAGAAACAGTTCAAATAAGCAGTCACAATAAGCCTGTGACGAGAAATTCCCAGCTCAGAATGGCAGAATCCAGCCTCTCCTCCCACAAGAGTGCAGACCACAAACCTTCTTAATGTAGAATATCTGGCCTGAAGCCCAAGTGCTTAAGCCAGAACTAATACACTTTTAGAATAGCAGACACTGGGCCTTCAATCAGCAATTCCCAGCTTAGAAGGATGTAAGCTACCTGTCCTGCCACAACAGTGCAGACCACAAACCTTCTTAATGTAAAACAGCCTGTATGAAGCCCAAGTGCTTAAACCAAAAGACTTAGAATAACAGTTACAATTTAATCAGGCTATGACCAATCAGTAATAAATGCAGCAGAATAAATAAAATTGAGTACTTTTAAGAAAAGTAAAATAAAGTAGGAGGAAACACAAATACAGTAAAAGCAAATGAATAAAGTGCAATTTTTTTTTAAGTGCAAGAAGAGAGGAAGGAAGAACCTAAGTGGGCTGGCCTTCTCAAATCTTCTCTCTGTATTAAGTAGAGTGGACACTAGACTCAGAATATGATCTAACTGTACTCAGTTAAGTGAGCAAATGAGATGGACCCAGGAGGAGTGTTCTAATACAGACTTACAGGAGAGGCGGGCAATTCCAAAGCCAGCAACACTAATACCAACACAGGATCAGGGAGGGAGGGTGGTGGACTAACTGCAGAGCGACACACAGCACACTGTTCAAAAACACACAATTAGGAAACAGAAAAAATGAAACTACAGTACTTTTAAAACTGCAAGTTTGTACTTAACAGAAGACTAAAATTTACTACTGCAAGATTCACTTAGCTTCAGCTTGTAATGCAGATGTTTGTAGCCAAGCAAGTCTCTCGGGAGTTGAGCATAAAATGATTTCTCAAACTTTGTGGCTAGCACTTAAAGTACAGAGGAATCCCTCTAGGCTATACATTAATATCAGGATTTTTTCCTATAGCACATTATGTCTACTCACTGTGAAATAGTATAACTACTTTCTTAAAGCAGTCAAGCCACTCATTATATAGTGGAGTAGAGTAACCTCTTTTATGAGGTATTGCCTGATATGTTCCTTATTCTTAATCCTCTCTGCACAAAGTGATCTTCTACCTTCCCATCTTACTCCTCAGACCCATCCCCTATACCTCCTTCTTCAGTGTCTGTCCTTCCACTTCATTAGCCTATACAGAAAAATGTTTTCCCTCTTATATATTGTCATATGTAATGTCTGTAATATTAGCATATCACACCACACTAAATTAATTAGGCACAAGGCAGAAAAGCAATTTTTTTCCATTGTGTATGTCTAACTGTTTTGTCTTCCGTATACAATACATAGTTTTAATTCTTATCTAAATTACTTTTTATCGATCTTGCAATAATAGCAACACTTTACTTCTGACACTGTTTCACAGCAATGATCAATGTCATTGCAAAAGTCGATAACAATTGTACAAAGTTTACTCCACTGTTTATCCTAATATTTGTAACCTTTTCATGATAGAAGCATTTGCATGTCCCAGTGCTCCCTAGAGCTATGGTGCTTAGAACTTTGTGCCACCTCTGACACAATTCTCTAAGAGGACAGGTGACATAAATAATGACAAAACTTCACACAGGACACACGTACCACAACCTGCATCTGGAGACAGATCTAGAATTGTGTTTGCCAGCAGCTGCTGAGAGTATGAGTGCCCCCTGTAGTATGACTGGGCTCAGACTGTAAAAACTACAAGGAGCTACCATGGAGAGTCAGTACCCAGAAGACAAAGGGTAAGAGCCAAATGTGGTGGCATTCAAATGGAACAAATTACAGTGGGCAAGAAAGAGCTGTCAATTTAAGTTGGCCCTTTCAACATGGGATGTCAACACACTGCTGAGAAGAAAACGCAGTATGTGTGGGAGGATAAAAAGGTAGTTTAGCTTCATGCATTCAAGTTGCTAATGCATTTCTTATATGTTTGAGCATGATTTCTTAAGGTATTGTATTCTAATATTTTCTTGTTTACTATTTGCTGAAACAATTCTGAATGTTCAAATTCCCTTCATCTATTTTCAGTCTGAGATGGCAGCATCTTATAGAAAGATCAAGATTTTTTAAAATGTGTTTAATGTTTCATCTTTCTCAGAGCTGGACTGAAGCTGTAGTGAAACTAGCACCATAGGGGGTGAATGGATGATGGGTGAGGAAATATTTTTCCTTTGCAAAAAAAAAAAAAAAGGTCCATTATGTGGTCAAAATGACTTCCCAAGTAGCTACCTATATTTTTATCACATACATTTTTAGGAAAATAACTCTGTCCCATTAGAGCAGTGCATTTGTGTTTTAGAGGTATCATAGTGTAACCCTGAAAAGTACCAGATAGATACAGTTGTCCTTACCTTTACATAGAGCATAGATCCTGAAACCGGAATTCTTGAACAGGGGTGATCTCTCTGTCTGGAGCTGACACTCAGGCAAGATATTAGGAAGGTGTGCTGACTCTCACAAACTCACAGCTGGCTACTTTAGAGTGAGTCTGTGTGCCTATCTGTTGAACAGAAGGTTACCACAAAGTAGCTGTAAGTTCTGGGAAGTAAAAACACTGTAAATTGTATGTATATATATATATATATATATATATATATATATATATATATATATATATATATATATGCCCCCAACAGATATTTAAAGCATTCAACCTTTATGGAGACTCTAGATGGAGGTGCTTGATAAGATACCACCTATTTATTCTGCAGTTCTATTGACATACTTATGTGGCAAACGAAGGACCCTTAGACGTGTTGAGGAGGAGGTCAGGAGGTTGTGATCTTGACTGCTATGAACCTGAATTTTAAATTATCGCTAGATATCTGTGCAAGTTATGAATAGGTTCATAGGTGTGTACTAGGCTAATGGCCCAAGAGCCTTTACAAGCCTAGCCCATAGAAGTGCCCGGGCATAGTGTCACCCAATGTTAGTTCCCAGTGCCTCTATCAAGTAGAGCCACTGGAGTGATCCCCAGGGTGAACTTTCTATTTCCCATCCACTCATTAAGATTTCTTGCTTGACATGTATGGGAAGTCTATTCCAGAGCATGGGCAGTCTCTGGGTTATGAGCCTGTCCCTCCAGCATGTTCTCTTGATTGTGGTGATGAGGTTGAGGACTCTGCAGCATGTGGTGTGGAGGGATTGGGATTTCTTTAGATGTAGCATTTTTAACAGAGCTGGGTCAGACATGGCTTTGTAAGTCAAGCAGAGATCGCTTCTTAGTAGATGATATGAGACAGAGAATAGCTGGAGTTTTTTTGAGTCTGTCCATGTAGGACTTATGTTTAAGGCCTAGGATCCTCTTCATGAGGCACTTTTGGGGCCTTTCCAGCTGTTGCATGTGTCTAGTGAGGTACGTGCCAAATGGGGCATTATACTTGATGATTGGCCTAATGAGGGAAGAGTAGAGAGAGATGATGACCTCTTTCTTCCTGGATGCAAAACCCTTGGTAATGAGATGTGCCACATAGAAGAACTTTCTGACCAATGTGGCAATGTGGTGATCAAAGGAGAGGTTGCTGTCAACCTGTGTCCCCAGATCTTTTAGAACACCTTCAGTGTTCAGTGGGCTCCCATTGATGTGGTAATTAGGGCAAACTGAGTTTTTTCCAAAGGGGATGATGATGCATTTTTTGGCATTAAGCTTAAGGTCATGGTTTTGACACCAGTCATTGGTCTCAGTGAGGCTTTTCTGTAGGAGGTCTCCATCACTTGGGGAGTTAATAATGGCTCCCAACTTGCAGTCATCTGTGAACTTGGTCAGCCAGAGTCCCTCAGTGTTGGCCTGGACTTCTGAGAAGTAGATTCCAAACAGGAGAGGAGCCAGGACTGATCCCTGGGGGACTCCACTCGTGACTGGTTGGCAGTCTGACTTGGAGTCCGCTACTTTCACACTGCAGGTTATATCTGTGAGCCAGTTTGCAATCCACCTAGTGATATAGAGGTTGATGCCTAGTTTTGTGAGTTTATCAATAATTCCTGAATGGGGAATGGTATCAAAGGCCTTGGCCAGATCAAGGTAGGCTGTATGAACTGCCTCGCCCTCATTCACAGCTCTGGTGACTGAATCAAAGAAGTCAACCAGGTTGAGCAGGCATGATCTACCTCTCACAAAACCAAATTGCGTGGGATCAAGGGTTTGGAGATTCCCTATATCCTTGTTACTTAAGTCCATGATGATTTGCTCCATAGTCTTACATATCAGACTCGTCAGGCTAATGGGGCAATAGTTCCCAGGGTCTGTAGTGTCTCCTCCTTTATGGAGAGGGATGACTGTAGCAGTCCACCATTCGGTAGGGACAAAGCCTGAGGTAAGGCTGTGATTGAACAGGGCACACAGATGTGGTGCCAGTTCACTTTGTAGTTCATGTAGAACACATCCAGGGATACTGTCGGGTCCCATGGAAGCTGTATTCTTGGCCTTGGACAATGCAGCATTAACCTGTGCTGCAGTAATGCTGGGTGCCTGGTATTCCTCCGGTATTGTCATTGGTCTTTTGGGGGGAGTGGTAAAGTTGGCACTGAATCTGTCAGCCAGTATGTTGGCAATATCTGTTGGCTCAGTAATAGGAGATACCATTATGCAGTAACTCAGAGCAAACCTCGGTATTGCCGTGTGGATTCTTGCTATAACTATAGAAGGCTTTGTGGTTGTTTTTAGCATATGCCACATTTCTGCCTTCATAGCTGGCTTTAGAGGTTTTGATGAGGGATCTCAACTTTTTGTTGAGACTAAGAAGGGAGTTTTTTTTTCCAGTTTTGGGACTCCACCTATTTCTGCAATAGTTTCTTCCTTCTGTTGTAGAGTTTATTAATGGCACCAGATTGGCTTCCTTTTTTTGAAGGAGAGCGTCTTGGTTCTGTTGGGTATGGCTAGTTCCATGCATTTATGTACATGTTCATACAGTGCATTTGTGTATAATTTGGCAGTCATGCAGCTATTTTCCATTGACATGGGTGCCATGAAGTTAGCCACCTCTGTTTTTAGGAGCCCAAAGTCAGCTTTGAAGAAGTTTTTCATGGTGGTTACCTTTGCGGGGGGTGTGGGTGAGATGTGGATTTTCATGGAGATTAGTTTGTGATCGGATCTAACCAGGGCAGAATTGACTATTGGTGTAGAGCAATGGTTGCCCATGTTAGTAATAACCAGGTCAAGGATGTTGCTTCCTCTAGTGGGGGTAAGAATGAGCTGGTCCAGGTCATTGGAACTGATGAATTCTAGGAAGCATTGGGCCAGTGTATTGGTGCATGAGTAGTTTTCCCAGTTGATGGAGGGTTAGTTGGAGTCACCTAGTATGAGAGTGTTGGGTTGGACCCTAATAGTGTCCAAGGTGCTTAGGAACATGTAGTGAGAGTCTTGGGAGATGGTTGGGGACCTATAGCAGCCTATGACCTGAATCGCAGTCTTATCCAATGTTAGTTGTACCTGAAGTGTCTCAGATCCGTTATGCTGAGCTACTAGTCTGGAGGTGTGCATATCCTTTATGAATATGGAGACACCACCACCTTTGGTGCTTTGGTCCATGTTCTGGGGCCTAAAGGTGTGGAATGAGTTATAGCCTGGTAGCGCAGAGGTGCTTTCTGCTGCTTTAAACCAGGTCTCCATTACAGCACAAATTCATATGCAGATCTCACAGAGGCATTGCAAATAGAGGAGTTTAAGTATTGCAAGTTATTATTCTTCTTCAGGAAAGAAAATAGAGGGAATCGGGAAAATGACCAGAACAAGATTGTAGCAGCAGGGGTACTAGTACTGAATATGTAATGGTGGACTGTCGACATGAAGAGAGAACTGAGCCATATGATAATGCCCTCAAGTTACCAACCACTTCATGTCTTCATACTCAACTGTGGTCAAATTTTGGGTAGCCAGGAGGACAATGCAGATACAAGTGGCAGAAATGAGTTTCTTTCACAAGAAATAGCTTGAGGACTCTGGTAATCCTTGATTACCTTTGAGTACAGCCACTACACTGTACTAGGTTGAGAAGAGTCAACTCAGGTTGTTTGATCACCTTGAGCTAATGCTCCTTTGGAGCCTCCCATGAGATGTACACCTGAATCATTGACTACATGTAGGCCTTTGGGGCAGATATAAGAGACACTGGGGAGATTAATTTCTCATCTTGCCTCAGAAAACCTGGGAATCTTACATAATGATCTGAAGACTGTTACCATAGATAGATAACTATGGACTGCTCTGATCAGCTGTCTGTCTTGATAAAGATAGCACAGCCCTCAAAAGGATTAGTGGTTTATAGGAGAGAAAGAATGGATACATATGTGCATGTAGATTTGCATGTGTGCATGCATATGTGCATGTGCACATGCATAAATCGATTAGATAGATAGATAGATAGATAGATAGATAGATAGATAGATAGATAGATAGATAGATAGATAGATAGATAGATAGATAGATAGATAGATAGATAGATAGATAGATAGATAGATAGACAAACAGATAGAGGGATAGATGTATAACCTAAGACTGTTCATTAGACTAGTTAGTATCCAAGCACCTTTGGCCAATGGATGTAGACTAAGTCTGTACTTACAATATGAAACCTGATGCCATAGGCTGTGGTCACTCTCATCAAGAGAACTGATGAACTATCAACTGTTCATCACTTGCTGGTAGTTTAATTCAGACAACCAGGGAACGGCTGGACTGACAAAAGGAACCCAAGCATGCACTAAGATTATCCTGGGATTCCCTAGCAGATGTTTCTTTACTGAAAGAGTACAGTTCCATCTCCAGAAGATCTTCTCCCATATGTTGGATTAGATAGGGGATGTGGAATCTGAAGAAGTTTTGTTCAAGACCTCAGTAAAGGAGGCATCAGCAGGGAAATGAGGCTCATAGCTGGTGGTACTTACCACAGTCATGATATACTTAGTGGACAGCAGTGATGAGGCAAACTATTAAGTAAATAAGAATCTTTAATTCAATATTATCTGGGAGAGGGGTGTCAAGATTTGACAGAGAGGTACTGACATACCAGGTAGGCAGTAGCTATGCCAATTACCATAGTAAAAGTCTAGTTGGAGAACTAGCTTGATGAACCAAAGAAAATGAGTTTCAGAAAATGTCCTCAAAGAAATTCTGGCAAACTATCTTGCAAACTGGTGGAGGGGGTGGGATATTGCCTAGGATAGCTGCAGAAATGCTGATTCTGACTATACAAGGTAAAGGGAGTGAAAGTAGCACTCTGGTACATAGGTTCATAGGTTCATAGGTAGGTACTATGCTATTGGCCCTAGGGCCTATATAAGCCTAGCCAAAAAGGTACCCTGGCTTTCGCCACCCAAGAAAATTATTTTCATGTGCTCCTGTCGAGCAGAGCCACAGAGGTGATCCCCAGGGTGAATTTCCTATTTCCCATCCAATCATCAAGATTTTTCTTGAAGAGTGCTAATGAGGAGCTTTGTTTGATATAGATAGGTAGTTTGCTCCAGAGTATGGGAAGTCTCTGGGACAGGAATCTATCCCTCCAGCATGTTCTGTTTATTGTAGTGACAAGGTTTAGGTCCCTAGAGCATGTAGCTCAGAGGGATTGGGATTTCTTTAAGTGGAGCATGTCCAACAGCTCTGGGTTTGACATAGCTTTTTATGTTAGGCAGAGATCACCTCTGAGTAGGCGATATGCGACGGAGTAAAGCTGGAGTTTTTTTAGACGGTCTGCGTAGGGCATCTGTTTGAGGCCAGTAATCCTCTTTGTGAGGTATTTCTGCAGCCTTTACAGTTGTTGTAGATGTCTTGTGAGGTACATACCAAAAGGGGCATTGTACTCTATAATGGGTCTAATGAGTGACAAGTAGAGGGGAACAATGACCTCTTTTTTCCTGGATGAGAAACCTTTTGTGATGAGGTGTGCCATGTAGAAGGATTTCCTGACTACTGTGGTGGTGTGATTATCAAACGAGAGACTACTGTCCACCTGTGTCCCGAGGTCTCTTATCATACTTTCGGTGTTAAGTAGACTACCACCTATGTGGTAGCTCATGGGTACAGAGGTTTTACCAAAGGGGATGACAATGCACTTTTTGGCATTCAGCTCCTAACAAGCTGTAGATGCCCTCCTTTTTTGGATGTATTGCCAAAACCAAACAGTGGGATTAGGTTATTTTCCTGTAAATGAGATAAAAGCAATTAAACAGCTCCAATGAGACAGGATTGTGGGAGTAGATGAGATTTTGCCAGAAATGTTGAAGTCACTGGATAACTTTTTGGATGCCTTGAATAATGTGCCTTTTCAATGTTGCATGGAAGATAAGGACAATACCTTTGGATTGGTAAATTGGGGAAGTGGGATCTAATTTTAAAATGGGGGGCCATAAGTATGTGTTCCAATTATAGATGACTCACACATATCAGATTCTCTGAAAAAACATATGCCAGAATGCTAAAAAAGAGAATATTTCCATTACTGTTTCTGTCCAAACCATGGAATTCATCTCCTTGTCCTTGTACTGATATTGTAGGGATTGTGCAAGCCCAGCAATATGACTTGCATGTGATGTGTAGAAGGAAAACAACTGTAAACTGTGGAATATCTGAGTCAGGTACTGCAACAGTACTGGGTCCCAAGGTCATTCCTCTCTGTCACTCAGTTATTGTATTTGTAGGGCATGCTGTGTGGTCTTATACTTGGCATTCAGCCACATGGATTCAAGGTCAGCCAACTACATGCCTTGTATCCCTTCACAGTCACAATTTCATTAACAGTATATAAAGATGCAGCTGCCTTGCTCTCCCCCAGTTTATGATTTCATGAGCAGCATAAAAAGATGCAGTTGAGAGTTGGAAGGTATTCAGTTTGGGGATGTACTGGTTTCAGATGAAATTGGGTTATGCAGATCAGAGCAGATCAAGTACCCCAGATGGAGGATTTTAAGTGTCTGATGTCCCAGTGGATAATCTGAGAACTGTTGGCATAGACGAGGAACTCTGATCTGTCTTGTATAGTATGCTACCACTGTCACCCTCATCAGGATAAGCTGTGTAGAAAATGGTTGGATGGATGGCTGGATGAATGAATGGGTGGGTGGATGAATGGATGGATGGATGCAAGGACTACACCACTGCACAGCTCCATAGGAACTGAACTGTTTTGTTTGTAAGTGATGTGTCTGACTTATGTTTAGCAATTTTGTTACTGCATTTTCCTGTAATGCATAGAAATTTATTTCTCTGATCTCCACAAATGTGCAATACTCACTTGGGCCTATCCAGCCAAAAAAACAAATTAAATATATTGCAGTTTCTGCTAATCAACAACTGAAATTTTCAAATCTCTTGAAGTTGTAATAGTTCTCACTGTCTTCTGAATCTTTGTTTCTGACACTTCCCATTGTGAGCAGGCATCCCGAAGAAAATTTGTGTCTATTATTAGCTAGTATTTGTGCATTTTGTTGTGCTTCTAGAATAATCTATCACATGTACCATTACTATAATACTGCAGCTTACAACAAATAGTCTCTTAAATAATATGGCTACATTATAGATTGCATTGTAGCTACAAACCAGTATAAAAAAAAATCTAGACAGCAAATAGTAATTGACATCCTTGTCACAACATAATGATTTAAGACACAACAGACTGAAGTGGCAGTCAGATTTCATGATCCAGACAAGTGATACATAGGCAATGAATAAACATTGCTATTATTAATTAAAGACTGCAGATATCCAAATTATAGATGTAGGCCAAAACCTGAATAAGGGAGGGAATGTTACCACAGAAAAACAGCCACCAGCTTCTTATTGTCTTTTAACTAGGCCATCAATTTTGTCCAGGTCACAGAGCTTTTGGTATAACAAAGAACACCCAGGCTCTAACATACTGATTCTCAGCCTTGTTAAGAGGCTTTCTGGCTGCAAAATAAGGTCAGAAAGAAACTTCTCAGTGAGGAAATGCGGTACAACAGCTCAGACAGATTTTCCAAGTGGAAAAGAAACATACAAAGGATTCCAGTAAACTGTATTGACAGAATACTGTAACAATCCTCTAAATTTCCATCTCAGAAAGAAGGCAGTAGCCACTCCACCTATAAATGTTATTTTGTTGCTGGTCTATGAACAGAGCTGTTCCTGTCTGATGCTGCCCACTTTTACAGTTCACGTGTTTCATGTTAATTGTGCTCCTTCACAGATCAGTGGGTAAGGTTTGTTTTCAAGTATTACTCCATTCTGAAGCAGAGAAGGACTGCTTTGGCTTTTGAATGTGCTCTTTCTTTACTCCAGGAAAACTCACTGGGAGGAAAAGTCTCAGGAGACCATCTCAGCAGAAACTGAGAAGGAAAATGTTGAAAAGAATGACATTCTTTTAACTTGTGGTGAAGTCGCTCACGACACTAACAATGTGTTGCAGAAGGTCAGGGAGCTCTAATGAGAACTGCTAACATTTTTATATAACGTACATGGCAGGAATCTCAGTAGCGAAAATAAATCAGTATAGGTGGGCACCATCTGAAAATTAGGAACATAAATTCTACACGAGTTTTGGCACAGTACACTAAAGAGATGCTCAACCTACATTCTCTAGAAAACATGGTTTATAAGTTTACAAAGATAAATTAGGGCAGTGGCTGAAAAACATCTTATTGTTTAGAGAAACCTTTTAGAATATCATTCATTATATCTGGATTTAAGTGAAGCCATACAAAAAAGATTGAAATACAGGTGTCAGAAAATGTAAATAACTAAGGCATTACCTCTTAACACCCTTCCTGTTCTTACAACCAAATGTTCCACACAGCATGCAACAGTTTATTTTGCGTTTTGCATTTGTGCATGTCTTTGTTGTTGGATCTGACATACTGTCAATTTAAAGTGCAAAGCTAAAAATATCGCATGATGGTATTACTGCACCCTTGATAATTCCAACTACAACAAACAAATAATAGTTCTATGCACTGTTTCAATTAAAAATTAATTACATGCACTTAAACTGCCAAGCCTAAGAATTATGTACTAAAAGGTAAGTTTAATACTTGCAGGTCTGAATCATATTACTGAACTGTCCAGAGTTTTGCAGAATGTCCCTGATTTGGTTTCATGTTTTTGCCCTTTTCTCATGAATTTTTGGATTTTCTGGTAAATCACTGAATATTAGTTAGCCAGTAGTGCCAGACATTAGACTTTAGCACTTCTTATTGTTCAAAAAAATGTTATCTGATATTAACATTTAAAAGAATTAGAGTTTGTTTGTGTCTTTCGGCTTTTCCCGGCTAGGGGTCGCCACAGCGGAACTCCGGTCCGCTAATGATTGGCAGTTGATTTTTACGTACCGGCTTGCCAGGCCTGACGCACAACCTTCAACAAAGGTACGCCCATTCACGCATGTCTCCACATTGAAGACGCTCTAGCTGAGAATCGAACCGGACAGTGTCTTACTGTGAGGTGACAACACTACCGCAGCACCACCAAGAAATAGAGTAATATTTAAAAATTGTTCCTGGTTTAAAAGTGTTCTAGAAGCTATAAATACTCATCTGTGGAGATCTGTTTGCCTTGTTACTGGGCTGTGGTTATTTTTATGTTTAGAAATTTCTTGTGGGGCATGGGTTTTCATTTCAAACGTAATCTAAACTTGAAGAATTTCGCTTCAGTTTATTTAACTATTTGTCTGTCTATTTGATTGTTTGTTTATATTTTATCTGCATTGACTATACTAGGCAGAACCCACTTGCAGAGGGAACCTAAGAAGAAATGTTTCCATAAACTACATTCGGCATATAGCATGCAAGGTTTCCATTACATTTACTCTTGACAAGGAGAGCACTAACAAAGCAAAAGTGGCCTTAATCTGAACAAGCCAAAAGTGCAGCAGATCATGTGACAACTGTGTGACTGTTCAGTTGTTCAAGAAGTGCGTTGAGATCCTCCCCTTTCCTATATGAACAGAATAGTTGCACTTGTCTGCACAGCCCTCAGCTGTACAAATATGGCTGTTGTGACTTGAACAAGAGTAACACAGTATGTGAATGGAGGCAGAAGGAATCGATCCTTTGTCTACAGGTTACATCTTACTAACTCCTCATAGTCTTAATCTGCTGCACCAAATGCCAAGTTGCTTATTCCAGAGCATTTTGTGCTGGGAAATTAACAGATGTACTAGATTCCCTAACAACTGCATACGTCATGGGTGTAGTGAATAAGGATCACAACTGCCCGATGTCATAAGACATCAGATATAGCACATTATGTATGGTAGTACACTGTATCTACAGTTCTGATTCCTCACTTTCTAAGCTTGAGTAATGGTTTTGTTATAACAGAAAGTGCAACATTTGTCCTCACAACCATAATCTCTGAATTACTTCAAAACATCTTCTGTTCTGCTGTTATTAACAAATGGCCAGTCTTTAGCCTCCAACACATGCCCAGATCCAGCAGAGAGGCACCCATAGAGTTAGATCTCTCTTTTTGTCCTGTGAAGCACTGGAAAAGTATCCTCTAAAATGGATCCTGTTGTTTGGAGCTGCTTTCCTATTAAGATAAACCACTTTCACCTTTGTAGAACAGCTTGTTTTTCCTTTTTCTTGCAGATTCCTGTCTCTGTAATTATTTATTATTTAATCTCTTTGATTCATCCACTTCCATTCTCTTCTGTTATAATTTGGTCTTCAGTTTAAAAGTGATTGGTAAAATCTTCATTTTGTCATATGTTCACAGTTTTATTGTACCCAATTTACAGATACTCCTACTCACTGATAAACAATTAAGATGAAGTAGTCTGCAGATATACTGGCCACTGATTCATTGCGTTCCTATTAGATGACCAAAGACACATTCTTTCGAACTTGAAAAGACAAAAAGGCAAAATGACAAAGTGGCATATAAGCAAACTCTTTCCCTGGGAAAGAAATTGCTTGGCCATATCCATTTCTTTGCTGTTTTCATCACTGCAGTGCGATCTTAGAGTTGGTATATTTAAGTAGGGGGGTGTGGGAGGGGCAAATCCCCCCACTTTATGTTATGTTTTAAGTGTTTTTTTTTTTTTTTTTTTTTTGGAACAGCGGCTGTTCTAAGCATTCAAGTTTGTAAGCTTTCGCTTACATGGGGTTGATAAATCATCTTTCGCTTTTCTAAGCATTCAATGATTTAATATAGACCCGATTCACTGGCAGGGAAGTGGTATAGTAAATAACAGTATTGACTCAAAGACAAAGGTTCTCCAGTTCGATCCTCAGCTGAGTCCCCGTGTCCTCCCAGTCCCTGCATTGCCTAGTACACTCTGTGGAGTGCTGGAGCTGTTCATGGGGTAGTGATAGAAGCTGTTCATGGGGTAGTGATAGAAGCTGGATGTGAGCTGCAAGCATGGATGGACAGATGGTTGTGTTCATAAATTCCATGGCTTCTCTGTACGTGTTTTTGCAGTCCCCTCCAGTTTACTTATGGTTGCCCAGAAAGTTCATTGTTTAGTTACATTCTTTTCTTCCATTGCTGTAATGTTGTTGGATTGGTGGTTTCTTGCTATACACAGCCTCCTTGTTTTCTTAGTTCTTGCGAAGTGTTAGCTTAATCATTGCATTGTGGTTCCTCTTACTTATACTTGGCAGTGTGTTGTTTGGACATTGAGGATGTCAAGTAATATTTAGCTAAATATGTCCAGAGCAGAGTTAGTGCTTTCTGCCTATTTGAGGCAGGTCCATCTGATAGTAGTTAGGATGCCTTCAGTTATGTCAACAAACTAAGGATTTTGATTAAACTGATATTTAGGACTGGAGAGGGGAGATTTTTGTCTTCCATATTTTGAAGGACAGTTGATGATTACTAAGATGGTTAGATAAGGCACCAGTAAGTGAAAAGTTATCCAGACATTTTTTTCTTTTTTTCAGTTAAAGCTGCATGCTTAGTTAGCTTGAATGGATAGTCACTAGATATTTATCACTATGTATACACCCATTTGAAAATACTATCTTTATTATCTTCTGTTGTTTGTATTCTCCTGTGCTGAACCAGAAAATGGCCCATTAAAATCAATAGTCTGCCCCATTAACAAATAATAAATAAACACCTAAAGTATGCAGTGAACATGTTATATTTTCCTGTTTTATGGTCTTGCCTGCTAGATGTTGTGATAAGTTGTATGAATCCTAGATACTGTAGGTTAAAATCTGGATTTTCACTGTCAGTTTGATGGTGCACTAAAGTCTTCAGAAATATTTAGCTCTCCATTGCTGTTGACAGTTCGTATAAAGTCCTCAAAATATATATTTTTAAACAAAAAAAAAAAAAAAAAACGGAGCAACAGAGATTTTCTTTTCTCTGTTGCTCCCGATTCAAAGCATTGATATACAGGGCATGCGTGGGACACAAGTCCCATACGCATGCTCAGTACATCAAAATAAGGAAGCAGTGTACCACAACCAGCAGAAGAACAGTAATGCGCCGTTATACAAAGACATTACTTAAGAAAGGTAATTATTTTTTTCTTAAATAATATTGTATAATAGCAATAGCCGACTCCGTGGTTGTGGTATATTAAAATTTACCCATGGTTGGCTTTATTTAATCACTCAGGCTTCGCCCTCATGATTAAACCACACCAACCATGGGTAAATCTTCAATATACCACACCACGTCGTCGGTTATTGCTTTAGTACTGCCACCATAACTGTGTATTATTGTATTGACTAGATTTCAATATGTGAAAACGTGGTCATTGTTTGTTTTCTTTGTAGTTGCAGAGAGGATCAACACTTGGATAATTTCTTACTTACAGGATACTATCATCAGATTTTAACCAGAATTCTGTAACTCAATATCTAATTTATATGAGTGAAGTCACCCTTCTAGTATACATACTTGTTATGAATACTGCAGAAGTTAGAGTAAGCAATCTTTAGACCTTATGTGCTTATGACCCAGATATTACTTAATATGCCAAGTATGACACAGATGACATAGCCAGTCTACTAGTGGATAAATTTAGCTCCTTTTGTGTGTGATGTCTCGTCAGTATGAAGTATATTAGAGGCAGCAGATTAAGTGGTGTCAGTATTAAAATGCATGCAATATATAAACTGAATGTAAGAACACAATATAGAACTTAGTTTAGTATCTCTGCTTTTAAGATAAAATAGTGTAAATAAATGAAGCAAGAATATAAAATAAAACAATTATGCTACACACAGTATCAGTCACCTAGTTAATCTAAGTGTGATTATTCTTTTACAAATTCTTTGCACTAAACTGCTGCTCAGTTAAAGTAGCTGTTATTGTGTGTTTCTTACTTGCTTGTTTGTTTGTGTAGCTAATAGATTCTCCATTTTGTTACACTGAGTGTTATCCTTTGTTAATTTGTTAGATAACATCTCCTTCTAGTTAATAAAAGTGATTTCCCTATGACTTTCCACTCTCTTTCTTATTTGTATAACTTAATCTTACATTGAAGTGCAGTTTTTGTTGGGTTTCTAGTTTCAGTGCAAATGTGAAGAGCAAGAGGGCTGGGGGATGGCATAATGTTTAAGGTGGTTACCTCATTAACTCAAAGTACAAGGTTCAATTATCACCTTTGGGATATTAGCTAAGCTTAAAATGGCCTGCAGGGGCAGTTAGCCTAATACTTATGAACTTAAGCAGTAGTGGCTATTCAGTGGTAAGGAATACTTTGCTGCTGTTACTGAAGAGTAGACATTATTGGCTGCAGTTCAAACTACTTTCCTATTGATTCTTTCACTTTTCCTCTCGGCTTAAGAGTGGGTGGCAACGCTTCACATAGGTCCATGCAACACTGCACTCGATGGACAAAGGCACTTTAATTTTTGAATTCTCTCTTGGGAACCTTAGTTAACTCCAGTCTCCAGTTATGGCTGTATAAACAACAGAGTTAAGTACATTGTTGCATGTCTAAGCCAGTTTCATAGCCAAACTAGACTAATTATTTACCATATTCACATGTATTAGTACACCTCAGTCAATGGCCATGCATCAACTTGAAGCTGAAATGCTTCTCTTAGTATTTGCACTAGGAGGCTCTGGTTTTGCATTAAAAGGCATGTTGTTCTTTGTGTATAGACTTAGGCTGGTCTTTTAGACACTCTAGTAAATCGACTCCAAACCTAATAGGCACTATTAATTCTTTAGAACACATTAGTGTGCATCTTGAACCATGGATTTGTATATTCCAACCATCCCTGTAGCCAACTTGGTTGAAATGGGTATGCTGAGACAATGTAGCAATTATTTCCTGTTTACTGATAACCACCTACAATGTAATCCATCTGACACAATGTATGAGGTATGTAGTTATATAATCTTATTAGAGGCAAAACTCTCACATGATGCAACCCCAAATAACAAGCAGAATTTTTTTTTCAAATATTTTTTTATTGAATTTTACAAACTTTTCAAACATACAAAGGAAAAACTGTAAGTCATTACAGGAAGCAGTAAAGTATAGGTATATGTATATATATATATATATATATATATATATATATATATATATATATATATATATATGTATATATATATATATATATATATATATATATATATATATATATATAGATATAGGTATATATAGGTATATATATATATATATATATATATATATATATATATATATATATATATATATATATATATATATATATACTATGCATTTATAAAACAGCAGTTATCTTACAGGGAAACTTACATATTAGAGAATAATATAAGCAGTAAAGACCCCCAATAACTTATTATAGTCAAAGTCTAGAGATACAAATGGAAACTGGCTTGGAAGGAGGAGTATATGACTGTCTTAAGAAGAAAGAAAAGCAGTAAGGAAGGTATATCCATATAAACCAACTATTTACACCATGTACAACTATTTATACCATATTTACAATATATTTACACCATGGATGCCAGAGGATAACAAAATAATATAACAAAATACTTTGTAAAATCTAAAGCTACAGTGTGATGATAACAATATCTAATGATTATAGGGTCAGATATGATACCGATGGAGGATTTCCTGGAATGTAGTGTTAGTGACCCACATTTTGGAAAATTATTTAGTTTGGATTAGGTCAAAAAGGCTACACCAGTAATTCTGAAAATATTCTTTTTTCTTTTGGTTATTATTGCATAACTTATGTGCAGATATATATTTGATTGCCATTGATGTAAAATTTTCCCAAGCTATTGCTGAGGGATTGATCCAATTCTTGGCTATAAAATATTTGAGAAGACTGCAGGCCGTAACGCAGATGTGGTGATGGATACCCTTAAGAGATTTAGGAATTATATTTGGAATCATGGTTTGCCAAGAAAATGTGTTTTTTTTCGTATCCCATTTTTTCCAGCAGAGTTCTGAGAGAACACCAAAGTTTGTAAATATTCTTACAGCTCCAAAAGATGCAAAGTATATCTACATGTGGAAGGGAACAGAATGGACAGGTTAGGTTTTTATTATATCCAAATTTTAGTAAGACTGCTGGGGTATAGTAGGAATTGTTGTTTATCATAAGTTGAGTGTAAATTAGGTTTTTGAAGGGGGTTAGATTCTGGGTATTATTGATTGCTTCGCACTTAGACTCCGTAGAGATTTCTCCTTGTATACCGCCCCAATATTTGGAAAATAGAAGTGAATGATTATACTTAATGCTTGACACAAGTTTATAGGTATTCAAAATAATTTTGTTCTGTAGGGAAAGTGATTTAATGATAGATTGTGTTACTGTAATGTCTTGCTCCTTCACTCTATAGCAAGAAATTTTTGTTTTATAAGTGAGCTAATTTGCCTTAAGATAGGATTATTAATGTAGCTTGTAACTTTGTTGTATTATATACACTTTATATTTGTTTTTTTGTATGAATAGGTGCTTCTTGAGTAAACATTTGTTTGACACTGACTAAAAAGATTAAGAAAGGAAGGTTTTATAATATGATGATTATAGGTGTAACCATTTTAAATTGATTCATGACAGTGATTGGTTTATTAATGTTTAATGAATGTGAACTACTTTTTTATATAAAAATAGAGCTGTGTGGAGTGACTTTTGTCTGATGAAGGCTGGGCATTTGCTTAGCTGAAAGCGCTTACCTTGAATAAAACAGTCCGTGCCGTTTTTATCCAGCTTGGTTCTGCTTTCCAGTTTTGTTTTGGTTTTGTTTTAAACAGTTTGAGTGTATATTAAGATAGGATCATACTTGTTAGGAGCACCAAATAAGGCTTTGACCTCGGCAACATTTTTAGAGTTATAAAAGTGCCAAACTATAGCTTTCTTAATAATAGGGAAGTTTGTTAGATCGATCATTTTATTATTGATTTTTAAGTTAGGGTTTAGGTGAATAGGTTGGAGAATGGGAACAGTATTGTGTAAATTTAAGGAGGTCATCAGAGTTTGAAAGATGCTAATTTTGTTCTTTAGTGTAGGCAAGATCTTGAACTTGTAGTCACCATCAGGTATTTGAAAAGGGACAGCATATGGATTGAATTTTAACAAATATATATAGTTGCACCAGATTTTAATCCAGGTTGGGTACCAAAATTCAGCAGAGGGATCATAGCAGGCTATTTGAATTAGACGGCTAGCATTAATAACATGGTAATATAAATTAAAGTCCGGGAGACTTAAACCACCTTTGGTCTTTGGGGTAATTAGTTTCCTGTATGATATTCTCTTTGATTTAGAAAACCATAAAAACTTTGAGATTGTGGTTTCCATTTTTCTGAAAAAATTTTTTGGAACATTTAAGAAGATGGAGTTAAGATGAAAAAGGATTCTAGGCAAAATATTCATTTTAATGATGGCGGATTTTGATAGCAAAGAAAGATTGATGTTTTTCCATCTAGTTAGATCGTTATTTATCTGATCCCAGACTCTATATAGGTTTGCTTTTATTAGTTGTTGGTGAGGGTGTGTAAAATTCATTCCTAGGTATTTGAGTGTATATTTGAGAAGAATGTCAGACAGGGGGAAGTAATATTCTAAATGGTTTGCAGGGTTTAATGGAAAAATACATGATTTTTTAGAGTTTAATTTATAATTAGCAGCCTCAGCAAAAAGATTAATAGAATTTTGGATTTTATGAAGATCGGTGTTGGTAAGCTCAAAATAGATGTTTAGGTCATCTGCAAATGCAGAATAATTTATATCAATGTTAAAGACTTTTGGGATATGATGATAAGTCTTTTGTTTAACCCAGAGAAGGAAAGGTTCCAGATATAAATTAAAAAGATAAGGTGAGAGTGGGCAACCCTGCCTAGTGCCATTGGTAATTTTAATAGGGCATAATAAAGTTTTATTTATGTACAGGGAAGTAGAGGCATTGCTATAAAGCATCTTAATAGTGTTGATAATAAGATCGGGAAAATTAAAGAGTTTCATGGTTAGGTAAAGGAAGTTTATAGCAACGTTATCAAAGGCTTTGGTAGCATCTAGCATGAGTGCATAGCACAGGTGGTTATCACTTTTTAGAAACAGCATTAATGTGTTTAAGGTAAGAGTATTGTCACACAGTTGCCTCTATTTCATAAATCCCAACTGTTCAGAAGAAATGACTGTAGCTATAACTTTCTGAATTCTATCAGCGAAAATGGTAAATAAGATTTTGATGTCAACATTAATAAGAGCAATAGGCCTATAGCAGAGAGGGTTGGACTTGTCAGAGTTTGGTTTTGGGATGACAATTGTTTTCAAATTGTTCATATACTTATCAGTAATCCCTTTAGAGATGATATAATTATACATGGCAAGGAGAGTTTTAGAAAGGTGACGACTAAAAGTTTTATAAAATTCTCCTGTAAAACCATCAGGACCTGGTGCCTTATTTGGTTTAAGTTTTGTAATAGCTAGCATTATTTCATTCAGTGTTATGGGGCTGATTAGAAGGGTGTTTTGCGCGGAGGATAATTTTGGAACAGATAGCTCTTTAAGGATTTTTTGTGCATTTCATTTGGGGTCTGGTTTTCGGGATTATAAATTTCAGTGAAGATATTTACAAAAGAGTTAACAATATCTTCATTACTGTATAAGTTTTTCCCTTTGTATTTTATTTCATTAATATAGTTTGGTCCCTCTTTGATGTTTATGAGTCCAGATAGTGTTCTGGAGGGGGTTTGGGCCCATTTCCAATATCTGTGAAGGAGTTTGAGTTCTACCAAGGATTGATTTTGTAAGTGAAAGGAGTACATTTTTTTTTTTTGTATCTCATGTAGTTTATTTTCCAGTTCAGGAGAAAAATCATTTTGTAGTTGTGCATCAGTCATCTTTTGCTCATTGTTGAAGTTATTGATGTACAGTTTCTCTTTTTTATATATAATAAGATGATTTTTGTATGAGTATTCCTCTGATGACCGCTTTGGCTGTAGCCCATTGGATATCTAAAGGGATGTGGATAAATAAGATTCTGCATCAAATTGTTTCATATAATCATGAATTTCCTGCAGAACATCTTCTTTTTTAAGAATGTTACTGTTTAGTGACCAAGTGGGACTACTACCATCGCGATTCAGGTGGTGAGTGGGATTAATACAAAGTGAGACATTCAAGTGGACGGATATAGATCTAGCCTCTAGGGCAAGGTTTGTAATTTTGTTTAAGGATCACACAACACTACATTAAACCACACAGCTCAGACTAACTGCATAAATCTACATATACTGAGGTTCTTAAAACTGACCTACCTAAACCACAAAGTCTTTCTAAATGTAACTTAAACAACAAGTACTCCAAGCAATCTCACAGGTATATAACACAGGCAGCATCCACCATGAAACCTACATCTAAGAGTCATATTGTTTCAGTTAAAAAGCCCATAAGGCAAACCTCCACACAGTCCAATATCTTAGTCACAGATGAGCCCATGGTGAGATGCACTGATTCACCATCACAGTCAGTTGCCTATCAGTTGCCAATATATGCCACATCACACATGTACTCAAGTCCCCGCACCAAAAGTACACATATGACACAGCCATGGTGCATGTGGGTGCAATTGACTTGAGACCTACCTCCTTAGACCATATGAAAAGAAATATATTGGAACTTTCAGGATGTGTGTCTCAGGCAGTTATGGACCTAGCATTGACTAGCATTCTACCATCATGAAGAATTTATTTTATTTATTTATTTATTTTATTTACATTTGTTTACTGGGAAATTCCAACTGGACGCAGGTCCATTTTCAGCAGATGCCCAGGGAGAAAAGCTCTACATCATGTACATGATAAATGGAATGATGCCATAATGTGAACAAAAGATTATTAATTTCAACAACTGGCTTAGTTTATGGTGTCATTCAATGGGGATGCAATATATATCTGCTCTAGAAGAGATGATAAACAGTCCTAAATGATTTGCCAAGAATGGTCTGCACCCACCATCCAAGTCTTTTCTATATTAACTAACTTCTTGTCCATTTCCATAGTGCATATTTAGACATCAGTCTTGTAAAGGTTCCAACACAACAAAGCAGAATCTGTATAACATAGAGGTATTGCTGTTCAACATTGGGAACCTTAACAAAAAAACAAGATTCCTTACAAACACTACTTGCCCTGGAAAATATTGATATATGCATCATCAAGAAGACCTAGTTAAAGACCAATGGGAATAATCCGTTAGTGCAGTGATTCAATGCATGCCACATGTTCAAGCCCACAACATTAGATGAAGGGACTAAAGGCAGTGATTATTCCATATTCCTAAACACATTTCACCTCCTGACACAAAAGATAATGACCAGGAACTCCTCCACATCCAACTTAGTATTAGCAAAGCCCCTTATTACATCATATCATTGCTAACTATAGGACCTCTTTTACGTCTTCCTCAGCCAGTACCTGCATTAATTCTAACTCCAGTCTCCTAGGAGACTTCAACTACCTCTCTATTAACTGGGAGACTTATACATCCTCAAACATGTATGCCCAGAAATTGCAGGACTTCATCAAGGCAAATTCACTGCACCAGTTAACCCATACCCCAGCCAGGGGTGATAAAATCCTTACCAATATGGAACAGCTTAGTTCCCACCAGTTGTCACATTCTCCCTGGTGAAAGCAGACCACAAATCATTAACATTCAACATCAGTCTTTAGCCAGATGCATCTTCCAATTTATCTGCATTCTAATATTATGCTAAGGCTAAGGAGTTGCAATAATATCCACTAATTCCCTCACTGTAATACCATACACCAACCACATTCCCCAATTTGCCAATGCAGAAATAACCATTACTTTGTTAAAAATAAACAACTATAAAAACCTCTGCATAGTTGCCCTCTACATTCCACAAGGAAACAACATCAACACAGTAGAAGATATCCTTGCTTGGATCTCCTCCAACATAAAAAATGAAATAATCATCCTAGTGGATGTAGACATCAACTGGACACACCTCCAACCCCTCTACCACCAATATGAATCTATTCAACTTCACCCAACTGATAGACTCCCCAACCAGACCTTCCAAAGACCATTCCTCCAGGTCCATCCTTGACTGGATATTCGTCTCCCACCGCAACAAAATTTCTGACGCAGGTACCCTCCCTGATTCCTAAAGCGACCACATCCCTGCTTACATCTGCCAGTTTCCAAGCACCCTACAACACCAACACCACTATAGGGAAACTCACAACCTAACAAATTTCAACCCACTGCTTTTCTCTGACACCCTTAACAGGATAATTTGGAACATACTAAAAACAATCCCGTTAGATAATGCCATAGACTATTTCAATAATTCCTTCATGGACACATTAAACAACCAAGCATCAATACGCATTAAAAGAATGAAGACTAATCCTGCCCCATGGTTGAACAAACACACTAAAGTGCTCATGCACCTCAAAGACAAAGCTTTACCGAAAAACCAAAAAACAAGGCTCCCTGTTGTACTTCAAACAGCTCCATAACTAAGTAAAAAAACTAGTTCAGGAAGATAAAAAAAACTTACTCCACTAAACTCCAATCCAACCACAAGCTAAACTAAATCCCAAATAATTCTGGAATTTCATCGCTTCTCTCCTTAACCTAGGGACAAATGATAATCCATGCCCACATCCCAAAAAGACATCCCAAAAAATAGCATGTCTTTTTAACTCTTTCTTCATAAACAGTATAGCTGACATTACTGCCACCTTTCCTAATAATAGCAACATAAACAACACTCCTCCTCCTGATTCAACCTCCTCCTCCCCAACCTGCATAAATTCCCCTACCTCCACTAACCCCCACTCCCTGTCTGCCTCCAACCTTTCTCTGAAACCCATCTCCACCACTACTATGAAAAGGCTACTCTTAAAGATCAAACTCTGCTCTAATGCCCCAGACAACTTACCACCCACTTTCCTAAAGGCCATCACTGATGCCATTGCATACTCCATTAGTATCCTGATTAATAGATCTATTCAGAAATCTTATGTACCCAAATTGTGGAAAAAGGCTTACATTCTCCCTCTACACAAAAGTGGTAAAAACAATTAAATATCCAACTTCCACCATATTGCCATCCTCTCACCTATCTCCAAAATTTTGGAAAAATGTATCCACACTCAGATTATACCCCATCACACCCAAAACCACCTCTTATCCCCAATTCAACATGACTTTAGATCAGGCCACAGCACCACTACTGCCCTTATATCATGCCTAGACATGATTAACAGGGCTCGTGATTCAGAAAAAAACTGTTGCAAACATACTCTTAGACCTCTCAAAAGCCTTTAATACTGTCTCCCATCCTCTGCTACTATCACAACTCTCTCACTTCCACCTCTCTCCCACCACCATAAATGGGTTCTCTAGCTATCTTTCAGACAGGCAACAAGCCATCAAAGGGAAAACTCCATCTCATCCTACCTCAATACCCTTACCAGAGTTCCACAAGGCTCCATACTCAGCCCCCTATTATTCAACATCTTTATTAATAATTTTCATACCTCTGTCTCCAATGCCAATGTAATTCATTACACTGATGACTCAACAATAGTCTGCTCTGCTGACTCAATTTCTGATCTATTACTCAAAACACAAACTGCTTTCTCCACCACTGAATCCTGGATGTTCAACAACCACTTAGCACTGAACTCAAACAAAACTAAAATCATGATTTTCAGCCCATCCAAATATTGGATATTACACAAACATACACTCAATATCTATAGCCAAAATAAATCACTAATAGAAATTGTCCCCCACACAAAACTGCTTGGAGTTGTCATAGATGAACAATTAAAATTCGATGTCCATGAACAACAATATATCAAAACACACACCAAAAACCTGGATTGCTTTACAGACACAATCAATACCTAACCTCCTCCTCTAGAAGAACCGTCGCTACCACCTACTTACTCCCGTCTCTTATATATGGTTCCACTCTTTTTATCAACCTCCAAACCTCCATAAAAACTAAGCTGGAAGCATGCTACAACATGTCTAAATTCACAACAAATTCCAAATACTCCTCACACCACTGTAAAGCACTTCACTCACTACAATGGCTGGAGCTACCAAATTACCTTGACTATTTACAACTCACTACTGATCACAAACTCATCTTCAAACCCTCTGACTGCCCCTCCTTAAGTTCTATCTTCACTTCCTACCGCCCTAATAGGCCCCTTAAATTCGAAAACAAGAATTTACTCCTGATTCACAAGCCTAAACAACCTCCTGGACAGTTTATGTTCTCTTTCTCCATAGCCAAAAAGTGGAATGCTCTCCCCTTATCCCTCAAAACTACCCAAAACCCTGCCAATTTTAAATCTGCTCTACATTCCTTCCTATCCTCTACCTGGAACTGTTCGTGCACCCAATTGTCTAATAACCCTCCCCATGACACTTCTTAATTCTTTACTATACTTGCCTTTATTCATTACTGTATTTGCATTATCTCCTGTCTAGTATCCTAGAAACAATAAAAAAGCCTCAACTTTGTAAGCTATCCATTGCCCAACAGCTTTACAATCTGGTTTTCAACTGTGTAAAGCTATTTTATGATGTTACTTTCCACATTCTATACAGAGGTCCTCCCTGAGCCTCCACTATTCAGTTTCTATACTTGCTAATAATGTGTTAATGACCCATTTTTGTAATTGTACAAATCTTCTTTTATGAAGTTACTGCTCTTCTGTGCTAATGACCCATTGTTTGGAATTGTATGATTCTATTTTAAGATGTTATTGCTCTTCTATTGTGTTGCTTTTATTGAATGGTGGAGCTTTTCTCCTATGTACTGTACTGTAATGTACTGTACTGTACTGTACGGTGTTGCTTTTCTTGTACTGTGGAACTTTTCTCCCTGGGCTGAAAATGGGCTCATCACCGCCCAGTGGACTTTCCCAGTTAACAAACTGCAAACAAATAAATAAAATCTAAAACTGAGTGATTACCTGACTAAATTTAAAATCCCCTTCCATTTTGATAACCCCATTACTTATATGGAATCCTATACCGCCACATTCTATGCACTTGTAAACACCTGCATATATGCATGCATCTGTCCCCCAACAAAGAAAACTCAATACCAAGCTTAAGAAAAAAACCCTTATGGTAGAAAAAAAATATAAACAGGCTCTTTAATAAGAGACAAAAAAATGTGTTGCACACAAAAATAAATTAAGCCCTCAAGATGCTAAACAGCTCTTTTTAAATTTAACAGGGAACTCTGGACCCTGATCAAATCCACTAGATATGAGGTAAAAATAGCCACAGGATTGAAGGATAACCACAAAGCCTTCTTTAAATATCTTAAAAACATCAGAAGCAATGTCCAGCAATGTCCAGCACTGTGTAAAGCTAATTGCAAATGATATTACATAGGACATAGCCAAGCTATAGCCACATTTAGCACAAACATGCTTTTTCCTCTCCAGTATTCCATGATCACATCCTTGCATCTACACACCACCTCAAATATCCAAGAACAAGTCCTCAAGGCACCATTTAAAGCCAAGAGCACTACCTCCATGTGGCCAAATAACATATGGACTGACTACTGGCTAGCCTGAAACAGGACTTGTCAGAACCCTTACAGAAGTTATTCAATATCAGCCTCCAAACGGGCTTTATGATTGATGTATAAATAGAGGACAGCAATTGTCATCCTCTTGTACAAAGACTGGGCATCAGTGGACTGAAGTAATTATATACCCATAAGCCTGACCAGCCTCATCTGTAAGATTATGGAAAGAATCATTATGGAATTAATAAACAAGGATATAGACAACCTACAAACTCTTTTCAAAAGCCAGTTTGGGTTTGGCTAGAGCAGATCCTGTCTACTTAACATGATCAACTTCTTCAAGATCACTGAAACAAAGTACAATGGAAAATCCATACACACTGCACATCTAGACCACACAAAGGCATTCAACACCATCCCACACTTAGGTATTGTAGATAAACTCTGCTACCTTAATGTAATTCCCTAAGTAACTCATTGGATAGCAAATTAGAGCACAAATAAAACCCAGGAAAATAAGGTAGGCATCTCTACTTTCTGCTAAAGACCTGCTACTAGTGGTGTACCCAATGTTAAGTCCATAGGCCACTCCTCTTTGGCATTTACGTTTTAAAGGTCAAAGCAAATTTTGAGGGTTTATGGCTGACTGAGTTTGCTGATGACTATAAATGTAGTGCCACCATAACTTCCCCAGAGGACACCAAAATCACTAAATGCCAAGAAATATATATTATACAATGCCTCCTCTAAAACGTGCATGCTGATTGGCCAGCCCAACCAGCGTGCCCGTTGTAAATCCCTCAATATACTAACGGAAAAAGGTCCGGTCGCCCGGACTTTTACCGTTAGTATAAAACACTGTCTCGCTATGTTAAAAGAGTTTAACATAGCGACACAGGTTTAAAAAAAGCAACGCAGATCTCCGTTGCTTTTTTTAAAGCTGTCTCGCTATGTTAAACTCCTTTAACATAGCGACACAGTGTGTAAAAAGCAATGGAGATCTTGCGGTCTCCGTTGCTTTAACCTGTCTCACTATGTTAAATGAGTTTAACATAGCGAGACAGCTTTAAAATAAGCAACGGAGATCTCCGTTGCTTATTTTAAAGCTGTCTCGCTATGTTAAACCCATTTAACATAGCGAGACAGTAAAAAGCAATGGAGATCTTGCGTTCTCCATTGCTTTTGCCCACAGCTCTGATGTACTGCGTAGGCATGCGCAGTACATCAGAACTGCCGCGGAACACCAGACAGCTGCGGAAGGGCAGCAAAGAGGCATTATACAATGCCATTATTTAAGAAAAGTCATTATTTCTTTTCTTAAATAATGTCATTGTATAATAGCAATAACCCACTTCTGGGTGTGGGTAATGCTGGATTTACCCATGGTTGTCTTTGTTTGGTCCCTCGGGCTTCGCCCTCGGGACCAAACCACGCCAACTGTGGGTAAATCCAGCATTACCCACACCCAGGCGTGGGTTATTGCTATAATAGCATCCTTTGGAAAGCATGGCTTCCTTATTTATCACATTAACACCCCCACCCCGAAAGTTGATCCTGTCGTCAGGGACTTGAGAACGTAAGTCAACAATAAACTGTCCTTTGATCAGCATGCATCAAGTCTTGAAAGGAATTCCTTTTTCCATTGCGCAACTTATATCTAAAAGTATGGTGTCCAGGTCCAGGAATGTAAGCATTCTACTGCACTCACCTGTCATTAGGCCAATCATTGAATATATTGTCTCTTTCAATATATACCTGTTCAAACACTTGTCACATCTGGAATGACCACAATGCTTTCTCACTAAAAAATCAAAGGCCTAAATCATAGAAACTAAGCAGATGTTCTCAAAGTCTTGTCCCTCGTCAGTAATATACAAGCTACTAAGATGTGACCCCTGCCTCACATGTACAGCCTCAATAGACCCTATGCTGTCATACTTATTAGACATTCACAAGTCCAATGGTAGCATGAACATGTAACCAGGGAATCTCAATCTCTTTTCCAACATAAGTAGATCATGCTCAAAGTACAGGTATGTATCACAGAGAATACCACTTTTATGGAACCATCTTCCACTCCATATAAAGCAAAGTACTTCTCTTACTCTGTTTAAACATAATTTGGATGAATGGATGGGAAATCACAAATTCTTCTTTGGATTAGTTCCCATGTCACTCATGGATAGGTGTAACAAGTAAATATCCCAACACACCCTTGTTCTATCTGCCTCAAAGTTATACACAAAATATTAAGAATAAAACCTACCAGGGGAAAGTAAGATTGGGCTCCTTCAGATACTCAAAGATCAACAGCCTAGTAAGTACTTATGAACCTAAATATGTAAAGTGCAGTTGGGTAAGTAAACTTACCATACAGTATATGTTCAAATGATCACTGCTGCAGTGGCCTAAGCTATATGGGTAGCTGAGGTTTATTTGGTCCCAGCACCAGCACCTCTTGTCTTTTCAGATCCCAGTGCTAGCATTTGTCAAAAGAGAAGTAATTTACTGGAGACAACAAATATCCCAAAATCGCAATCTGCCCTTCTCCATCTTAGTTATAAAACATTCAGTCACTGCAGACACATTGGATTTGCCTGGGGAATACTTTTAGGAGGAAGTGTTTGGGATACCAGGGACCGACTCAAGCACATAAATACAAAAGAGATGCTGGCCCTGATCAAGGCATTCAGCTCTCTAAGTCATCTTTGGTCCATGGGACCTCTTCAAGTTGTTACAGACAATACTATAGTCATACAGTACATCAACAGGCAAGGGCAACCAGATCATAACTCCTCTGCAGAATAGCCATGTTAGCTTGGGATATAGCTTATCAGTACAGTCTCACGCTCCAGGCATCATACACTCCATCAGAGCAAAACTGTGTGGCAGACAAGCTGATCAGGTAAGGGCAGAACCTCACAAATGGAAAATATATCAGGGGTTCTTCCTTCTGTGGGGGGTTCCTCAAGTAGATCAATTTGCCTCCTCTCCAAACAATCAGCAGGCAAAATTCTGCTTCAGGACTCCACGCAAAAAATCCTGGAAGACAAGATGCCGTTTCTTTTCTTTTCCATTGACAAAAATGTTCCTGTATGCTTTTCTACACTTTGCACTAATATCTGGGGTACTTCTGAAGATTCAGAAAGAATCCTCCAGGATCATTGTGGTGACTCCTTTCTGGCCCAGGTAACCGTTGTTCTTCCTTTTTTTGGAAATAGCAAGGGGCAATTCCCACAAGCATCCTCAAGGACTGGAACTACTCATACAAGAAGAGGAGTGTTTGATACACTTCAGCATTAATTCACTTCAGCTGTTGGCCCAGGTGATAGGGTCTTAATACCCATTAGGCATCTGTAAACTGAAGATGTGCAATAGATACTCATGGAGGCAAGAAATTCTGGGACTGGAAAATCATATATTATCAAATGGAAAATATTCCCTAGGTGGTGCCAATAACATAACCAGCAGTCATTCAGGGCTTGTTGTTCTCTGGTTTTACAATGTTTGTATATGTTAGTATCCTATGACCTTTTTTACTGCTGCATGAGGAATTTCCTCTCAATGCCTCCATGAGAACTTTCCTCCCACTGCCAGCTGTAACCCTGATGAATGATTTTCAGAACTTATTTGTCTGAAACTATCTGTTGGCAACGAGAAAACTGAGATTAAGACTTTCTGGAAGAATAAAGGGGTCAAGAAGAAGGGGTGCACAAGGTCTTTTGAACAGTCATTCAGACTTGTTGAACTCATACCTTTCAGCTGTCCACATTTTCACAAAAAGTCCAGATTTTTGCCTCATATTTTTGACCTATTCTTCATAAAATTTGTGGTTTTCTGACTTTTTATGGCAAATCAATGAGGACTGAATTCATTAAATAATAACAGGCATTTGTGTTTCAGGCTTCATATCCTTTAGAAAATGCATTGTAAAACAAGGCCTTTTATTCTAGTAACTTTCTAAGCTTATAACAGCAATATTTAAAATGTGTCCCTATTTTTTGTGGCTTTGCCCCCCCCCTCCATTATTTTTGGCTTTTCCAGATTTTTTTTTGTGCCAAGAGGTTGAGAGCTATGGTTGAACTATTGTTGGTGTTAGGATGTTCAATGATTCTTTTTGGAAACCACTTGTTATTTCTTCTTAAATGTCTCTTTACCTCCATTTTGTTGAGATGGTTTATTCTGTTCTTTGCCAAAACTGAATGAGGAGAATAGAAAGTCTCTTGAAAAATTTGAAAGTGGAGGGCTAAAATTCATAGAAATTCCCTGCATCAGCTTGCCCCTTTCATGACACGCTTTATTCACCTCTGCAGTAGAAGGACCAAACACTAAATCCCTACTCAAGAAAGAATTTTAAATCTCATTTTTAACATCATATGGGAGGCTCTGAGAATGGAACCATGCAAACCTCATCTTAACAGTATCATTGTCCATGGCCCTGGAAGAAGTATTAACAGAGTCTTACACACACACTGTAAACAATTAGTAGTGACCTATGCAACAGAAGAAACTAAATTATTTAAAGCAGATTTTCCTCACAAGAAGAAACTGCACATAAAACATTCCTCATACTTTCACAATTAGTCAGAAAAAACTTTAACATGTGAGCCTGACAATACAAAATTCTGAAAAAACTAAGTTGCAGAAGTATACACTTTTTTCTCTATTCCCATACCTATCGATAATTTCCCATCCTTATTAGAAAGAGTAGGATTGGAATTAACTAACTAACTGCTTAGGAGTAGTGAGATCAACTAAAGATATAGCTGCTGGGTCAGGTCTGGGAATAGTGTATAAAAATTTAAAAGACTGAAGAACTTTATACCTCCTATCAGCCTTATTAGGGACAGCTGGCTAACTATCAGGAAATTTGCAGACAATAAAACACACACATTGTCTGAAGTAGACAGAACAGGAGGAACAGGTGTAGGTTCTGGAAAATCCTCTTGTAACAATCCATAGTATTTTCTGAAGGACAAAGAAACCTCAGCGTTCTCCCACAGAAAACACTAGTGCATTCCAGCAACAGTCTCAGAGAAAGAGAAAACCCACAGGGAGAATCAGAAACAGCTCTCCTCTAAGTCTGACTCAGAAATCTAAGGAAAAAACAGTGTATCCATCCCCGTATCTTCCTGTTCAGATTGCGAATCTTGAATCTCTTCAGGAAAACAGAAATTCCTCTTTCTTTTACGAGAAACTGCTTTACAAGAAGAAGCTATAGTCTGAATTGAGCCCTGAACCAGAACCAGTAAACTATTCCTATCCAAAGAAAATTGAGGAGTACATACATGCTTGTTTTTCTGTTTCTTTTTGACAAGAAAAATGTGGCCAACCATCTTACTAACGGCAGCAGCAGCTTCCCCAGGGTTGGGCATAACATTCTGACACACCATACAAAGCTTCCGTGCTCCGTGTCCCAGTACTGACAAGAGTAGCTCTCCTTTGGTCACTGAGGGGGCCCTGAAAAGCCACACAGGATGTAGCTAACCCCAGGTCAATAGTGGATATAGGTGCCCCACCATAGGGATCCAGGGTAAAAGATGAGTAGTCTGAGGTACAACAAATGCCCACAGCAGAGTCACCTACCTGCGGCTGAGGCAAATTGTTAGCCTGTTATGGTGACAAAGGCTGTTTGCTTCCTTTTTTATTTTTGTGGCTGGAAGAAAGACTGACCATGAGACTGGTAGTCTTTTCTATGCTCAAGCCAAAAATGGTGCCTCTTTCCCAGTGATGACAAGCAAAATCTGCAGGTAAACACTTCCAGTCCGCAGTGGTTACTTTTCTTGACAGCAAAACACAGTAAAAAAAAACATTTTAAAACACTATGCCAGCACCTCAGAAGTAAAGTAAATACAATTTCTCCTCAGAAAAAAATGCTTTTGTTACTTTACACTATGTTTAAACTGACCAAAAAAACCAAGCACTCCATTTAAAAGTATATTACAGTCTTGAGACAGTACGCTAAAACACAACACTCCTACCTTTAAAATTACTTTCCTGAAGGAGAATGTAATAAAACATCAACAACATTAAGAAAGTGAAACATTTTTTTTTCACCAAAGGGAATTTTTTTGTCCAGAAAGGAAAACACAAGCAGACCGTCAAGCCTCAAAAGCCTCAAAGGAGGGTTCTCTTTGATGGCAGTAAAGCTCTGAAGGGCTTTGCACTCAAACTTGTCTTTTAAACAACTCAGCTTAAGCTGCCTGACAGTATGGGTGTGTGTAAGGTGCCATGAAGCTTTGGAAGCTGGCTGGCTGTTACATCCTTGGCAGGATATAACCAATATAGTTAAGGCTCAGTAAAGCTCTGTAGGGCTTTGCGCACACACTTGTCTTTTAGTAAGCTCAGCTTGAGCTGCCTCACAGTTTCTGTGTGTGTTTCATGAACTGAAGCTGTGGGAGGATATAAACCATATAGCTAAGGCTAATGCATCAGGGTTCAAAATGATAAACATCAAATGTTAAAGCCGAATCTTAAACAGTAGCCACATTAAAAGAATGTGCTTTAAAGAATTCTTATTTTCTAGTAGTTATTATAAAACAATATTTCCAATAGTTAATATGGCAACAGCTATAACCATTATATTAGTTATAGTGAAAATGCAAACTAATATCATTTAAATATAATATGCTATGGATACAATATTACAAATGTTTGAAATAAAACACTAATTAGACTTTTTGGAAATAATAGTTACAGTCTTATTGAATAAACAGCATATCACTTCCTTTGAAACACATGATAATGACATCATGCATGTGATTAAATGAAGTAAAATATTACATTTATTTTGTGAACTTGAACCTAGGAATTTTACAAATGCATCAACACATCAAACATTAAATGAGCAAATCAGTCATTCAGCTAACTGTAAAATAGAGGATTAGGATCAAGTCTCAGTTTGTAATGATGGCATTATATGTTCAAGATATGAATGCCAAGAAATTCACTTACAGAGCAAAGCTCATGAGGCAAATCTTGGCATCCATGTTGTGAACATATAATGGAGGGTTACAACTGGAGACCCGATCATAATTCTTTGTATGCATGGAGCTCCATCTGCTCCATGCACTACTACTTAAAGCTGGCTTTTCGTACCGCAAAGTACTTAGTGAGCACTGTCAAACAGACAACATAACGTGCTTCATATTAAGGAAAGAAAGTCAGGGACAGATTACTGGCAGAGACAGCAGGCAGAAAGGAAGCTGATTTTAATTCTTACACCTTTGTTTGTTGGCCAGTACTGGCAGGTTTTACTGCCTAGTGTGTTACCCGATCTTAACAGCATAAGCAGAGGTGCTTAACAATTGTTAAGATTGAGTCTTGCACTACAGATAAGCTTAACTGGTTTGTAGTTTTCATGATATTGAAGCACAATAACTGCACTCTATGCACTACAAAAGTTTTAATAACAAAGTTCACTTTTAGTATAAAACAAAACTAATAACAAAATAATTAGGACTACGCTGAAGAAAATTAATTACTGGGTGGACTGAATTTTAAGGACCATTTAAAACAACTTATGAGAGTGCTGCTCCGTAACTGACAGAACAGTTAATCCCACAGGAATAGAGCTGTTAATCAGTAGAGCAACAGACCTGGTGTTTCTCATCACACCTTTGGAATTACTAAGAGCCCTCACCAATCAAGTAAAAGACACAAACTAGACTAAAGATAGACAGAAGCCCCTTAACCTAAGTGGGACGTATAGTAAGCAGAACAAGGTAAGTTAGCACTAAAACATTAAATACTGTGCTTTTTAAAACGACAGTTCATTATCCTAGCTGCTGAGTTCTGCACCAAATGAAATCAGTTAAGATCCATACAAGGAAGCTATACGTCAGGACATTGTAGCAATCTAGCAGAATATACATCTGCATGTAGATAACCAATAAACATTGTTCTGATTACAAAAGGTGTTCCATTAATGTGGTGTTCCTTAGCTGAAACAAGATGCCTTTATTATAACCAACATCTGGCCCTTGAATATTAAATTGTCATTCTGCATCATCAACAGAATATCGGGTCTGTTGGCATGCTACAGTATGGCAGGGCAACATTATGAGAATGCAGACAGCTAAAGCAGTGCATGATGAAAACATTCATTTTTAAGATGTTATACCTGAAATAATTTCCTATGTACAAGTGGATTTTAGATGTCTTCTTATTCATGGCAGGACCATTACCTTTCTACAGAACAATATCTTCAGATGTCATCTCTGAACAGCAGCGTATACTCTGCGAGAAGCAGTGGTCCTAAACTGGATCTCTGTCACATCCCACAATTAAAAGTGTGACTTGGCAAAGAATGTATATCAGACATAACACTTTGAAATCACCCTGAAAGGTAGGAGATAATCCAGTGAAGCCAAATAAACTCGATATCACTAACAGATCATAAATGCCCTAAGAAGAGGCCATGGTCTACACTACAAATGCTATAGTGAGATCGGGTAAGACCAAGAAGTGTTGTTATTGATGTCTTGTCATAAGGAAGTCACAAAATGCCTTAAGAAGAATTGTGTCTGTGGACCATCTATGTGCAATGACATGTTGTGACAGCTGACTGATAAGGATCGTCGGTATGATGTGATTAAGGAAAATGGTTTCAGCTGCATATAAATCATTTTCTAAATGTCATCACAAGTAAATGTTAGGTGTGAGGCCAGGGCATGCATTTCTATTCTCTGAGGACTGATTTTGTGAGAGTACAGACAACTGTTGTTTAAAGTAGATGAGAACCCACATTTCAAAGAGGACTTCTGAATCTGGAAAATAAGCAAATCCAAAACATTCAAGCATCATCTAACTATGCTGTTAAGGTTAGAGTTCATGCCGCTAGATGTAGGTCACCACAACATAGTCAAGTACATAGTATAGTAATAATCAGTGCCTGCCTATGGGGAGATGCATGATTTATTCACAGCTAGTATGGTTTGCACGAGGATGAAGCCCATCTGGATATATGTTATGGTTCATGGGTAAATCCTGCCTCACTCACCATCATATGGTGATTATTAATATTATACAAAGGAGTTATTTGAGAGAGATGTAACTTACCATTTTTTTAAACAACTCCATTTCGTAGTGAACATTTTTTTGCTTGGGGAGTGTTTCCACAAATATTTTCAAGTGGAAACATCTTTCCAATATACTGGTTATTTACAGGTCACAAAGGCACAGAGTGACTTTCTAAAATGGAGTTCATGCCACTATAGTGTGACATTAAAATATTGAGTGTAACTTTTTTAAAGACATATTTTGTAAGGTTAGTAGAAAAACCTCTTAAATTATCTATCATATTAAATTTTATATAAGTGCCCTGTGATAACATGGAGTTCTGGCCAAGACTGGTTTCACAAATGTATGCCTACTGCTTGCTGGAATGAGCACTAGTTGCTCAAACCCCAAAACAGAGTAAAGCATTTAATGGAGTATATGTGGTAAAAGTGAAGCTGCCCATTTATTTGTCTTGAGATGCTGATTTGAGACCAGAATGGAAGCACTGCTATTGATTATATTTACTTTTATAAACTTGCCACTGGTGTCTTAATGACAGCAAGTCTAAGCAGTTTACTCAACCACCTCATAAGACAATAACCTCCTTGCCCCAACACAACATGGTTTTCCTCCATTCCATAGCACCACCACTGCCATCCTTTCCTTCACGGACACTGTGAACAAGGCTTTAAATTCAGGTCTAATAATTTCAGCAGTCCTGTTGGACGTATCCAAAGCATTCGACACAGTGTCATATACCAAACTACTTCAACAACTGTCAGAAATAGCCTGCTCCCTACATACACTGTCCTGGTTTGCTAACTACTTACACAACAGACAACGATCACTGAAATGGCACAGCAAACAATGTACCTATCTGCTAAATAAAATAGGAGTACCCCAAGCGTCCCTCCTTGGACCCCTGCTCTTTAATATTTTCATAAACAGTTTTCATCTAGTGTCCCCTCAAACCATACCTGTCCAATATGCGGATGACTCCACAATCATATCCTCCTCCAACAACTTTCAAGACCTCCTAAAAATAACCCAAAAAGAATTTGAATCCATAGAAACCTGGCTTAATGACTCTCAATTATGTCTAAATGCCAAAAAAAACTAAACTACTTATTTTATTCACCAAACCAACCTCACAAGACTTTAAAATTTACTCCCAAGATAAAATGGAAACTCAGGTTGTTCATTCTGCAAAACTACTCAGTATAACAATAGATGATAAACTCTCCTATGAGCAACACATTCTTAACACTATAAAAAGAACTCACTTTAAACTGTACAAGCATCAAAAATACATGGATGGACCCACAAAAATCAAGCTGGCCGAGTCTTTACTACTTCCCTTCCTCTTTTACGATACTCCCATCTTCACAAACCTCCACTCCTCCCTCTTTAATAAACTACAATGCTGCTACTACAAAACTGCAAAATATGCCTCCAGCTTGCAGCACCACACCCATCATCGCCAAGTTATCAAAATGCTTAATTGGTATGAATTCTCCCAGTACCTCAGTTACACCCAACTAACTCTGGTTCACAAGCTAGTATATAACACAGAGAAATGCCCGGCTCTACTGTCAAACCATCAACCCTATCCCCCCTCTAGAAATCTACGGTCCACAAATAAACAACTTCCGATCATAGCAAAACCAAGCAAAAGATTAGGACAAAGCCTATACTCCTTTTCCATGGCTAAATTATGGAATGCTCTACCAACATCTATTACTTTGTTAGATTGCCTTAATGCTTTTAAATCCTCACTAAAATGCTACTGTCTTAAAAACCCCACGTCCTTGCTCCCTTAATACCAGACCCCCCCATAATATTCTCCTTTTTACTCCCTCTAGCCAAAGCTATAACTAATCATTAACAACCAATACACCTACTATTTCTCCCTAACTCATTCCCTGGTAAAAAAAATACAGTGAGTGGATACCAGTGTATATATCAGTTTTAAGGCAATATACTTAAATTGAATTAAATATATTTTCTTTTTTTTTTACAAAATGTCTTTACCTTCACCTCTATGTTAAATAGAAGGTGCTACAGTATTTGTAAAAAAGTTTGCTATGATATGATAATTGTTGTCTATATATTTTTTATATAGTTTAAAGTCTTTCTTTCTAAAGTTGCACAGCTACCTATCTACTGTAATCTGATGTTGCTATTTTACTCATTGTGGAGTTTTTCTCCCCCGGGCCTCCACTGAAAATGAGTTTCTCACCCAGTGGACTTTCCCGGTCAACAAATGTCAATAAATAAAATTTAGGGAGTCCATTAAGGAGCAAATCTAATAGCATCACTTGAGGGCTAGTTTAGAACTGGAGTAGAATACAACAGTCATACCAACTTGAATGTAAAGGATCCCCATGAGTTTCACTGCTAAGGCCACTGGCTATACACTGGAGAATTTCCTGCCTGATGTGTGCAAGTTTCATTTAGAATGAAACAACAGGTTTACAGTCTCAGGTAGAAAAAGTGTTTAGATTGATTAAAGAGCCTAGGTGACACAGTCTTTCCTCCATTAAGAAGAGAGCAACTGGTCAGTTACATGAACAAGAGATTTTTCTTGTCAAGAACATGGACTCCTCATAGGAAATCTCTGGTTTGTCCTCGATGTCTGGGGTCCTTCTTCACTGCCATTCAGACATACTCCCTTCTTGTCTGGGACTACACAAATCCCTGTCACACCAGTGGGATATGTCCCACTAGAGCCAAGGAGTACAAGAAGTGGAGAGAAGAGGCCAAGTAGATGGATGGTTACCATAAAATACACTGATGTTTCCTGTTACTTCCTAAAATTGAAAAAAGAATATACATGTTATAGCAAGTTTCATATATTTAAATGAAAAAAATGACATTTAAAGTATATGATTACCTTTTTTAATGCTGTTTGCTTCACCTTTGTCATCACCTCTATCAATCATCATCGCCTTCCAGTCCAGATAGCCCATTCATTCTCCATCAGCAGAGTGAGGGTTGCCCAGCAGGGACTGTCATTCAAACAGCCATTAGGGGTGATTCGATGCTTTTCTGCATAGCCCCGTGTTTCCTCATGGATGCTCAGCTTGCAGTGCTGAAGAAGGATATGCAGTGGATCTCTGTGCTAGCCATTCCTCACTTCTGTCAGGGATGATGTCAGCAAACAACTCCCAATCCCTCTACTCAAGTATTGGAAGTGGTTTCAAAGATTTCCACCAGAGAAGCTGCACTTCCATTTGTGCTCCCCATCTGCCCACTATGCTCCCCACCCCACCCCCAGAAAATGTAAGCATGCCATGCCTCTTCTCTCCTCTGTCTTCCTGCTTGGCTCCAGTACTGCCAGGGACATTAATCAAACCATGGTCGCCTGGGTCACAGTAAGGGCTTCATCCTCTTCCACCACAGAGCATAGAACTGTCATAACTAAGTGAAGCTTGTGTTGCCATCAACAATCACCACAATGTTGCATCAGACACTAGCTAATAGCTTTAAAAGATGTCACTCACCTGAAATCAACCACAACCGCTGTGTGATCAAATTTCAAAAGTTTCATCTTTATGTGTCAGTAAACAAATCATGGTGAAACTATGACAAGCAAGACTTATATTTGCCTGCATGGATTAATGTTTCAAATGCTTAGAATGTTTAACTGCTAGTGTGATTCCAGCTAAGCATGAAATTATAGCATGTAGACATACTCCACTAGTCATCAAATGCTTGTATTTCCACTGTGATACATGGCATAACCACCTATTCCATCTGATTTAATGTCTGCAAATAATGCATATACTATAAATATTTCATGTAGTATTCTTTACGTTTATAGTTTACATGCCTTATAAAGTCTCTTTTATACTGAGCAGATTGTATTGTTCTGATTTAATTCCTTGACTTAACAAGTACATTTCTTTAAAATATACACAATTATGACTGTGCTAACTAGTCACACACTTTTAATCATAACAAATGTTTGTATGATTATGCTCAATAAATGTTTCATTGCATCCTCAGCTGTGTTGCATCATTCTACATTATTAGAAATCTGCAATTTGTAAATTCTGTTTTCCTGTTTTTTTCCAGGCTATAACCATTTGTTATATATTTTTAAAAAAGGATTCAGGAAATTTGCCTCTCAGCTTTTCTATTAAGATGACTTTCTTGAATCCATTTTTTTGAACACGAAAAAGATTTGTTATGACTGGAGACCTGATCATAATTCCCTCTGTTATATACACTGAGAAGTAATCAGAACTCTCTTTGCTGGACTTCCAAAATAACTATTCCAGGATAAGGATAAGACTGCTACTTTCTACAATTTTCAAAATTTCTATATATGACCAGCTCATTATTTGTGGATCTAGCAAAAAGGAGGCTTCATGCTGGAGCGGAACATGAGCTGCTCAGACCACACGATCAGTTTCTCTACCAAGTCCAAAGCAGTAACACCTAAAGAAAAGCAAGTCAAGAAATATTCTTTAAAATGTTTTTAATGGAAACAACCTCGGCAAATGCTAACCCTCCATAACAATTAGATAATCTCTTCTAAAAGCTACTGCTACATCATCCTCCATTCAGACACTTACATCATCCCAAAATAAACAGAGTCAGTGCTTAGCTCACAGGGAAGGTTGAAAACTCATGGATGAACAATTCCACATTCAGATCTGTTGACAAATGGTGAACAAAAAGAAATTCAGCAGTTTGCCCTGATGTCAGGACAGATTCAAATCACCGAGTCTTCCACTTGAAAGCCTCAGTAATCTCAGGAGATGATTGAAAGCATAAGGCTAACCCCCCAAGACATACAAACACATACGTAGACACACACACACACACACACACACACACACACACACACACACACACACACACACACACACACACACACACACACACACACACACACACACACACACACACACACACACACACACACACACACACACACACACACACACACACACACATATACACAAACATACAGACAGACATATACACACGTAACCATTCCCAACTCTGGAAATAAAAAATGAAGATCTTAGACAAAACAGTAGTCTTTAGATGAGGACAGATAAAGGCAGATGTTATCATTCCAGATCACCATAATAAATGCAAGGACCATATTTCATAGTAAATGCTATTCTATGTCACACATAATGTGAATACACTGTTATTGTGTCGATCAATTCACAATGCTAGCAAGTGCCAATCGACCAAAAAAAAAAATGTCCAAACCAATTTTCAGCAAACCTAAAGGGTGCGTTTTTTTGTTTTGTTTTTTTTTGCAGAGGGACCCCATGTGGGGAGACACAGCCCACACAATATGACCTTAAATATACCTGCTCTGTGTCACAGAACAGTAGAGCAAAAAGAGAACTCTACTTTCAGTGAATGTTGTTTCACTCAAATTTCCTTAATCATTTGGTACTCTCTGAAAGTGCCATGCACTCAAATACATCTTCTTTTACCATGCAGTGCCTCTATGGGGCCAGTAGTAAACAGGATCCACCAATCAGCTTATATCAGATTAAAGAGACCTGGGTGACTGTCTGTTGTAGAGGACCCCATCCTTGTAAGAGTATGCTTCAGATGGTGCTGCTAAACCCTAAAAGGGATCACTACCTCCACTTTGTAGAAGGATACCAAGGTTGCCAGCTGTTAGTCAAACTTCCCTTGCTTTTAAGAAGATATAATTGCTGGAATAATATATAGGTGTTGAACTGTAAATTAAATGAAGGGAAGACAAAGGGGCAAAAATAAAATCTTGTTTTGATATTGACCCATTAATGGAGCAAAAAATAATGGTATCTTATTAAAAAAAAAACTTACATCTCCCTAAACACCGGCATCCGTCTGATATAGAATGGGCAATGACCAAAGCACAAATAAGAGGAATCTTTCTTCAAAAAGCTACTTATTATAAGAAAATACAAACTAGAGACATACAAGAATTGGAAACTAAAATTAAGTTACTAGATCAGGATTTAATTGGGAACTATAGTAAACAAACTGAAACGGAGTTATTAAAATGTCAAAAAGATCTTTTTTTATTACAAAATAGTAAATTGTCATTTTATGAACAGAAAATACTGGTAAAATATGCTAATCATATACAGACCCCTTCAAAAGCACTAGCTCGTATCATTAATCAATCGAAAATACCTTCTCAAATTTTTGAAATACAGTTTAACAATAAAACACATACCAATACTGAAGACATTATGAATACCTTTGAATTAATATTCTCTCAAATCTATGGTGAACATCAGGAATTACTTATAAATAAGAGTAACAATGATTTTCTGCAGAAGATTATCTTTCCGAAAATTGGGGATGAGTCTCATGTGAATTTAGTCAAACCAATTTCCTCAGAGGAGATAACAGATACAATTAATAATTTGAAGCCACATAAAGCTCCAGGACCAGATGGTTTGACTACGGAATTTTATAAAACTTTTTGTGATATATTGAGGAAAATACTTTCACATGTATTTAACTATATAATTAATAATAAAATTAATGATCCGCACTTTAACGCTTTGAAAACAATTCTTATACCTAAAGAGAATGCTGATCTGCAAAATCCGGATAACTATAGACCCATTTCACTTTTGAATATAGATATGAAAATTATGACATCTATTTTGGCTAATAGATTGAAGAAGGTAATTAATCTAATAATATCTGATGAACAAGCTGATTTTATAAATGGCAGACAAACTACTGATAATACGCTATCACTCCATACACTAATTTCTTATGCCATTCATAGAAATCTTAATGTTTATGCACTCATAATTGATGCTCAAAAAGCTTTTGATAGGGTTAATTTAAAATTTTTGTTTGATATTTTATCATATTTTAATATACCCCAAGACTTTATTTTAACATTAAAAAAACTATATAACAATCCCTATACAACTTTATATATTAATAAAAAATTCTCAAAAAGAATACAAATTAAGAATGGTACCCGTCAAGGATGTCTGTTATCTCCTATATTATTCAATTTATATTTAGAACCACTATTCCTACATATCAAGCAAAATATTTATCATAATGCTCCAATAATATATGGTACGAAAATATCCATGGCAGCTTTTGTGGATGATCTTAATATTTACTGTACGACACCTGTTTCAGATACCAAGAAAATATTAAAAGCAGTGGAAGATTTTGCTAAAATATCTAACTACAAAATAAATTAAAAAAAAAAACAAGTTATTTCCTTTAAAGACGCCTATACCCTTTTCGCTTTTACCATTGGTAGGGCAGTTAAAATCCGAAGAAAAAATAAAATATTTGGGTATTGTTTTTTCAACAGATAATCGAGACTTTTATGCGAACAATGTTAAGTTAATTTGGGATCATATAGTGTCTGATTTAAAAAGATGGAATAATTTGAAATTACCAATAATGGCAAAGGCTTCAATTATTAAAATGAATGTACTCCCCAGAATATTATATATTTTTCGAGCTACTCAAGTCGTAATTTCTAGGAAATTCTATAACAACTTCATACGGAATTAGGTAGATTTGTATGGGAACCTAGAAAAACTTGAATATCTTATGATAAACTGATGACTCCGAAAAACAAGGGTGGTTTAGATTTACCGAACTTCGAAGCATATTATTTAATAATAAATGCTAATAGAATTCTAAGAGTGGTTAACTTTGACAGGTCTAGTCCTAAATGGTCACCCAAATGGTTGATTCTGAATCACAAACATGTTGCTGGGTTGGGTATTAATTGTAAGGCATTACCTTTTTTAAATAAAGATATATTTAAAATGTACGCTCTGATGGAACATATTAGATTATATATAATATCAGTACAAAGTCTGTTTAATTCACTAAATCTCTTACAATATATGATGACTTTCCAACCATTTCACAAGAACCTGAATCTGAAAATTGATAATCAACTGATAGATCTTAAAAAATTCCCACTTATAATTGATCTAACCATACTTGATTTATATCCTTTTCTTGGTATCTCAATACACGACATGTTAAGAGAGATGAGTCTTCCTAACTCGTATTTAATTATAATGAGACAGTTAAAGGATCTTTCAATAAGTTATTTTAGTAATTTCAAAATTAAAGAAGATGACTTAACCATTTGTCTAAATTTATGGCAAACTCTTATGCAGGACTTCAAATATATAACGGCTTCATATAATTTGATAAAAGTCATGAAATATAATAACCAAATACTCTTATCTAAATACTGGAAGGAGAAATTGTTACCGATTGAGGATAGTAAAATATTGAAAGCAATTAACTTAACCTTAAAATCAGTATCTCTTCAAAAGTTATTATCTACTCAGTTGATGATATTTAATAACGCTTATTACACTCATCTCAGTCTGCATAAATTTAACTCTAAAAATTCACCCAAATGTCCATATTGTATGGATCAAACAGCTGACCTTTTACACATGTTCTGGAGTTGTAAATGTATATTCAAACTTTGGACTTCTTTAAAAATTCAATTACAAAAAATGGGTTATCAACAGTCTACACTTTCTTGGGAGTTTATGATTCTTCATATTTCTCCGAATAATTTGGACAGATCCCAAATGATCATAATTATAAATATTTTTCTGTTAATGAAGCTTTATATAGCTACAAATTGGTTGAATCCATCCCAGACTTCATGGGAAAACTTTAAAAGTGTAGCGATAAGACATATTTTAGCACATAAATTACTAATTAAAGATCATAAGAAAAATATAAATAACACAAAAATATGGGAGCAAATCTTTGACATTGTCTTAGCTTAAGGTTCTTATCCACTTTTCCCCGGGAAATACATACTTCATATGGAGGCTAGTATAGATCTTATATTGATACTAGATTTTTATTTTCTCTTTCTTTAATACCCATCTAGAAGTTTATATTAATGTATAATGATCTTATATAACTATTGGAAGCATTCATGTATATAATGTACATATATTGTAGTATTGTATTAACATTTGGAAAAGAATAAAGATTTATTATTAAAAAAAAAAACTTACAAGCTGAGGTTAGAAAAATATTAAAATTAATAATATCAAGGTGAGAAAAAATTAATTAAACTCCAAATTATGCCTTCCTGGGAGAAGTAAAACCACTAAAATAAAATCAGTATAACTGAGAATGATTTAGAATTACAATAAAGCTGGTAAAATGAAGCTCTATAAAATAAAATAAAAATAATAAAATTAAGATGTCAGTTATCTATAGTTTAGAATAAACAAGTTTAAAAAGGCTGAGTTTAAATTAGGAAAAGCTTCTGTGAATATTGCTCTGGTCTCAACAACTCAATAAATTGGGGACATTACATATAAAGCCATTATTTGTATTAGCATGAATCAAGACCACTTTTTAGCAATAATCAGTTTTGAAAACAATCATCTGCAATTAGAACTTAGACAAAAAAAAAATCGAATAAGAAAAAGAAAAAAGGTCCGACTGCTTCACCATAGCCATTGACTATACATGAGGAAAATCACAAGGCAGTTGTTTTCTTTCAAAACATGCAGCAACCATAGTACTGATGATGAAGAGGTAGTGTCCAAGTGCAGAATGGTCTTTACTCAAAATCAAAATAGTAAGCCAGTTCAAGTACAACTCCAGCTAGATGAAATTCAGTAGTAACATTTTTGTTGGGAGTTAATAATATCTCAGTCTCTCTCTCTCTCACATACACACACACACACACACACACACACACACACACACACACACACACACACACACACACACACACACACACACACACACACACACCACACATGCACACAGACACACACACACAAACACACAATGACCTCATAGCCCTGGCAAAACTGAGTACCCCAGTAACCAGCATAGCATACCAGAAGATGTTGAAATAATAGCCATACAGACAGATATGCAGTTTAAAACTATTTATTACTGCAAACGTTATTAAGTTAACCAACCAATGTATAGCTGGCCAAGACTGCAAAAAAAAACAGAGCTCCACAAACTACACATCTGCAGGGAAAAAACATTCCACCTCTGCTGAGAAAAATGCAGTCTTTATGTAAACAGTTTCATTAGCAAATGCAGTATAGGGCCATCCTATCTTGTTTCCACTGCTAAAAATGATCAAATGTTCAATCAAATGCCAAGTATTTTTCAGCTGTATAAAATATAAAAATGATATCATAATCATATTTGCTGAACCAAACCAGCACACCAGCAGTTATTCACATTAGTCTAAACAGGTTCTTTAACTGAATACCTGTCATGAACATGGTAAGAAAGGCAAACATATACAAGCACAATTGGTATTAGTACCTTACAATGCCATAATTAAGACCATTTATTATAAGAGATACTTTAGAATAATGTCAGGTGCTGAAATCCCAAAAAGGTGGAAATCGGAGACATTAATTTATGTTTTTTTTAAAAAGTGAAATTCTATTCTATGAGCTGAAATTGTGAAAATTACATTTTGAATTACAATTTACAATTGTGAAAATGATTGCTTTTATATATATATATATATATATATATATATATATATATATATATATATATATATATATATATATATATATATATATATATATATATATATATATATATATATATATATATATATATATATATATATAAAATTTTAGGTATACAATACTAGATAAAGCAAAAAGAATTTTGTATATAGTGAATATAACAATAAATACAAATTAAAATAAATAATCTCAACTAAAATGTAAAATTATACGAAATCTTATGTTTTTTTTTTTGAGAATTCATTCCAAATTCATGAATGTCATGCTTTCTTTCCTCAGTAAAATGTGAAAACCTTGACCATGGAGATGACCAATATCCAAGCATTATAAATATTAATTTCATGGAATACAGAGCAGCCAAAGCATGTAGACAGTAAAAAAGAGGTGAAATGGCACAGCACATAAACAGCCTTTCTTGAAGCACCCAGATTCATCCACCTTGCACATCCTTTACTGAGCCATGCTACAGTACTCATACACATGCAATCAATAATGCAAATGTGTAAAAGCGTTTAGATATGTCTTTTAAAAAATGAAACTTAATTCCATAGGGTTGGAATGCAGGGATCCCATAACCTGCTATGAGACACATCATAAATTCAGGTGGGACTCAATTGGATCAGTGATATGTATGAATTGTGGAGGATAATACAAAATGTATGTATGTACACTACATATTCTTAAGTAAGCTTACTTTATGTTATAGAAAGTGTGCAAGAGAGATTACTGAATGTAGCAGTGTACCCTCACATTTCAATATATTTTATGGGAACCTTCGAAAATTATTAAAAATCATGTGTTAAAGGAAACATGGCATGCTTTCCAGACAAAATCCAAAGGTGAAGAACACTGTACCCTGAAACATTTTGGTCTCTACCTGATGTACAAACCTTGGCACACAAAGGTTTGACAAATTCAGTTTTGTTAAAGCTGAATTTATCAGATGTAAGAAACCAAATGGCATTTTGCTACATCAGTTTAATAAACCATATAAGAAGCTAGCCACCATATTTTTCAGGAGGTATGACCTGATATGTGCCCCATTGTAGTCCATTTTGGATCAGTCCACTTTCCAATCAAATTAATAATGGGTATACTGTTCTAGGCTGGTAACCAGGTTTTCAGTCTCCATATAACTTTGGATAGTTAGGTAAAACAAATTCCCTAGCTCACTCAACTTGGCCAGAATAAGAAGTTATTCTTCTACCTGTTTGGCCATTATATTGTTTGTTTTGTTTAATTACTTAATAGAATAGTCACAGAACTTATTCCAGTAATTAGCAGCATTGCTCCAGGTCCTGTTTATTGCTTAAGTCACTTATATCATTATATGAGAATGGTTATTCTGTACCACAGCTTTAATCAAGTAGTCAAGAAACCAAGGTTTATACTGTGCATAAGTTACACTTGCTAGGAAATGTTTGGAACTTAGCGTCACCTCCTTGGGTTCCTGCTTCATTGAAATCTCCTTGAAAGTACTACATTCTGAAGATGATTATGTATATTATTTTTATTATTTCAACCTGAACCATATTGCATTTTGTTAGTCCTTTTCATGGATTTACAAAATTGTTTCCCGCTCCCTTCAAATGTCTTGTACCCATCACTGTTTCAGGCTTCCTCTCCACTGCAAAGAGCAACAAGCCATCCCTTGGTTTCTTCTTATCTTTCTCTTGGCTGTCATTACTTCCCTATTATGTTCCTCCACTTTTCCTTTTCAAAGTCACCCTCTTTCAGATAATCACATTTAATCTATAATTATTTCACTGTTTAGTGTAACACCATGATAGAGTAGTTAGCATTGCTCCTTCAGAGCAAGAGAGTCTCTGGTTTGATTCTCAACTAGAGTTCCTTTTCTGTGGAGTCTGTACATTCTCTTTGTGTTTGCATGGGTTTTCTTCAGATACATTGGATCCCTACAGAGACATGCAGTAGGTTGATTGGTGACTCAATTCTTTGTGTGTGTGTGTGTGTGTGTGTGTGTGTGTGTGTGTGTGTGTGTGTGTGTGCGTGAGAGAGAGAGAGACACAGAACAAAGGCCTGGTAATCTACTTCTGTTCCTCCTCCTCTTGCGTAGTACACTCCACGGATGGCAAAGACTGTTCAAGGAGTCCCTCTGCATGTGAAACATAATTTTTGAACCTGGATGGATGGAGCCTTCTTTTCTTTGTATTTTATCCTTCTGTTACACATTTATTCTCTTCCTTTATAAATATCCTTCACCACATTTTCCTAATTGCCCCATGGCCCCTTTTGTTGAACGTCCGTCCTTCTTTCCCCATTATCATGCATCCTCCTTCCTGTTCCCTTTACTGCGTACGATATTGACTTTTCATTATTTCCTTCTTCCCTGCATTTTATTCTGTAATCACCCTGCTGACTGTCAGTTAACAAGGTGTCACACCCCTGACTGCCAGTAGGCTGGTCAGCAACTACATGGAGCTAACAGTCAATGAAAATTTAAATATGAGAAAATTATTTTACTACTCGAATTACTTTCTCTTGCATAAACTGATTAATTGTGGCACTGAATACTACAAAGTCCTTACCACAATTACATTGCACAGTAATAGAAGTATCGTGTTTGGTCTGCCTTAAAAGCCCTTTAGGCTGGCATGTAACAAGGCAGTCTACACAACGAAAACTGCAGCAGGGAAACAGTAAACATTGTGATCTGTACTGCAGGTGTGACCTTCTCACCAAAGATACAGTTTTTGCTTTTTCCTTATTTCATTTTTCTGTCTCCTATCATCTCCATTGCCAGCCTGTCCTATAATTCCTTTGCATATTCATATTCCCAAAAGGTGTGCAATGTCCTTGACATGTCTACCCATTCTTGGTATTTTCTTTCCTCACTTCCTTGTGCACTCTTACCGGTCTGCAAGCCACTTATGTAGTATTTTCACTTGTTGATCAAGACTGACCTGATTCCCCCTAACATATAACATACAGCAGCCCTACTTTACTGGTATATCATCTTGTACCCTTCATTACCAGACATTGCCTAATACTGAGGAATGACATACCATGCTGACATCATTCAAAATTAGTTCATCCAAAACCCTTGTATTCTACAAAACCCTAACAAGCAGGAGGCAGGGGGGTACTTTCCCTTGGCTAACTATAACTTACAAAAAAATCCAGACCTGGTGCTCCACAATACCCAGATGGTATCTGTATTAAATGGAAATAAAAGCTATACCTGTGGCTAACCCTTATTCACTTAATATAACCCAACACACACTTCACCATTAGAATATGCATTTCTTATTTTATTAGATGTAAGATGTGCATTCGATTATGATTATGTAGTTTTCTTTTGGTATGCCTTTTACTGTAGCTGTGGACTGTGCTTTTATACATGGTTTTGTGCACGTTGTGAATATCCTGACTTTTCAGAAAAACAGGTGGCAGATATCAGCTCTCTTCCACCCTCCTACACCATCTTATTTAATCTAAAATGTAGCAACACACTCACCAACAAGTTGAATAACTTCATACACTCTTGGGCCAGGAGGAAAAGTTAATAATTATTAACCTAAATATAAGAAGAATTTGCAGCAAATTTCATCAGCTACATACCTTCATAAATTGCTACACTCCAGGGATACCAGTCAGTGAAACTGTCTAAAACTTTATACTAAAGATGTTATGTTTAAATTCCAAGGTTACAAAATATTTCATCAGAAGAGGTCTTAAGAAAGAGAGGTGACATTAGCATTCCAACAAAATAAACTTTTAAATCTACATTTTACAAAAAAAGTGCTGTCCCTAATAAAACCGTGAAAGCCTAATAATATCTGTACCTACTGTTAATTGTTTAGTCATTTAGACAAATATGTTTTTGTGACCACAAGGACCTATGTAATCTAGGCATGGATGCCAAGAAATGCATGTTTATGTTCTTGCAAATTCATTTTCATTATGTTATTAATGCTATACATCTACCAGGGCCTCTTCACCACCTTCTTTTGCTTTTGCCTTTTGCAGCATCAAAAATGATGTAATGAATCCTGCATTCACTTTATATAGCCAAGGTATTTCACTTCTACTTATACTGTCAGGCCTTCCAATGAGCAGTTTGGGTTGATCTGATCTGTTTGCAGTCCTCAGAATTCCGAAAAAGTTTTCCCCAACACCAAAGTTCAAAAGCATTGATTTTTCTGGTGCAACATTCATAGCAATATATTATTACTGATTTATGAGAGCTTTCCTTCCAAAAACCAAAAATATTTTGCTCATTTTCATGTGCCCACCAATTAACCATCAGCTGCTCGGTTACACTAATTTTACCTTTAGTGCCCTGGTACAATCCCCATGGGATGGGATGGGACCACACCTGTGGCAGGTTGGGAAGGGGAGGTGCAACAGAGCAGCTGGCAATATCACCTATGCCATTCTGCATGACAGAGGATTGTTTTTGTATGCCCTAACTGGCAGCACTACTGACATCATGTGCATCACTTCATGTAATGCCACATTTGTCATTGCTTCACTGTTAATATGCCAACATCAATCTGCTGCAAGAATATGGCACCATCCCTATCACCAGTGACATGGGATATCATAGGCAAAGACGCCCTCATCCCTCCTAGAGTGTGTGAGCCAGTGAGAGGATAGTTATTTCTGAGTCAGCTGGGTCATAGTTAGGTCTCCATCTCACTGTGTCGTGGAGCTAGGAGCAACATCTGTCCACTTTCATGGCTGTAACCGCTCCTGTGAATACCTTTGAGCCCAGTAACATAAAATTTATCACTGCCTCCTCTTCTTCACAGTCTTTTTGCAAAGAACTGAGTGGGATCGATGACATCCTTTTTGTTTTTTTATGTTGTATAACAAGCCAACATTTGTGTCTGTCTCCAGGCTGTTTGACTTTTCCTAACTTTCAGCAATAAGAGTGGTATCATTTACAAATCAGAGTTCCTTAATTCTTCTCCAAGCGATTTAGATTTTTGTATCTGACTTGTGTAACTCAGCATTTTGTGTGATATAAATTGAACATGCAGGATGGCAATGTACAATTTTGTTCTATTCATTTCCCTGTCTTGAACCAATCGGTTAGTTATTCCTTATTTGCCTCTAACTGCTGCTCTGTATACAAATTCCTTGTAGGCAAATAAGGTACCTCAGTATCCCCATTCCTCTAAGAGCTTTCCACAATTTGTTATGATTCACACAGTCAAAATGTTAAATGTAGTCAGTAAAGCAGAAGTAAATATTTTTCTAGAACTTCATTGTTTACTCAATTTTCCTTCAGATATTGGCAATTTGATCTCTGGTGGCTTTGTCCCTTCTAAAATTAGTTTGCACATATAATTACCACTGTCATGTCATGGCAAATTCTGAGCAACACTTTAACAGTATCACTTTGCTTTATTTGTAGTCCCACACAAATCTAATAAACGCATAACATTATGGGAAGACCCTCACCACTGGTGGCTCAAAAATATGAGCTCAGAAATAATATGCAGCAGGGATTTCAGTGCTTATTGGGAGACAATGAACACATCAACTTCTAGTTTGCATCTCTATATACTTACCCAAATATTCCTACTAGGACTGAGTGAGTCACAAACAGACTTAGTGTTCTGGATTGGATTCTTGTATCAAAACTAGGACATATTGGATCAGCTGGAATCCTATCTGAGTCTATAAGTGACCACCCACCATACTTTTATCACTTGGACTTGATCCATTCCAAAAAAAAGCACCACAGGTACATTACAATATACAGTTTTGAAAATCTCAACAAAAATGACCTAATTGACATGAATTAGCAAATCTACTGGTTATCTACAGACCTCCTTCCAAACCTTAATGATGTAGCATCATTCTTTCACATTTCTAGCACCAATATTCTAGACAAATGAATAAAAAAATCGGTGGTCTGGCAATTTGAGCAGAGGACTAAGGATCTGATATTTTAGTGAGCTGCTTGCTGTACAAGGGTTTAGGTTTTGAAACTTTTCACCTTCATTTGACTACTGTGTGAACTTGCACAAGCCACTAAAACAAACAGAGCATTTAGTCAATTGGGAATCTGAGCTAGGCTCTTCAATGGCCTCTTGGAATGCATGCCTAGTAACTACGTATGAAACGATGCATCTTAAATATGAAATTGACGCCCTGGCTGTTTTCTGGATTAAAACCTCTAACATGGTAAACATACAGGCATTGAGAAAATTATACAAAAATGTCAGACCTCCAGTCATATAAATACTTCAGAAACAAATGTAAGCATTCAATAAAACAGAAGAAAAGATAATACTACAAGAAAGCTAATGCTACTAACTCATCCTCTACAATGTTTACCCACTCGTCCTCCTCCATTCCTGCTGACTTCCATGCTCCACACCTCTGCACAATTCCTAGTCTGCTGAGAGTGAACTAATTCTTACAAAATATCGCATACCATGGTTGAGCAGAGTCTGACCACCTATGTCCAAAATTCCTAAATGTGGGAGTCTGCCATTGCCACATTACTAAACTTTGTAAGCAAATACCTAATTCCTAAATGAGTATTCTAATAACTGAATAGAGGTACGGCAATATAAGGTGACCTGGTCCATGAGTTTTAACTCATTGACTGGCTCTCCTCATATTCCTATACCGATGTTACATCTACTTTAGTCTCTTTCTATAATCTCATTGTACCAGTACACAACAGACTTTTCCCTTTCAAAAATGTAAATATAGGGGATTACTTCTTGGCTAACCACCAAACCACAGTGACATACAAAAGTGAGACCAAGATTACAAATGATGGCAGGATGATCCTAATAACACAAACATAATGTGTACCTTATACTGCACAGAGATACTAGAATAAAAATTAATGCTCAGAAAGTTACTTACATCAGGGAACTGCACACCACTGCACTTAGTAAACCAAAGCTATTTTGGAATTATTTTAAAAATCTTTGCCTAAGTCACCCTTACAAAGTACATCCTCTGAGCATGTTCTTAGTGATACTACACACAACATTGCCTTCCCATCCATAGCTAGTGTCACTTATTTCCAGAATCTTACCACTCCTACCTCCTCAACACTCTTAGATCTAGTTTTAAAATTTTTTCAGTTCTTCATCAAGAAAATAACTCAAGTCCAGGTGAAGGACCTTCTTAATAATTTTGACTGTTGCTACAGTCTACAGCTCCATACTGTATATCCCAAATACATAGGTAAAGCAGCACTATTCTCTGCACCTGTGTTTCCTTTATTTATAATCTCTTACATACTTCTGGCTCACTACCACATATCTTTAAGCATGCCCTGATTATCTCACTGCCTAAAACTGCCTCTCCAACATGTCATCATCAGTGTCAGATTATAGACCTATTGTGAATCTTCTCCCCCTTATTAAGATCCTAGAAAAATGGTTTACTGTGCAATTCAGGATTACATCACCAAATATGATATCCTCACAAATAAACAGCAAGGTTTTAGACCTAAATTTAGCAGGTTAACTGTACTCTACACACTTAACAACCATAGACAAAATAACATAAACAATGGCCTTGTCACAGCTGCTATATTATTGCAAATAAAATGTGTTTTCGAAACAGTTGATCATCCTATGCTACTTATTAAGCTGACAACCACAGGATTTTCCAGTGATGGCATAGTTTGGTTCAAAAAAACACATGACTGGAAGAACCTTCAGGGTGTTAAGAACTAACTGTCAATGTAAATCCAATAAAATTCACTGTCTGTGTTAGGTTCTCGGTTATTTTCCATCTTTATCAATGGTGTGACAAGGGATCTCCTCCATTTAAACTGCATATTATAAGCAAATAGCATAGTCATCACAAAGGCAATCAAAAACATTAACACTTCTTCTTTCGGCTTTTCCCGGTTAGGGGTCACCACAGTGGAACACCTGTCTGCTCATGATTGGCAGTGGAGTTTTACAGTGTCGAGTTTCCAGCCTGGCACCCAACCTTCCACAGAAGGCACACACATGCATGCACGCACACCCAGGGCCAATTTAGAGTATCCAATCCACCTACAGAATGTCTTTGGGATGTGGGAGGAAATCAGAGCACCCAGAGGAAACCCATGCGACCACAGGGAGGACATGCAGAATCCACAAAGAAGGCACCACAGCTGAGGATCAAACTGGACAACCTCTTTCTGTGAGGTTGAAATGCTAACTGCTGCACCACTGCAGCCACCCAAGCAAAGTCATTAACACTTCTGCAAAAGAATTGCAGCTAAACTTCTAATTTCTTTGAAATTGGCTAACCTCTATTAAATTACTCATAAACACATCTAAAAAACAATAGCTTGATGATTGTCACCCCTCAAGTACAAGGCACCATCTGTGTCATAGACCCCTTTAGTTCACCACTTGTAGTCAATACTTCACAGAGATACCTAGGACTTTATCTTAATACCAGTCTGACCTTCATAATGAATAAATGAGAATATTGTCAGTAAAGTTGTATCACAGCTTAAGGTCTCCAATAAAGTGTTGATTCTTCTTGCACTAGAAACCAGAAGGGCCACTGCAGATAGCGTATGATATTACAAGTTAGAACACTCACCCCCCCCCATTACCAAATTATCACCCCCCATCCAAAAAATTCTTTACTGCAGACTGCAGAAAACGAAAGTCTTAGATTCATTCACCTGGCTAGTCCCTTAGAACACCATTGCACTACCATATCTAGATGCAGCTGACTTTCAGTACAAGCTAGGACTGCATATTTTCCAACTTCCTCTATAAACTACTCGGTGATAGCTATAGTCCCACATTAAAGACTACAGTCTTTCATAGAAATCAAATCTACATTCCAAGAAATACAGATCAACTGCAACTCAACAGTCCTCCTTTAAGATACCAGTCACAGAAAGAGCTTTCATCAGAATGGATTCTGCTTACTGGAACAACATGTCCATAGATATTAAAGCACTAGGCACACTGCAATTATTCAAAAGGACTGTCAAGTAAAACCTTGAAGAATATGACAAATGTTCTTGCTTCAAAACACTCTGTCAGCTCATTCATTTGATATTAAGCAAACTTGCCTTTTTGAGTTATACTCCAATACTTTTTTTAACACCTTTATTGAATACATTTATATAAAAGTAATCAAACTGTATTAACAAGTTAAAATTAACAAATATTATACTTTACATAAATTGTTATATCTCATATAACCTAAGCATCATTACATAAATTATTCAATTCCTATCCCTTTTTTTAAACACGAAACATCTTTATTAAACTATCACCTACAACATAAGCAATCATACATTTATATAAATAAAAACAAACCACATCAACACAATCCCAGTTGCAAGCATTTCACAAACCATGCTGACACACTCCCGGTTGCAAACATTATACATCACTTATAATTTACCCAATCGTTTTCAGTGAAACATTACATAGCTCATTTAAGTCCTGCCTTCTTTTAAACCTCATTCCACCCTTGTATGTATTGTTCCCACAATTCCCATTTTTTCCTATGTAGTTTGCTCCTATCTTTTTCTAAAGATCTCAGTTCCAGCTGTTTTATCTCTGTTACTATATTCACTACTTCAAATACAGCCGGTTTAGATTTTGCTTTCCATTTTCAAGTAATTGCTTTTTTGGCAACTACCATAATTAGAGAAAACAAACCATGTCTAGGCAATTCCGATTCTGTATCATAGCTCAGAAAAATCATCTCCCTCATCACACCAATCTGCCCACCAAGCATCTCCGACAGCACATCCTACAGGGAATCCTTAAAGTCTGCCAACTCACTGCACTCCCAGAAAATATGTTCCCAATTATCTCTTTCTTCCCTGTCACACCTCCAGCATTTGCTATCTACCTGAGGAGGTATAAAAATATCTATGCAAACATCTCCAGGCAAAAATACTAAATCTTCTAGATTTTGTTGCATATTTGGGAGACATACATATATCCTCCCATTGTTTGTGAATTGCTTATTCACTTTCTTCCCAATCCTTTCTAATGTCCTCTGACTGATTCTTATAGTTATCAGCAATATTTTATATGCTCTGCTAATTATTCCTATTTTAACAGCAAGTTCTGTTCTAGATTCTACTAAAACTCTACCAGTGCTGGTCTTTCATTTAGGACTGCTCTATTTCTTTCTCTTTGATTTATTAATGACTATTGCTCATTTAATGCATTTAATTGTTTGGATTCCTCATTATGTTACAATTAATGTATTTCATTGTATTGCCCATTACTAATTGTTCTACCAAGACTGTGCTGTACAGAAACAACATTTATAACATTGTGTTTTTAGTGGGATTTACTTAAATCTATAAATGTAATTATTTGTATCTATGTTTGTTATATGGCACAGATTGTGGCTAAAAAGGGTCCTTGGGCCAGTTTACTCATCTAATTAACAAACTGAAATAAAATAATTACCCCATTGCCATCCTACTTGCAAATTTAATCAGTAGATGTACCCAAGAAGGTAACTTATCATCAGTTTGGAAGGAAGTCAGTATTATACTTCTTCTTAAAGGTGCTCTATCAGACAAAATCAAGCATTGTCAGACAATAGCAGTACTCAGTATTGTAGCTAAAACATTAGAGTGCATAATCAATTGACCACTCATGGCTACATAAATTACAAAAAAACCACCAGCTCACATTACAGCTTCTGCAAATATTATTCCATCACCATAACACATCATAAATGACCATGCTTGAGACAAGTTCAGTGCAGCATTGTTCAAAGACCTTTCAGAACCTTTTGGTGCCATCAGTTGTACTAGCATACTAAAATGACAAAAAAGAAATCTTGGTTCCCACTCCAATATTTAAAATGGTTATAGCACTTACATTCACAAATTTTAGAGTCAGATAGGAAATGTATTTTTCAGCAAATTTCTCTTCAGCAAGGTGTCTCACAAGGTACTATATCCTATATATACTTAATATTTAGTCTGTAGGTAAATTCCATGTCAGAATTTAGTGGTTTACTTAAAGTTAAATGATAACATCCATTTTTTTTGATTCAATAAAAACAGGAATTCAATGAAAACTGTTTGGAATTAAGACTCACCTGTCATAAAAAATGGTTATGTGATTCTCATGTCAGACAGAATATTACCAAATACAACTCAACTCTATTCTGCTCCAGCCATTACAAAATATTTCAGTCCCCTATGTTGAACAGTAGGTAAAAGAATATCACATGCTGATAAGATAAAATCCTTAGACTGCATCCCAGATAACATGATGAGCATATTAGCTATCAGCTATGCAAAAGCACATTCTATTACCAACCACCTAAACTAATTAAAACTCATTTACTGCAATGATTTTATAGATCTCCCATCTATACAGGAAGAACAGACTATCTACTAACAAACTTGAGCAAACCTACCATAGTTTAGCTAAGTTCATCATAGGGAGTCAAAAATACTCACTGGTAAACAATTCAACTTTCTCTTTCATGCCCAGCATTTTAAAATTTCTAAGCCTAATCCAAAATATCTTCCTACTCAGTTTCTTGAACAATACTAGCCTGTACTAATGTTTTGTTCATTCCATTAAGTCTTTATCCAAACAACCAGACCCAGAACCATCAACTGTTATGGCAATGTTATAGTCAAATACTATGTAGGACATCTATAGAAAAGCCCACCTACTGAAATTACCAGACTGGATACTATTAACAATTAAACAAATGTCAGTATTTTAAAGATTAATTTATAGGATTAATTTATAGGAAGGCAGGCCTGGCGCCAAAGAAGTGATTGTGTGAACAAGATTTTACCAAGAACAGTGTGTTTGCCAATGTGTCAATGCAAGATCCTGCTCCTGTAGCAGCACTACTTCCACTGCACCATCAGTGATTGCAGTGTCCACACCCAGACCATCTCTCTGTCTGTCTCTTTGCACCCTTTCTGCTTCAGTAAGTTGTCACCGTCCCTTCAATTGTGTGATTTAAACTGTTTGAAGTAAGAGACATTACTCAGATCTATAGACTGATTTTTGTGTATTTTCATTGTTTCTAAGCCAGATATTTACAAATTGTTACCGATTATTTCTAGTGAAATATTTTATGTGTAACTGTTACATGCATATTGTTTGAGCCACCATTATCTCTATCATAAACTATATGTTCCCTGCCTCCCTCTCCCCTGGGTATGTCTGTTCCCCCCTTCTGTGTCATCACTCTGTCTCCTTAACAGTTAAACAATGTCTGGTGCCAAGCACTTGCTTTACCTTAGGGGAAATGGAAGTACACAGATCTTGGCAAAATCCGGTGAGTTTTTGTCTTTGGCTGCATCACTTCAGTGCCCTTCATGCTAATGTGTATCACTATGTACACTCAGGCTAACTTTCTTTTGGACAGGCTGAATTTACACCATATAGGATGCTCCAATTTCCAATATTGTTAGGAAGTATTCAGTGCTGGAGTATTTAGCATACTTCAGCTGTATTGTACACCTTATGTAATGTTAAAATTGTAATTACTGTCATACAGCCTGATGCCTTCATTCTCCATTGTCTCAAAGTTTTGTGACTGCCCCTTTTACACCAGTACAATAAAGGTTGTAAAGTCACATGCCTTGTGTGGTCTGTTGACATAATTAAATTGTCTGTAAAATGCTTTTTGGCATAGTGACAAGGGTTTAGGTTTTGAATCCAGAAATATGTGGAAGTCATATGTAATGTCATATTTCTATTACTATTATGTGTATAAGTGCTGTCTACAGATATTAGTAACCCACCATTATCCAGTTAGGTCTCAGTCATGTGTCTACATTTTGAACCCTGCTGGCTCCCTATTGGAAACACGTGTACATACCATGAAAGATTACTGGATATAATGTAGACATTATGGGATTATACAGTGTTTATAAGTGCAATGAAGATTAATGCATGCATTCTCCTTTTCTTCAATCTGTTGTCAGCACTGAAATTTATGACATTGGAGTTCTTATGCTGTGCAGTTAGCAAATACTCAGCTCTGTAGATTTTTTTTTGGATTAGTGTCAAGGTTCAAATCCAGATATATCCCAAAGTGTCATTATTGTTTTCTATGACTCCTTAGTATATAAGTGTTGGCTACACATTTCTTAACATACCGTTATCCTGCTGCTGTCATAATGTGCTGTTCCCTGTTGTGAACACTGTCTTGTACAGATCTTGTCTGAATACTTATGATGATAAATCGAAGAGTAACATAACACAAAAGTGTTGAAATGATCCATTAACTTATCTCTTTGTATGTCTGTATGTGTATTCCTTTCACCAGCTGTCCACCTCTTCCCACCCCTTCTGTGTCATCAAATAAATCTTCTTGATTTAAAAACGTTCCCAAAAGACATGCTTCCACCAGCAGTAACATGCAATACCCATTATGTGTTTCATAACACACCTGCATCATACAAATCAGGAGTGAAGGACTGCAACTGTCATGACAAATGTGTAAATCATGACACAATGAACATGGCCATAGCACATATCTGTTCTGTACTCCATCAGAATTAGACATGGTTGTATGTGTATACTGCATACAGCACCACAGATTACTGCTAATTCCCATTCTAAGCTCAACACTTCAAGTGGTGTACTTGTGTGTGGTTCTAGTGAGAGGTAAGGAAAGCCTCACCGAGAGATGGGCTTCATCCACTTCCGCTCAGGATAAGAATTTAACTTTGGAAACAACTCCCTCTACAGTTTATCCCACTTTTAACACAGACACAATCTCTGCAGCACACTGATGATGTCATCCTTGCATAAGTGCACCCTCTCCCCTTTCAAGGCAAGTTTCTCCTTTGGCACTTGCATCTAATCCTGTGTTTTCTATGCCATGTAATTAGATGGGTAGGAGGTTTAAACCTCACAGTGGTGAACTTGTGTATGGCTGTTATCAGTTTCTATTTATAGGGAAAATTTAAACTGGGAGAACATTCCCCGATCATCTTATCGCAATTTTACTATGAATATGTTCTCTGCAACACACTGATGAGATCATCCTTTCATAAGTGCATTTTCTCACAGTCAAAGTCAGACTTCTCTTGTGATACTTGTAGCTAATACTGTGTTCTGTAGATTGTATAACTCTGTAGTTAGGAGGTCCAAATTCCCCGGTGATAAGGTTTTGTATGTGGCTTTAACAGCAGGTATGTATAGCTTCCTGAACAGATGAGCAGTATCAACTTCCATTCATAAGGTAAATTTAACCTAGGAAATGATTCCCACATCCCGTTTTACCACAATCATGTTCTCTGCAACACACTGATGAGGTCATCCTTTCATAAGTGCAGTCTCTCACTAAAAAACGTCAGATTTCTCCTGTAGTTTTTACAACTAATATAGTGCTTTCTTGATTGTATAACTATATAGAAAGAAGGTTCAAATCTCATAATGGCAAAAGTGTGTGTGTGTGTGTGTGTGTGTGTGTGTGTGTGTGTGTGTGTGTGTGTGTGTGTGTGTGTGTGTGTGTGTGTGTGTGTGTGTGTGGCTTCAGTGTGAGATGCATATAGCTTCATGAACAGACATGCTCTATCAACTTCCACTCAGGAGAAAAAAATACCTGGGACAGGATTCCTTATTCCCACTTTTACCACAGACAGGTCTGCAACACACTGATGAATTCATACTTTCATAAGTGCAGTGTCTCACTATAAAAGTCCAGTTTCTGTTGTGGTGCTTTCAGATAGTAGTATTGTGTTCTATAGATTGTGTAACTAGATAAGCAGAGGGTTCAGATCCATTATGGTATAACTGTGTGATTTGTTCATAGGTAGGTACTAGGCTATCTGCCCAAGGGCCTACATAAGCCTAGCCAACAAGGTTCCCTGGCTTACGCCACCCAAGAAAGTTATTTTCCTGTGCCACTGTCGAGCAGAGACACAGAAGTGATCCCCGGGGTGTATTTCCTATTTCCCATCCACTCATCAAAATTTTTCTTGAAGAGTGCTAATGAAGAACTTTGCTTGACATAGATAGGTAGCCTGTTCCAGAACATGGGAAGTCTCTGGGACAGGAATCTATCCCTCCAGCATGTCCTGTTTATTGTGGTGACAAGGTTTATGTCCCTAGAGCGTGTAGCTTGGAGGGATTTGGATTTCTTTAGGTGTAGCACATCCAACCACTCTGGGTTTGACATAGCTTTATATGTTAGGCAGAGATTACCTCAGAGTAGGCCATATGCTACGGAGTAAAGCTGGAGTTTTTTGAGGTAGTCAGTGTAGGGCATTTGTTTGAGGTCAGTAATCCTCTTTGTGAGGTACTTCTGTGGCTTTTCCAGCTGCTGCAGATGTCTTGTGAGGTACATTCCAAAAGGGGTGTTGTACTCTATAATGGGTCTAATGAGTGTCGAGTAGAGGGGAACAATGACCTCTTTGTTCCTGGATGAGAACCCTTTTGTGATGAGGTGTGCCACGTAGAAGGACTTCCTGACTACTGTGGCGATGTGACTATCAAAGGAGAGACTACTGTCCACCTGCGTCCCAAGGTCTCTTATCACTAAGTAGATTGCTGCCTATGTGGTAGTTCATGGGTGCAGAGTTTTTACCAAAGGGGATGACACTGCACTTTTTGGCATTGAGCTTGAGGCCATGGCTCTGACACCAGGCATCTGTCTCAGCGAGGCCCTTCTGTAGGATGTCCACATCATTTGGGAACTTGACTATGGCTCCTAGTTTGCAGTCATCTGCAAACCTCGTTAGCCAGAGGCCTTCTGTGTTAGCCTGTACTTCAGAGAAGTAGATACCAAACAGGAGAGGTCCCAGGACGAAACCCTGTGGTACTCTACTTGAAATTGCTTTGAGGTCAGATTTGGAGTCTGCAACTTTTACAGTGTGGGTTCTGTCAGTGAGCCAGTTGGCAACCCATCTTGTGATGCAGGGATTTATACCTAGTTTAGTGAGTTTACCTATAATTCCAGAATGGGGGATGGTGTCGAAAGCCTTGGCGAGGTCAAGATAGGCTGTGTGAACCACCTTACCCTCATCTACGGCTTTGATGACTGCCTCAAAGAAGTCGATCAGGTTAAAGAGGCATGATCTACCTTTCACAAACCTGAACTGGGTGGGATCCAGAGTTTGGAGGTTACTAATGTCTTTGTTTATGAGTTCCATGATGATACGTTCCATGGCCTTGCAGACCAGGCTCGTCAGGCTAATAGGTCGATAGTTCCCAGGATCAGTGGTGGCTCCCCCTTTGTGGAGTTGGATAACTGTTGCTGTGCACCATTCAGTGGGCACAAAGCCTGATGCTAGGCTATTATTGAACATGGTGCTTAAGTGGGGAGCCAGTTCATTCTGAAGTTCATGTAAAACGCAGCCTGGGATGTTGTCCCATGGATGCTGTGTTTTTGGCTTTAGAGAGTGCAGCTTTTACCTGTGTAGTTGTAATTACAGGGACTCTGCATTCTTCCTGTATAGATATGGGCCCTTTTGGAGGTGAGAGGGGGGTAAAGTTAGCACTGAACCTATCTGCTAGGATGTTGGCAATATCAGTTGGTTCTGTAATTTTCTTGCCTTTGTGCTGTAGCTCAGAGCAAATCTGGGTTCTGCCATCAAGATTCTTGACATAGCTATAGAATGCTTTGTGGTTGTCCTTGGAATTAGTGGCTATTTTGTTTTCGTAGCTAGCTTTGGAGGATCTTATAAGGGATCTCAGCTTCTTACTGAGGCTGGCCAGGGATCTCCTCCACTCATGGGATTTTATTGTCTTTTGCAACAGTTTCTTCCTTCTGTTGCACAGTTTGTTTATGGCAGGGGACCACCAGATTGGCTTTCTTTTTTTGGAGGATAGCATCTTGGTTCTGTTTGGGATAGTACGATCCATGCACTTGTGTAAGTGCTTATAGAGTGTATTTGTGTAGGATTCAGCAGTTGTAACTGTATTGTCCATCTGCATGGGTGTCATGAAGTTCACCACTTCTGTCTTAAGAAGCATGAAGCTGGCTTTGGAGAAATTTTTTATTGTTGTTTCCATAATGGGGGGTGGGGGCAGGATGTGGATATCAAGGGTGTTTAGCTTATGGTTGGATCAGACCAACGAGGAGTCGACTTCAAGTGTGGAACACCGGTCACTCATGCTGGTAATGACTAGGTCTAGGATATTGTTGCCCCTGGAGGGTGTGTGGATAAGTTGATCCAGGGCATTGGAGTTTATGAATTCCAGAAAGCGTTGAGCTAAGGAGTTGGTACATGAGTAGTTTTCCCAGTTAATGGTGGGGTAGTTGAAGTCACCCATTATTAGGGTGTTTGGTTGAACCCTAATATTTTCCATTACATCAAGAAAAGAGGAGTGGGAATCCTGGGGCATGGTGGGGAATCTGCAGCAAGCTACAATTTGGATTGCAGTTTTGCCCAGAGTTAGTTGCACTTGGTTAACCTCAGATGCATTATGCTGAGCAACTAGCCTGGAGGTGTGGATATCCTTAATCAATATGGACACACCTCCAACTTTGGTGTTTCGGTCCAGGTTACAAGGCCGAAAAGTGTGGTATGAGTTATAACCTGGTAGTGCAGGGGTGCTCTCTGGAGCCTTGAACCAGGTCTCAGTCACTGCACAGATATCGATGTTCTCCATTTTAAGGAGAGCCTCGAGTGAGTGCATTTTGAGATTTAGACTTCTAGCATTGAGTAGCATTACCCACAGTTTTTGCTTGCCTGTTCCTGTTACGGTGGTGAATTTGTTATTTGAATCGTGCCTAAAAAAAGGCACTATAGAGGCAGCAAGAGCCTTAGCCAGTATCCAGAATCCCAGGGGCAACAGGTGCAGGCCATCTGTGGCAAAGCATCGTGGTCTGTCGACCATGTCATCCCAAGCAGACAGATACTGGATCCTCTCAGAATGACACCAGAAGCTTAGCCAATTGTTGAAGTAAATCATTTTGTCCTTGTACTGTGCGATGGCAAAATGCTACTCAGAGCTAGGGTCATACCTGCCTGGGCTACAAGGTCAAATACAGTTGGGTCTGTGACAGCACCCCTTGTGAGAAGTTTCACTGGGGAGATGTACTTTTACTGGCAGAGAGCTGCCATATAAATTTCTATTACCTGCAGGCAATACTCAAGTTTCAAAAACACAATGTTTACATCATGAAATCAAAAATAAATAGCTGTATAGATACAAGAGCTATACATAGGTATAGATGTAAGAGCTGTACATATATATATATATATATATATATATATATATATATATATATATATATATATATATATATATATATATATATATATATATATATATATATATATATATATATATACACACACACACACACATATATATATATATATATATATATATATATATATATATATAATAGTTTTATGACTTGTCCTGTAGTTCTTGCTGTTGATACTCCGGTCTCTAGACTGTGTAACTAAATAAGTAGGAGGTCCGAATCCAGTAATGATTGACTACTGTGAGTGCGTGTTTGTCTGTCATGCTGCGTCAAGAAAGCGTCTAATACATATTGTACCATCTTCTTTCCTTTTTAGAAAAATGTCTCAGTATTAAACAGTGGTGATGTCATCCATTCCAATGTGCACCATCACAATTATAAACCAACATTTCATGTGGTGTGTACAATTAAAGCAATGTTCTATACCTTGTGATCTTAGATAGGTAGTTCAAATCCAGCCATTACTCCTTCGAGTCAGTTATGTCAGTATCAGTGTGAATGTGTATGTCATTAACAATGTTGTTCCCAGCTATCTGCTGTGTAAATGTATAGCTGGGGATTCCTATTACAACTCCAAATACTTGACCCAACCCAGTTCGGCTTTGTTAAGGGCAGATCATGCCTGCTAAACCTGGTTGACTTCTTCGAGACAGTCACCAAGGCCATAGACAAGGGGAAGGTGGTTCACACAGCCTACCTTGACCTCACCAAGGCTTTTGACACCATTCCCCACTCGGGAATTATAGAAAAACTCACCAGCCTGAACATAAACCCCTACGTCACGAGATGGGTTGCCAGCTGGTTTACAGACAGAACTCACACAGTAAGAATAGCAGGTCCCAGGACCAACTCTAAACCAGTGGCAAGTGGTGTCCCACAAGGCTCGGTCCTGGGACCCCTACTGTTCAACATATACTTCTCAGAAGTACAGGCAAACACAGGAGGACTATGGCTAACCAAGTCTGCCAATGACTGCAAACTGGGAGCCATAATTGACTCTCCGGCTGACATGCACATTCTCCAAAAGAGCCTTACTGAGAAGAACACCTGGAGTCAAAGTCATGGTCTCAAGCTAAATGCCAAAAAATGCATATTCATCCCATTTGGGAAAAACAAAACACCCATGAATTACCAAATAGGTGGCAGCCATTTTATTAATACAGAAGAGGTAATAAGAGATCTGGGGACCCAGGTAGATAGTAATCTCTCCTTTGACAATCATATTGCAAAAGTAGTTAAGAAATCCTTCTATGTAGCCCATCTAATTACTAAAGGGTTCGCATCTAGAAATAAAGAGGTTATAGTGCCCCTCTACTCATCACTCATCAGACCCATCATAGAGTACAATGCCCCATTTGGGATGTACCTCACAAGACACTTCCAACAGCTGGAAAGACCACAAAAGTACCTCACCAAGAGGATTATTGGCCTCAAACATATGTTCTATGCAGCCTAACTGGAAAAACTCCGGCTGTACTCAGTGGCATATCGCTTACTCAGATGTGATCTCTGCCTGACTTACAAAGCCATGTCCAACTCAGAATTGATGGACATGCTCCACCTAAAGAAATCCAAGTCACTGCGAGCCACTCGCTCTAGTGAGCTAAACCTCACCACAACAATAAATAGAACATGCTGGAGGGATAGATTCCTGTCACAGAGACTCCCCAAGCTTTGGAACAAAATTCCTAACTACATTAGACAGAGCCCCTCACTAACACTCTTCAAGAAAAACCTTGACGAGTGGATGGGTAACAGAAAATACACCCCTGGGATCACTTCATTAGCTCTTTTTGACAGAGGCTCAGTTAATTAATCAATGGGTCGGCGAAAGCTGACACACTCTGGCTAGGCTTATAAATGCCCTTGGGCAGATAGCCTAGTGCCTACCTATGAACCTATGAACAATTTCTACTCATTGTTCACACAGAAATGCTTTATTGGATAATGATGATGGCATTGGAGAGAGCTACTAAGGCTTTTCCTACTGAATGAGGAAAAGAGACAATTGTCAGTATGCTGTTGCCTTAGTAAAGCATGTGTTCGAATCCATGATTATCCACACATTGTGCATGAGTACCATTTTCCATCACAGTCGCAGCTGTATTACACATCACCTGTGTTTGGTAATACCTAGCAGCAGGCAATGTCTGAGAAATACCTAGCAACAATCTTTTAAAGAAATTGCAAGCACCCATATCCCTTGCAGCAATAACATGGCTTCAAAGACCCAAATATCTCACATTTTTAGCAACCCTTGCATCGTGGTGTATTCAGTTTCCACAATATCATGTAGCTTCTATCGTCACATAGTCAGGTGTTCAAAACCCACATTGAGTGACTGTAAGCGTCATGTGTCCTAATGTGGTTATGCATGAATGATATCCACAGCTGTTATAATGAGTACAATTACAGTAGACGCCTCCCTCATCCCTTCTATATCATACAAATTGTTTGCAACACAATCATATGATGTAATGACTTCACATATGTGGAGTCTCACAGCTTTAAGACTTTCACTGTAGCACATATGATTCATCCACAGGTCATTAGTTAGTGCTCTTACATCTCTTGCAGTTCAATTCCAGCAAAGGGCAAAATTATATGAATGTACTTATATTGAACAAACAGCACGGCATTAAGTTATTACTTTGGAGAGAGAAATCAAAACTTGTTTTGTAATTTCCTTCCAGTGAAACTGTTGTTCTGTGAATGCCATGGTGTGAGTGCTCCTGTACCACATGCATTCAGTAGTGACTGGTATAGCATATCTACACAGATAGACTGTGGTTCAAATGTGGGACAGTGTCGTTGTCCAAATCAACAGGAGCAGATTCACTGGCCGAGAAACATTAATATTGCACTGCTCAGAGTTGTGTGAACATTAACATAAGGTTTACTATCAAAATTTCGAACCGAACTCCATCAACTGCACTTTGTTCAAACACGGAAATTCAAACATAGCAATGTCAAACATCAAGCCCCTATCTCGACCCATGTTAAAACCCGTTCCTAGTTTGGCTTTTGATGTTTGACATTGCCGTTTTCAAATTTCCGTGTTCGACCAAAGTGCAGTCGACGGAGGTCAGTTTGAAATTTTGATAGTAAACCTAACATACTTACCTCCTTGTCATCATTCTGATAAAATCATGATGTACAAATTATCCTGAAATGTCCCTTATTACTTTGCGCATTCATTTCATTTACTTGGGACAAGATCCAGTGCTATGTCGTGTGGCAGATGTAGTCAATATATAGCACTGTGGAGTTTGGTATGACATGCAGAATCTGTCTGTCAGATAACTATGTCAGAAAGCAGTGGCTTAAGCAAAGAAAGTATTCATGGCACAGTCAGAGGAAAACAGTTTTAAGGCATCAATATTCAAGGTAGGGGATCCATACCCATTACAATAGGGAAGTGCTGTTATCCATTTTAAGTGTGTCATGACATACACAGTATGCCTATTTCTGTGGCCGGACAAGTTGATACACACCTTTCTGGTAGCTGTCCTGCCATGTGTTCTAGTCTGGCAAGATGCAAATGTTGAGTATATCATTGATTGTTCACAGGCATTATCTATTTTCCTAATAAGAATGTATTGTATTCCATGCCGTCCTCCACACCTTTATGTTTTAATGTAATTGTTTTCTTCACCCTGTACAGCTTTATAGGACATGAGGACTTGCAGTACATAACATTTCTTACTGTATATCATGATGCCAGATCATCATAAAATGTGATTGGGCTTATGTAAAATGTGATTGGGCTTATGTAAAGACACTTTCTTGTGTGTTTGTATTGTTTATATGCTGTTATGGTAGTGTCTTGTCAGCTTGCCCAGTATAATCATGTAGTAGATGTGCAACATTTATGAATGGTGACCTTGAACTAGTAACATGTCATCAGATCTGTGTTGTCATTTTGTCACTTGTGTACTTTGAATGTTATTATACTACTGTTTAGGATGTATGTGTATATAAAACACATGCTTGTCTAATACATGTTTCAAGATAATATACCCTGTTTATTCTTGCCAAATGACAACAAATGATAAAATGTGTCTGTTTTTGATGTGTGCAACACAACAGCTGTACAGCTCATTTTTTCTTGTTTATACATGATAAAGTGGATAATACAGCACTATAATCATTTATCACACATACATTTTCTGTCTATACATGTATTCAATAACTGCGATCTATGCAAATAGCCACTAAAGTATTGCTAACTGTTATCTCAACTTGGCATGTTACCAATATTAATATCACATTTATTCCCACTTGTTACAATGTTACATTGTCTCCCTCTCACATCCATTGTTAGCATGTCCATTTTCAGTTATGTACACGTGTCAAGAAGTGGGAACAGGATTATTATTAAATCAATATGGAAGCATTTATGTTTAAAATATTTGTGACATAATCTCATTTGACTGCATTAAGTAAGTACATTTTCTCCATTAACCCTCCCTTTTTACTTATGTCTGGGGGGTTGGGAGGGTGGTTTAATGGCTAAGGTGTTTGCCTTACAAACACAAGGTTTAGGGTTTGAATCTCACAAAGGATAATTGACTAGGTTTAAGATGGCTCGCAAGGGCAGTCAGCTTAGTACTAACCTTTGAACCCATGTCTGCACTATTATCATTGTATTCTCTGCACATTCTGCCTATTTAATGTTCCCTGCATCATAATTCTTTTAATCTTCTTGCCCTTACATCAAATAAACTGTCTGTGCATGCTTGCATATTAGGTTTGCCTACAGGCATGCAGTTTTGTTCACATTGTGTGCTCATGCTTCACTGCAGCTTTTCATGGCTGCCAACACTACGGCTACTGGCTATGAAAAGGTCCTTGTAAATTACACACAATGAGCAGCATGGATATTCACTGACCACTGCTGCTCATCACACTAATGGGATTAAGTTGTGCAGGCTTTACAAGAAGCCCACACGATTGTTAATGAATCTAAGGGATATGGTTGGGGGTTAGTATAATGACTAAATATTTATCTTACAGACACAATGTAAGGTTTGATTCTCACCTTTGAAGGGAAATTAGCTAGGTTTAAAATGGCTTGCAAGGGAGGCTAACCTAGTATGAGCCTATGAGCCAATAAGGATATATTTCACATGATGAAATTCTGCTCGCAGAGGCTTCTAGTCTTGCGTTTATGTTATGCAGTGGCTCATTTATATTAGAGAGTTGCATAGCAATGGACTCGATTGCATTCTGATTTGAAAGCAATGTTGTTGTTGACTCATCAATGTTAAACGTTTTGTACTAGTTTTAGTTTTATTCTTCATTAACAATTTGGTGGCATTTACTTAATGTTCTTTTTCAGGTGTAATGATAGAGGAAAATTTGTTTTTTTGTAGTTTGAGTATCCATGACATTCACTCTGTCAGCCATATTGAACAGTGTTCACAAATTGTACATATACTGCTTGTTTGAACTGCAGTTCTTATTTCTGACAGATTCATTAGCTGGATTGCTTTTCCTTTCTAGTGATCTTGCTGAGTACCATGTGCTTCAGAGCAAGGCAGTTCCACCAAAACAATTCAGGAATACACCCCAAAGCAAACCATTAGGCAAGTAAAGCTTTGCTGGATTGTAGATGTTGTCTGTTATAAAAGATCCATCAATGGATTGTCAGTTTAAAATTTTGTATTGTCACCTTTTCCTCCAAAATATCTTCCTCTCGTGCTCCCTTCAGGGTGACACTAATGCTTCCTTCTATTCTTTCTTTTTTTTTTTTATTTATGCATTACATATGTACCCTCCCTATGAACCCATCAGAAATCTCTTTTCCTTCATCTCAACTTTATTTTGATATATTCATCCTCCTTAATTTGTATCTTTTACACCTTCTCCATCAGTTATTTTCTCCTCCTTTTACTGCCCCTGTGCTGCCTTTCCAACGTCTCCCTTCCCTTTCCTGTACAATCTTACCTGATATATGTCTTCAGCCTGTACCACAACTCACAATTACACTTCTTCCTCCTCATTAAGTACTGTCATCGGACTTACTAGCTTTTTATTTTTCTCACCTCACGTATACTTTTTTTGTTTTCATCTATGCCTACCCTATGTCATGTGCACTCCTCCTTGGTTCTTCCTTATACTTACCACAGTACGGACCAACTCCTCTCTTTTTGTTATCCCCACTACTTACTCCTATCTATCACCTTGCTCCTTATTAAAAATCTGTCTTGCCTACCAGCATTTCTCAGCCTAACTTTGAAGAATGAATCTTATATGGAAAACATTGCCTTTCCATATCCACCCACTTTTCCTTATTTCTCTTCCTTGTCTGTTGCACTGAACTTCCCCCTAAAACTGTCTTCTAACATTGATAATGCATTCAAATCACTCCACAGACGACCTCCCTAATTAGCTTCATCAGCGGTATTTCCTGTTTTTCCTTCTAAACTTTAAAGAGCCCCTCAAAAATTCTCCTCCATCTTGCGTCTACCTGCATACATTAAATATGCTTCCAGAGTAAAGCAAGTTATGCTCCATTGATTTTTACATAAAGATAATATATATATATATATATATATATATATATATATATATATATATATATATATATATATATATATATATTTATTTTATTTATTTATTTTACATTTATTACTGGGAGAGTCCAGCTGGATATAGGTCCCTTTTCAGTGGAGGCCCAGAGAGAAAAGCTCCATAGCAATATTAACATATAAGACGGCAAGTATAACAAAAAGCCACATTTGACCACATACATATGACAAATTTCTTAACATTAGAAAATATGGATGTGCAATAGTCTTCTTGTCAATGATGAAACTTTACATCTAAACATATGGACAATAAAAGCCTGTAGTTACAATATTACTCTAGTTGAAAATAGCAAAAAATTATGAATTACTAGCCAGGGTTGGTACTTTGAAGGGGCATTTCCCTAAGTCACGATCACACAACAGTGGGAAATTATGAAAAAAAAAGGTCACTTCATTGCCAGCTGAAGTGCATTTAATTTTGTTGAACTGTAATTCAAGGAGTTTGGAGTAAAGCTGCTTGATGAACCTTCTCCCATCATTGTATAAGTATGACATGTCCCACCAGCACTTTTGTTGCCTTGCTAATCCCTTACTAAAAACATTTGCCACCCTCCTTTCCCCTCCCTAGGTAATTTCCTTTCTTTCCCTTGATATCACCTTTCCGATTTTGCCTCCTCTAGAAACACCACATGATCCTCACTCTCCTCACTCTCTCTAATATATATGTTTGTGTGTAAATATATATATACATATATATATATATATATATATATATATATATATATATATATATATATATATATATATATATATATATATACATATATTATTTTTTATTTTTCCCCTTATTTCCATGCACCCTTGTCTTCTTGCCTTCTTAACTGAATTCAGCAGGTCCTCTATTATCCATGTCTCTATCTGTATGCCATAGACTGTTCTTTCCCTACATTTCCCCCTCTCAACTTATATACTCAACATTCATTCATCTCTTTGTCTACTCCCCCATGGTGTAATGGGTTACCCTGCCCTATAGTTATTCTATCCTAACCAAGGGATAAGTCAGGCCTTAGACCACAGCTTTTGCTTACACTTAGTTCTCAGCTCTTCCTGTCTGTACATACTTTCCCAGACTGACAGTTACAGGTCACATGCCACCTGCAACAGTCATGCTGCACCAAAATTAAACATTTCAAGGGATTGTTTACCTTGACCCTCCTTATCACAGTCTCATTATCACTCTATTTTAACCCAGCCATCTAAAAGTCCCTATCAAATATCTGTTTATGGTAGGTTCATAGCTATATAGTAGACTTATGACCACAAGGCCTTTATAAGCCTAGCCATGCAATTCAGTCCAATTGTGTCCCTATGTATCCTCAGCATTTATTAAGGGTGTACGTTAGGAAGTTTCTAGAGGTTATGTGGGAGGGTATGCTAGTATGGGTATTATTGCCTGCCTCTGTCTATCAGAGACATGGGGGCAGGACCCAGGGTGAATTTCCCATTTTCTATCCATTGAACGTGAGTGTGCATAAATAGGGTTAGGAAAGGACTCTGTTTCACGTGGATGGGGAGCCTGTTCCAGAGCATGGGATGCTCTGAGAAACATATCTGCCTAACCACCATGTCTTATTTATGTCACGAGCAAAATTTAAATGCTTGAATCTTGTGGTTCTGATGTTGTTTATTTTGCTGATGTGCAAAAGATCCTTTAGAGCTGGAATAGAGGATACCTCATATGCCAGGCATAGATTGCCTCTAAGTAATCCACAGGAGACTGAGTATAGAAAGAGGGCTATAAGGCGACCTGTATAGGCCATTGCATTTATACTCTGGATATTCCTGGTCAGGAACCTGGGCATTCCAACTGTTGTCTGGTCAGATAAATGCCGTGGAGATATTATACTCAATGATGGGTCTGATAAGGGCTGAATAAAGTGGCACTATGACTTTCTTGGACCTGGATGCCAGACTCTTACTTTTACTTATAAGCTGGATAACATAGAATTAATTTTTACTACTCTGGCTACATGTTGGTCAAAGGCCAGATCACTGACTGCATATGTTCCCAGATCCCTGACTATCGGGTCAACTAGTAGGGGTGTTTTATCAATGGAGTAATTAGCCTGAGTCCCAAAAGGGACTATAATGCATTTCTTGACATTGAGTTTTAATCTGTGACTTTGGCACCAGACATTTGTCTGCGTTAGATCACCTTGTAAGATATTTCTGTCATGGGGGAATCTATAATAGCTCCCAATTTGCTGCCATGTGTGAACTTGGCCAGCCAGAGGCCCTTGACATTAGACTTTACTTCTGAGAAGTGGATGCCAAATAGTAGCGGTCCTAGCACAGAGCCCTGAGGTACCCAGCAGATGACCGGTCTCTTAGTAGAGGTGGTCTCAGTAATCCTGACCTCCTTGGACCTGTCTTTGAGACAGCTGGCAGTCCAGTGAATTATGTAGGGAATTATGGCCAATTCAGTGACTTTGTGAACTATACCCAAGTGGGGTATTCATTGTATCGAATGCCTTAGCCAGGTCCAGGTAATCAGTATGCACCATTTTCCCCTCATCCATTGCCTTGGTGACCTTCTCAAAGAAGTCTACCAAGTTTAGTAGGCATGACCATCCCTTGACAAAGCTAAAGTTGGTTAGGCCCAATATCTAAAGGTTGCCTTTGTCTTTGTTGATCATTTCCATGATAATTCATTCCATGGCTTAGCATATTAGACTAATTAGACTAATAGGTCTATAGTTTCCAGGAGTAGTTGATGGTCCGCCCATGAGAAGTGGGATAACCATGGTCGTCCTCCATTCTTGTGGTACACCTCCTGTTTTGAGACTATAGTTGAAAAGTGACCTAAGTGGACCTGATAGGTCATGTTTCAAGCCACTTAGGTGGCATCCTGGGATATTGTTGGGGCTTCATGAGGTTGCGTTTATATATATGTATATATATATATATATATATATATATACACAGATATATATATATATATATATATATACACAGATATATATATATATATATATATATATATATATATATATATATATATATATATATATATATATATATATATATATATATAATATATATTCTTGCATACAAGAACTTGTCTACCTGTGTGCACATGTGTTCTGCAAGACACTGACATACTGTCCACACCTTAATTGCCAAGAGAGTCTGTGGCTCCCCGCAACCCTTAATTGGACAAAGTAGGTACTGCAGAATGAAAGAAAGAATTAATTAATTAAATGAACACCATGGACAACATATCAGGCACATGGTACTTCTTCAGACGTGAAAAGGTAAAACATGCAAAATTTGAACTTTTATGCAACAGTTGTTTTAACATAAAAAATAAGGATTTTTAGAGTATGTAAGCATATCAGGGATATTAGGTAGTATCCACGTACATCTTAAGATGTTACATTATGAAAAGTGGAACAGGTCATAATCTTAAATACCAGATCTGACACAATACATTTACAAATCACACAGGTAATCATTTAGATAATAACCTAAAGAAATTAGCAACCAGACAAACTTAGAAACTTCAGTTTAATGCAAATCATGGTTTCAAGTAACAAAATTAGTTTAGTTCCTTTTGTAGAAATGTAAAAACATGAAAAACTGTGTTTTATTATATGTAAAGAAACAAACAGGCAAAGGGCATTCACCAGACTAGAACTAATTAAATTTATTGTAAGCGCTTTCAAAGGTAAAAATTCACAAACTTCCTCAGATAAACACAGTTGTTAACTAACTTAGTTTAAATAACCCTCCACATCAATGACATCATATCCTGTAAAACATTTAAAAAGATATTTTCCATTAAATCACAATGTAATCCCAGGAACATATTTCATTCTACATAAAGTTCATTTCACCTTTAACAAAACTTAATTAATTACATGAATTAACATATAAAAGCATATAAATATATACAAGTATATTAAAACATATAACAATATTAAAACTTGTACACAATTGGTCATTTAACATCTATTTAAGGCCTTAAGCTTCAAAATACATTTAATGGAACTGTATTCATTTAAACCGGGATAGGTGTAAGCTTTAGTTAATACTTGCCACCATAATTCTCTAAGTTCTAACTCCACAGATACTGGCCCACCTCTAGTATTAGCGTGTATTTGTTCACTAACAAGAAACAAAAATGAATGCTCAGGACATTTAATAATATGTTTTGCTAAAGCGTTGTTTACATCTTTCCTATTAATGCTATATAAATGTTCATATATTCTCTTTCTAAAGTGCCTATCAGTTTTACCAATATAGAAATGGGGGCAATTTTGACACTGGACTAAATATGCCACACCAGTAGCATTACAATGATATTTACCCTTAATTCTATATTTATTTCTACCTATGGAAAAACTATTAGTCACTTTAATATGTTTACACATTCTACAAGAACCACATTTGTACATGCCTCCATCCTTTTGTAAAGGGGGCAATACAGTCTCAACCAAATTTTTAAGGTTCCGTCCCCTTTTATAAACAAGTTGAGGCATATCTGGTATCTTATTTCTGATAAAGGTGTCCTCTTTCAACACCACCCAGTTCTTGTATAGAATACCCCGCACAATTTCAGCCTCAATACAAAAAGATGTAATAAAATACAATGAGGCATTAGATGTGTTACCTTCATTAGATATAATATTCATATTAGAGGAATTCAAATTTGGACCCCCAATACCACAGTCATTAGTATTAACACCATTAATGACTTCAGTTCTACCAAGAATGGGTTTAAACCAACCATTATTACGTTTATTACTAACCTGAGATATAAGGTTGTCAATCAAGGTAGATGGGTATCCCCTTACTAAAAACATTGTTTTAAGTAGATAATATTCATCCCAAAAATCATCCTCTGAGGGTCATTCAGGCCGCTGTAATCAACTGGCTTTTAATAACAGCATGTTTCTGATAATGGGGATGAGCACTACTGAAGTGAAGAAAACTATTAGAATATGTTGGCTTATGGTAGATTTTTGCAATATAACACAAATTCACCATATCCTTAATAAGTAATACATCCAAGAATGATATCTTAACATTATTAAATTCGTAGGTAAAACTCAAAAATGAAGTAAGATTAGATAATATAGAAACAAATTCCGCAGCCTCGCTTTCATCACCTTTAAATAAAACAAAAATACCGTCCAAATAACGTGTGTATGAGCAGACGAGTTTTTTAAAGATGTCAAGTTTAAATAGATTCTCATTTTCCCAATATGCCATAACGGTATTCGCAAAGCTCCCCCCACAGGGGGAACCCATGGCAACACCGGATTTTTGATGATAAAAATTGCCTTTAAACAAAATATAATTATTAGAGAGCACAATGCCCAGTAAATATTCTATTAAGTTAATTTCATCACCTGAAACACATTGCTTAAACAAAAACTCACAAACCCATTCGATACCTAATTTCTGAGGAATAACAGTATAAAGGTCACGGACATTGATGGTTAAAAAATTCATTTGGTCATCAAATCTTAAGCCATTTATTGCTTCCAAAAAACTCCATGAATCCCGGCATATTTGTGGTTGATTCTCCAAATATTTTGTAAGTTTAGAATCAACCAATTTAGCACACCCATGAGTTATACTGTTATGTCTGTCCACAATCGGGCGGAAAGGTGGTTTACTCAAGTTTTGTGAATTTTAGGCAATCCAAAAATAACTGGTGTAATGGGTGAGGGCATAGTCAAATAATTAAAGGTTTCTAAATCAATTATACGATCAATAAATAAATCCTTAATCAAAACTCTAATATGTTGATAGGCTCCATTCAATTCGTTCAATGAAACCTTAACATAGGTATTGGTGTTAAGTAACATTAAGATATTTTCTTCATAAAGGTTATCATATTTATATATATTTTATTATATGTATGATTTTATTTTTAAAGATATAGATATTGCATACATAGTTGAATCTGGGCAGATTTTTTCCTTTACACAATTAGGGGGGAATATGTATCTGGAATGTTTATTAATGAATCTGTTTCTTACATGTGAATATGCATATGTGTGAATTTCAAATATTAATAACTGCCGCTTCATCCAAACCTAGTTTAGCTACCTCTCTCTAATACAGGTATGAAAATGTCACCCAGCACATTTAGGTCCTGAAAAAATCCAGATCTGTTCTGCTGAGCGTTTTTAAACTATGCCATTTTTTCATTCACTTCAGTATGTAGTTGTGCATTAATTTTGCATTTCAAAGTTTAAAATATAATGTCAGATATTTTGTGCTTCTATTTATAGGCTTTATATAGAGTTGGAAATCTAATATGCAATGTTATTGACAGAGATTACAGACAGAAGTATATCTTGCAGTATTACAAGACAATAGCTTTGTTCTTCTGTTTTAAGGTAGTACCCAACACATAAACTCAGTCTACATAGTTTAACTTCATTTAACTAGGCAAACCCAGGCATGGATTTTACAAGACAGAGAACGCTCTAAGCCTTCATCTGCCAAATTTTATGTGTGGAGCCATACCGACTTGTAAGTTGCTTAACTTGTGGCTACACAGCAGAGCACTGCTTGTAAAATTTTTCTAGTAGATTTAGCAATAATCCTATTCATATTTGCAGAGACAGATTGAGATAATCATGGCATTAAATATGTAAGATTTGTCAGTCTCTATTTCAAACAGTTATACTTGCTGTAACAGTTGCACTTCCTGTGTCAAACAGGATGCATCTGGGACTGGTATTATTTTCTTGACAGCTTATCCGTACTCATCTAGGGCCAACCTTTTCATTTGGGATATGACTGATTGCCAAAACAAAAGATTTAGATTAAAGTATAATCATGCCTCAGGGATAAGAAGTTACAGTGTTTAAATATTAAAACAATTTAGCTTCATCTATGCAGTCATTCGCTGATTGTCACATGCATGTTCAGCATCACAACTGAGTAGTCAGACGACTCATTTGTAACTGTCACTGCGTGCCGTGAATCTAACAAGTGGTGAAAGCTCCTTGAAGATCATTATTTATACTAGGATATAACAAAGTGATGCTTTTGTATTGAGGTCATAAGCTTGGCATGTTTGGCATATTGCCCAGGATCATATGGTCACATTTCTAAAGTGAGATAGGACATGGCAAGGTTACTGATATAAATTAGAAAATATAGTATGAGTCCAGAACTACTGGTTACATTATATAGATTATTCAGTAGGAAGACTTTCTGTTATTTGATAAAGTTTATATATCCTAATCAAATAAAATATATGTTTGTTTTCAATGTTTGATATGAAAAGTTATATGAAAGTTAATCATGCATGCCAACTGTATTACTCCACTGCTTTTTTCAGTTAAGTAAACTTCAGAGTATATTTCTAGTAAGTAATATTATGGTGGATTTATTGCTAAGTGTTGCAGTTTGAAAATAAATATTCTGAAAGCAAGTGTGCATCTAGGCCTGATGGAGGTTGCTTGTGTGACTGTGGGTGTGGTTGTGCATAAGCCCTATAAAAATATCAGCCATTATGTCCTGAAACTACCTGCCATGTAATACAATATGATTAATTATGTTGGAAAAATGAGAATGTTGCATATTCACATTACCAAATATTTCTCCCTGCAGCAAACCTGTGACAGACTGTACAGCAGCTTCTTTAATGACATACATGGATGCTGGCAAGCTACAAATGATTAACTTGTCTCATGTAATGCATGAGCCAAATCCCCGTTAGGTGATGTAATCGATAGTAGTGTTTTGTTAATACATGAGTGATCATGGCGAAGCTCTTCGCTTTCATAGATTTAAAAGCTTGGTCTTTACTTGTATAGCAAAATTCACAAACATCATTGAAAAGTCATCATAAAAAAACAAACATTTAAAGCTTAGACTCTCTAACCTTAATTTTAAATGTCAAGTGTAGTTTTAGTTTTATTGCTTTCCTCTTGTAGTCCCCTGACATACACACCTCTTGAAAAAAACACCTCACAAATTAGAGGTGCAAAAATGTAAATACGCAACATGGAAATGTGTGAAGCAATTCAGCTGTTTAAAATGAAATGTTGCAGCAAATAAATGAGCATCGCCTTACTAATAGAATATAGATTGTGACTGCAAGTTCCTAATTGTTTTGCTCACCTAGCCCACTCATTTATGCACCTATTGGATTACCTAGAGCTCCTACTTAACAAGCACCTGCTTTTCTACTCCTCTCATAAGATTCGTCTTACATTTCATATGCACATGATTAAGTCTTGTTAATGCACTTCTATTATTTCTTCAGATAGCTCTTTCTTCCACCATCTGTTCTGTGAATTATTGCTTGCTTATATCTCAGCTGAACTATCCACCATCTAACTTATTTTCTCTTATTTATGTATGTATATATCTATCTATGTATATATTATGTGAGTCGTAATGAAACAGCTAGTCATATTCAATCGATACTCAGTATAACATAAAGTAAATGTTTAACAGAATGAGCCAGATGCAAAACATTGTGCATAAGAAAATAAAAACGCAGCAGTGTTTTGTAGAGGAGGGGGCTACACCTCTCGCAGAATTGCATAAGGTCTACACCCCTGTACCCAAACGTCTAAATATAATAGTTCCAAGCTTGCATTGGTTAAGAATAAAGAGAAAACCCTCATTTACAAAAAAATGTGTATATTTTTCTTCATTCCAAATTGCTTGACCATGGAGTAAACATTAAACACACATCACAGCATTTGCAACAGTACAGGATGAATCCAAATTAACTCACATCAATACAAAATATCACAAACTAAATTCGCCGCTGCTGGTATCAGCTAAAGGAGACACAGCTCATAGTGTTCTGTTTGTTTTTATTTATTTAATAGATGGTAGCCCCTACTAATAGGCCACAGGTATTTATATAATTTTATCCTGACCATCTCTGCCACCTTTCTCTTAGACTATACATATACAGTTCCTGCAATTTCTTCAGATATAGATTCTGTTGCAAGTTGTACAGAATTTTTGCAGCCACTTGTCCAAGCTGCTTTGAGAAGAGGTTTAGAAATAAGTGCTCTAGATTGAAACCTGGCCTCAATTCCCACAGCCTCCATTTGCGTACTGTGGACTCTGAGAAAGACAAGTTAAGCAAATGTTACCCCAGAAAGAGAATGTGTGCCCATTGGGCTTACATAACTATTTTTTTTAATCTTTAAAATAATAAGCCATCAGGGGTTACACATAATACTCAAAGTGCGGCCTTTCAGCAGTCTGTCTAGAGAGAGACAATGACTTCTTGTTTTTTTGTAATGTAACTAGTCCTCCATCACAGATTTTTTCCAGTCCTCCCAGATGGTTTCAGATTAGTTGCTTATCTTTAAGTCATCTGATCCCTTTTCACAATTGTCATGACTGTTACCTTACTTGTTTTACTACTTTCCTGTTTTTTTTCATCCAAATTCATGCTTTGTGCTAAATTAAAGCTGACATTTCTTAAAGGACTTGTGTAGCCTTCCAAGTCTGTTCTCATCCTCTGCACATCTACCTGTGCACCAGTCCTGCTGTATAATTTTGTGTCACAACCAATGAGGCTAGCTTCTCTTTGTATTCCTTTATATAAGTGGAAACAATGATTCCTAATATGAAGGGGAGGGGTGTCCCACAATACAATTACTCTTATTTGATTTTTTTGCAGTTTTATTAAAGTTCTGTGTCTGCTTTTTTATTTAATTATACATTTGCTTTATGATTGATTTAGTATCTATTGAGTGAGAGTTGCTATTTCATTATGAAAGTAACGCACATTTGTGTATATTCATATATTCATAAATAAGGGAGATGAAGCTGAAGATATGTGCACCTGAGGACTTCCACAGGTCACCATAATCTTTTCTGTCAATAGTGCATTTATCATACCCCTTTATGCTCTGTTGCCTAACCAGTGTTAACATATATGACCCCTCCATGCCCCCCTCTAAGTTATCCAAATTTCTTTGATATTCTATTGGATAATACTGAAAAACGTAATGCCAATGTTAAAAGCCTTGCTGATGTTTAAGTAAGCCATCCATAGTGTTCATAAATAAAGTACAATAAATACATTTTAAGTACCATATTTAGTACATCTCTATTCATTGCCAGAATCCATAAACTATTATTATTAAAATGAACAGTAGCATACTGAAGACTGTCACCTTCTGTAAATGGTATACAGGCAGAGCCAGATCCAGCACTAGGTGACCTAGGCAGCTACATTGGTCCTGTATTTGCTGGGGGTTCCTATGCTTGCTTGGGGGAACAATGAAAAAAAAAAACTTCCATACTCATCAACAGGTTAAGACTTTGTGCTCTACACTCTCCAAAAAGGTGGGAAGGTGACATAATAGTTACAATGTTTACTTTCCAGACACAAGGTGCAGGGTTTGATTCTCACATGGGGTAAATGACTAGACTTAAAATAGCCAAAAGGGCACCTAGTACTTATTCTATGAAATACTCCCAACCTCTTACTGAAATGACAAAACAATTTCTTTACATAACTGCTGCCTGTACAATCCATTAAAATGCGCGCAGGCTTTCTCTTTAGTAACTTTTACCTGTGTAAAATATTAGCATGTATAAATGCAACTACTGTATGTGTATAAATGTAAATAGAAATGTTACTACTCTGTGTTTAACTGGAACTAAGTATAATTCAATATAAACAAATGGAGCTCCCCCACCGGGGCTCTGCTGAAAATAGGTATTACCCAGTCGGACTTTCCTGGTAAACAAAGACAAATAAATAAAATAAATAATAAGTAAGAACTGGAAGATTTCCATTAAAATAACAGAGCTCTAGGACCTAGCAGGAGACTTTTGTAAGAAAACAGCAGGAGTGCAGGACCTCTTGGGAGACTTCTCTAAAGAGGAGCAAGCCCCGGAAAACTAGGATGCTTATCCTAACATAATGTAAACTGTGGGAAATTCAGTTTAGGACCAACAAACAGGAATTTAGAGCCAAGATGAGATTTAAGCCCTAAGTACAGCACCAAAAGGATTATTTTCAGTAACTGCAGTGCTAAGATATGTGTGTGTCTTGAGCCAGAGATATAAGCCCTAAGTGGTATGTGTAAGCCCTAAGTGCAGAGCTGAAAGGATTAGTTTCAGTAATGCAAGTGTCAGCCGTGATATCATTTGTAGTTTTCTAACATATCACTGAAGACTGAATTCAGTAATAATGGCAGCCATTTGAGTTTCAGACTTCACACCCTTCAGAAAATACAATGTAGTACAATATCTTTCATTCTAACAACTTTATACATTTATAAGAGTAATATTTCAAATCTGTCCCTAATTTTGAGCCTTTGTCTCTCCATTATTTTTGGCTTTGTCCAGATTTCTTGTGCTAACAGGTTGAGAGGTATGACTGCCAGGTCTTATTTAATTTCTTTTTTTGATCACTAAGAATTACAGTTTGTCATTGTCATCACAGAGTTTCTTGATTACATTATTCAGTGTCAGTGGTGCAACAGGTAGTATGCTTGCTTTTGGTTAAGAAGGCTGGGAGTTCTCTTCCCATATGAAGTCAATTAATTGCTAGCTCTACTCTCCAGCACACAGGAATGCTGTACTCCTGAGTGTGTTCTTCTTTGGTTGACATTACTAGTCATTATGAACCTGTTGTCAGCCTGGCAGCCTTTCCATATTGCATATCTCCAGGACACCATTTTTCTTATTATAACATAGGTAATTTAATGACAGCAGGCACTGAATTTGTAGATGAAGCATTTAAATGCAAAGTTATTTGCCAGCAGCAACCTCTTCATTAGTTGCAGTTCTATTTAACTTGGAATTATTCAGATGGCTTTTACTTCTGCAGAGATTGTGCATATTGGTTGATCTTGATGGATTATAATGACATCAGTTTGAATGGCTTTTTATGGCTGAAATATTCTGAAATGGGTATCCTTGTCATTACTGGTTCATACATTTTGTTTTATTATTTACTGGAAAAATGTTCAAAACTTAAAACACACTCAAACAGGTGGTGCCATATTAAACAAGGGATGTAATTTGATACAATCAGGAAGCTGAATCAAAGAACACATGCATTTATCCATGATCCTAAAATGTGTGCAGGGGACCCATAGCTTGAAAACAGCCCACAGATACACTTAATCTGCCACTGGTCAAATACATTTTCTTTGAATGTGGGTGAGACAGCCCCTCTACCCCGAGCCAGTAATCAAGGACCATCAATTCTCACCACTGACACTGGTGAGAGATGGTCACTAAAAACAGGAATGGATTTACACAGTAGTTTAAGATGCAGCTCTCTGCATCAAGCATAATTTCTCCCAAGAACACACAGGGAACATGCTCCAGACCTGGGACTGGACTATCTGTCTCTTCAGACACCAAACAAGACTCACTTTTGAGCACTGTGTCCCAGTTCCAAGCAGCTGACACACCCACACCTGGGTATTTGATTTTCACACACACACACACACACACACACACACACACACACACACACACACACACACACACACACACACACACACACACACACTCCTGGGGAAGGCTGGCACAGATTTAGTAGCTGTACCCCTTCTGCCCAGACTATAGGTTAGTCATGTTCCCACCAGTCAACTACTAACCAAAGCAGCAAGGCTTTTTGGAGTGGCCAAGGCATCACTTAAATAAGCACAAGTACTCTCAAGATATAAAATATTCTCTAAAAGACCATCCAAAATGAAAGGTATAAAAATGTTTAATAATAAATAATAAAATAGAAAACCTGAGAATACTAAATATCTAAGTATAATAAACATCAGAGTTGCAATCACAGGAGAAATAAAAATAACACAGTTGAACAGATTCAAACAGATGCAAAAAAAAAACAGTACTTAACTAATCTCACTGTATTTCCCGACTATCTAAAGAATAACTGTTCCATAGCTGACTTAATACAGCAAGGCAAGATTAGATACTGAGATGCTTACTTCCACAAGGTATGGTGATGAACTTCTAACTAAAACTGAACTAAACTAACTCAACTCAACTAACTGTGATAACTGACATATATCTTTTATATCAGGTTCCAAAGAAAGCAAAACAAAACAAACTGCTTTAAGAGTTCCATCCTTTCAGTGCTGGTTTTGGAATGACATCATATTTGATCACTTTGGTACAATACACACTCAGAGCCTTGCTAAGATCTGTTGCAGTATTTGAAAATTATAGAACAATTTCAAAAATGTCTACTCTTCCCTTCCAGACTTCTTTGTTTAAACATATACATTTAATCAGCAATAATAACACTGTTGATACATTTTTAACACAAGCGACTGTACAAGTCAGTGTGATAGACAAATGACACAAAAGTATTTACAAAACTGCAGCTAACTCTGCTGGCATATGTTACACATGCACTGCCCTATTTTCCCTGGCACAGATGGCAATACCTCACATCATCATGAGAGGTTTTAATGCAATTTCAATAAATGTGAGTTTCAAAGACAGATATGTTTACTATTGCTCATGCTAAGTCTCTTTTTATTGAGAGAGTGTATTGTTTAGTTTAGCAAATGGCTATCAGCATTTGTGCTATTAAAATTAAAATAAAAGTTTTAAATTAAATCCAAATACAAGTAATAATTATAGAAGTAAAGAAGAAAATAGTATGTACACTGACAGGTTCGAATAGTGTTTTATGGTAACTGGGGAGAGAAGGGCAAATAATGGGACAATGGAATGGCTGCTGGACAGGGACACGTGTGGGGGGGCTGATCTATTATCCTACCTAGGATCCCATTTAACCATGATCCAGCTGTGAATATAGGTGCACATAATGCACAGTGGCACCAGTATTCCTGGTAGGAGAATCTTTGTATAGTATGGTAGTGCTACACAACAGGGAATATATATATATTTTTTGCAAAGTACAATGTACCATACTAAATAGATGTTCCCTCATATCTTGTGCTCCATCATCGTGTCTAAATGTGAACAACAAAAATCATTCATTGATTAGGAATAATTGCAGAGTAGGGTAATTGACATAATAAAGTGATGGCTGGGTCTTTTGCTATGGAAGCTCTCACTGGTGGCAGCTCACCAGTACCATTGTGGAGAGGCTGACAAAAGTTATGCAAAGTTGTGGATGTGGAAGCAGGACTGATTCCAACACAGTGAATGCTGTTGCCAATAAGCTTTTTCTAACAATGCAAAGTTTTTTTTGAATAATTTAGTGCTGATGTACTGTTCAAATCTGGAATGTCAGCAACACATTGTCATTCTCTTCTTTCTCTATATATGGTGTACTAGGACTACACATTGAGATAAGACTGTGTACAGGGTCTTAACCCCAATATCTACCACTTTCTATAAATTTCATAGGACTTTGACATACCATTCTTTGATGTACCAGGCCTCACCCCCATGGCACACAGTGTTTATGAATAGTGCTGCATAAATATTCCTTTTTGATGTAATAGGATGACTGCCCAGTCAATGAACTGAGTATAAATTAACATGCATGACTTTTCTGTTGTGAATCAGTAGTATCTTAAGACCTGTGCTGCACCAAGTTGAAATGTTTTGAAGTTCTTTCTATCCACATGATCTCCAGGAGTTCTCTGATAAGTCAGGTTAGACTAACAAGACTGTAGGTTCCAGCTTTTGTCTTTTCCCTCTCTTGCAAAGGGGAATTACATCTGTGATATTCATTTTTCTGGAACCTTAGCCTTCACCCATGATTTATTGTTTATTCACTTATTCTGTCAGCTTAATTGCTACATTTTATTTAATTATTTAATAATTTGGTAAAAAGGGTGGTCTAAAGGCCATGTTCAGCCACAGACCAATGCATGCAACAAAATATGCATAACAATGTGTGCCACAAACAGTATATGCAACACTGGTTACAAGGTGGCTGTGGAGTAAGAAACTGCTCTCATACTCTGTCCCTTGTTACCTAGAACAATTAATTAAATAAGGGACATCTGCTGTGGTTGTACAGCCTTAATTTAGATTGCTGCAGATTCAAGCAATAAATAAAGCCCATCAAGATTTGGAACATAATCACTGACTGTTCCAACGATTAACAAGGTGAAGGTAGTGACCATGCAGTCCAAAGTATTAGCCACTATTTCCAAAAATCTCGCCTGTGTTTTCAACAGGCAGTAAAATAATTAAAAAAATAAAATAAAATAATCTCCTTCTTATAAGTTCCTATAGGAGGAAGACTCACCTTGCTCTGGCCACTATCTTTTAGAACTAGACTTAACTTTATCTCAGGCACCAAAGATGAATGCATATAATTTCAAACATATGGCTGGAGAAGCTCTGGATTGGTTGAGTATAAATAACTGATTACCCAGAAAGCATTTGCCCAAATTAGTAAAATTTAGTGAATATTAGAACTGTTATAATTACTATTGACAAGAAATTTACTGTGGTATCAAAGACCTCACATGAAGCTGAGTTGTGAACTTCTTTGGTTGAAGATACTGCCAACAGTCACAAAATTCTATTGGAACTCAAACTGATTAATGAATCTGGTGGTGAGACCACATTTGAACAGCTTACTAATTAGAGGTCTGCCTGAGGTTATATCATCAGATAAAAAAAAAACTGCACCTCCAAACAATAACATTGAAAGGACATGCAATTCATTTTGCAGCCCCACACCCAGAAGCCTTCAAAGCAAATGTGTGCTCATTATTTTGGTCAGGGAAAAAAGTGCACATGTCCTTCAGGGTGCCAAATACAAAAACAAAAATCCATCTCTTGAAACATGAGACAAAATATGATACCATTTGTCCAGAAATACCATACAAAGAATAAGGTATAAATGAGATATCCTCATATTCTCTCATTTAGATGGGTCTCTGGTACTTCATATAAGTTATTTAGGCCTGGTTGGCTGTTCATATTTGTTTATTGGTACATGACCTCAGTGTCTTTCCCTCAGTGATAATATGTACTTAGATCCCACTGAGTTTTGCAATATATTGCAATGACCTGTGAGATTTATGGTTCCATTACCAAACCATGGTTCTTTGAAGGCACATCCTTGCTACCAGTCATAGTGGATTAATTCATTGTCCTGATGGAAGGGTAATATGGAGAAATTGGATACCAAGCATGTACTGTTTGTGATGTTAAATTCACAGGCTCTGTCTTCTTGCATTTGTTGTATCAAACATTTTAAGTTAAGTCAGCTGATCTTGTTAGAAGTTGGTTGGATTAAGACTTTGGCTCAAGGGTTATCTGTAAATGTGGTAGTTAAGTAGTCACTACAATGTGAAACTTAATCATCTGCCCAATCAAATAAATATGACTGCAAACACTGGAAGAACATTATTAATGAATGGCTTCTTCTTGGTTACTATTTTGGTGCTTTCACAAGTATTATTTTAAGTTGTTTATTTCACAATCTATGAATATTATTTTACTTAGACTTGACTACATTTTATAGTTATTTTAATGGGGGTCTCAAACCATATAGCCCATGGTGAGCTTACAGCCAGTTTCTGTTCAATTACTTCTCTCTCTCTCTCTCTCTCTCTCTAGCATCATGAATGGAGCATTTTCTCTCTCCCATTAACATTAAAAGAGTGTGGGAGGAATTTTTACAGGATGATATCATCGGTGCTGTCATATATAAATCTAAGAGTTTTTGGACTGTTTTCTAACTCTTCATCACTATGGGAAGACTGTCATTTAAATGTTATTCCAGTCAAGTTCTGTCTTTCTTGGTATTACTAATGTTTCCTTTTATGTTGCCAGCTTTAAATGTGGTCTCAGTTACGGCACTATAGCACAGTAAGTACTGGTATATTTGTAAAGGATTTATGTTAACCATGGCTGATGACTTTAATTATGTAACCAGTTTGGATACTCATTGCTTAAACTGTGGACTAAGTTATTCTATCAAGTCTCTATGCAGCACCCCCTTTATGATAGCAAATGAACCTCTCATATGAGCATAACATCAAAGAATGGTGGACAATTTAGGTCTCTGGTAGATGATGGTTCTGTCTAGGGATAAGAGTATATTGGTTTTAACTGTGGATTGTGTTTCACCCTGTCCACCTTCTGTATGCAAAGTTCTGGTATTCATTAAATAGATCTGCACTGCTTGCAAGAGCTCAGACAAGGGTAAATTGCACAATATGCTAATGAAAGCATAAGTAGTTGAATTACTTGCTAATTAACTAATCCAACATGGTGGTGCTATTCAGGAGCATATAAAGTAATCATGTACACTCAGTGCTCCTTTTTGCCCTGAAATCCAAAACTCTTTTGGGGTACAGCCACAAAGACATTTAGATAAAATGTTAGGTGTTGCTGCTGTTATCATTAATCTGTATGTTCAACAGGCTGTAATTCAATGTGCTGCTGCTGCTGCCAGACCTTGACCTAGAAGGGGAAGGGTATTCACACCCTGTTTAACATATCATGGACTGCATGATATAGAAATTGTACAGTGATACAGGGTGGACAAGGAAACAATAGAGGAAATATGCAACCACTGCTGCCCTCACCTGAGACCCAAGGGAAAATATTTGAGAACCCATCCCAGTGGAAACAAAGGTATGTGTAGCATTACAAGTACTAGCTACAGAGATTTTTCAGGGGCCCACAGGAACTATATTTGGGGTGTCACAGGCCTCAACTTCTTGAATCTTACATCCCTCCTAAATGCAATGCTACAATATGCAAGGGATCATATCTGATTCCCATGCACCATGGGGAGAGAGCAATAATAATGCAACAATTCTCTGCCATAGCATACTTCCCTGAGGTTCTGGGTGGCCATAGAGTCAACATACGTACAAATAAAAAAAAAACACCCAGTGAACAGGGAAGGAGGTACATCAACAGGAAAGGATTATACTCCATTAACTCTCAGGTTGTCTGTAATGCCCAAGGGATCATCTACAAGGTGTGTAGAGGTAACACTGGCAGTTTCCATGACTCATGCATATGGCACACCTGTAACCTGTACACAAGGTTTGTTAGGGGTGATTTTCCACAAGGGCATCTGGTGGGAGATGTAGGTTATGCACTAGAACATTGGATCATGACACCCATGAGAAACCCACACAACCCCACTGAGCAAGGACACAAAGATGCCCATGCTCAAACTAGGAATATAACACAATGTGTATTTGGCTTGCTAAAATCAATGTTCCATTATCAAGACACATCAGGAGGTGCCCTACTGTACAACCCCACCATCTCTGCCAAAATGCTCACAGTCTGTGTCATGCTACACATATAATTCTCAGAAAACATTTTCAACAAGGACAACAATGCCCTGACCATAGTTCCTAAGATCACAGACAAGGCCGTCAGCAGCAGGTACAGATAAGGAGTCTGAGGAAGAACCACCAGCTGCAGATGGTGTTGGCAGATGTAGGTGTGCACAATATGCCCTGGGTCTCACTAATAGGCAAAGGATATCAAACAAAACTACTACGTAATTGAAAAATTAAGATCTTTTGCACATACAAATATTAAAACTGATGCCTGCTACAGTCCTCAGCCTTTAATTAACCAAGTAATGGTTGTGTTCTCTTAGCATCAGACAGAGTCAACCCCCAAGGATACATCTTGCAGCCTCAGTATTATCCAAGGTAAGTGTTAAGCATGTAAAAAAATTCTCAGTGATTACTTTCAAATACTTGTTTGTCCATAAGATGAAACATGTCTCAACTGTACAGTAATATCAGTAGTAAGTCATGAGTGAATTATGCAATATATACCTTTGATTTTTCCAAATACTGTGCATCATGCATGATATTTGACCAGTGCAGATAACCTAACAGTGAGCAGGTCAATGTTAGCTATCATTTGGACAAGTTTAAGAGCAAGCCACAATTCATAACTAGTAAGAGTGAATTAGTAATAATACTACAACCAATACAATGACATTCAACAAGTACGTAATAAATAATTTACAACTCAGCAGAAAACAGAAGTATTAATGAGAGATTTTTCTTCAATACATGTGATGAAAGTAAGTATATGACTATGCAAGCATTAGTCATTCACTATGTGCATCAAACATAGGCAGCCCAAAGTCACAAAGAAATATGCAAAGGGCAGGGCACAGTCATCATCACTTGTTCAAGGTAATGGCTGGAAGGGGGGTACAGGAGGGCAGGTCTGACACCAAAGAAGTGAGTGTGTGTGAGTAAGAAACCAATTTTTCAGCAAGTATACAATTTTCTGGGCTAGTACCAACAAATTTATATCATTCAGTAGTAACCGTTTATGTAAAATGTGTGTGTGTGGGTGGGTGTGGGTGTGTGCGTGTGTGTGTGTGTGTGTGTGTGTGTGTGTGTGTGTGTGTGTGTGTGTGTGTGTGTGTGTGTGTGAGGTGTTATGGGCAAGCAGATGTTTAATGTGTGTGGGCCTGCTAAACATAATCAAAGCACCTGTGGTACCACTGCATTCTTGCTTTTACACAGGTGCAAGCCATGCATGGTAGAGTACTCAGTTCACTGTCATCATCCCTTACCATGACAACTACGTTTGCCAGGAGATATGCTGCTAGTTAAATGGCCCTGACTAGAACCTGGAGTGCTACCTGAATGTGAACAATACCTGCCAGATGAGCTGTCATCACAGTGATGTCCAGGACCACAATCATGCAGTCTATATCTGAGTGTGGACATCATAACCACAAACAGAGCAATGGAAGCAAGTGCTATCACAGGAGTAGGATTTTGCACAGCCATGTCAGCTAACATCTGAAAATATAGCACCTCTTTAGCCACATGAATGCTGACCTTCCCCCGGCAGACATTCCAGTACAGACACTGGCTGATCCAGTGTGTCATTCCTCCTGTCCATGGAATCACTCTCATGGTTCAGGGTGTCTTGCATATCAAAATGCACAACATTTAGTACTCACACTATCTCTTCTGAGGCCCTAGTGGAACATGCATGTGCCTCCTTACAGCCTTATACATATGTTGCATGGCACTTACTGACACACAAACATGAGGAGGAGAGCAGACAGCAGGCCTCTGCTGAGCACCTCTACTAGCACCTCTGTGTGGTACCTCACCCTCATGATGGCTACAGGGAGAATCAGCCAGCTGTGCAACTGGAGAAACCATACTGTCCTCCTCAACTGCATCATCCTCAGCCTGTCCTATGTCTGAAGGTTGCATGTCACGGGTATGTGTAGGAATACTGACTATGTCCAAAATATGGGCAAGGGATGTGGGAGCCACAACCTCAGTGTCAGACTGACCCTCTACACCCTCTAGACCCCCAGACTGTGCCTCGTTATCACCACCATCATCATGAGAGCCTACCAATACTTTGACATCAGGTGGTAGGAGTTCTACAGTACAGGTGTCAGGATCACTTATCAAAACAAGTAATTAACACAACAAAGAGAGAGAAATAGAATAAAAACTGATCAAACATATGTTACGGAAAATATGGCTTAAGCGATACTAAATGCAAATGTAATAAAAAAGGACATTACTATTATATAAATCTACTTTATGTACAGTAATAAGAAAAGAATGTGCCTACCAAGTGCAGGTGGTCATGCAAAAACATTATCAGATGTTCCTAAACAGAAGAAATGGAAATGAAAGATGGATTATAATTATCATTTATTTATTTTATTTATTTATTTTACATTTGTTAACTGGGATAGTCCAACTGGATGCATGTCCATTTTCAGTGGAGGCCCGGGGAGAAAAGCTCCAAAGAAACATATGTTCAAGATATACAAACAAAATTCACAATATATTACAGTAAATACAATAAGACTATGTAGTTGAGCACACAAGTCTATAGCAAAGACATATACAATGATCAATATATTTGTAAACAACCACAAAGTATATTGGGTACCAAGAATCACATTGTGCGTTTGATTGTGGTGTACTAAGGCTATGCATAGCTATCAAGAGGCTATAAGTTTAATGCAAGAGTTACAGTAGGATTGGAGTGAGACTGGAGTTAGTCTGGTGTGGAGCAAGGACATAACCATTTGTTGTTGAGATGATTTTCGATAGACTTTGTAAATTTGGATAGGGAAGATTCCAGGGTTATGGATGACGGCAGGGAGTAACAGATTTTGGATATGTAAGATGAGTAGAGGGAGTCACCGGCATGGTTGTGGGATCTGGTAACTGTTAAAAGTAACTTGTCTGTGGATTGGAGTTGCCTAGGACAGGAGTACTGCTCAATTAGGTTACTTAAAGAAGGTGTTTTGTATGGTTGGTAGAGCAGCTTGTGAGTGATGATCAATTGATTATAGATTAGTAAATTTGGTAGTTCAAGCCAGTCCAGTTGTTTTAGGTTATGACAGTGATGGGTTCTGAAGGAGCTGTTGTTAGCAAATTTGGCTATTTGATTATAGCAGGTTGTCATTTTGCTGGTTTCTGTTTTGGATAGATTGGTTAGGATTGGGGATGCATACAGTAATGTTGAGAGGAGGTGGGTGCGAGCAATTGTGGTACTAGCATTATGAGTCAGGAAGGATTTGTGTTTGTAGAGACTACCTAGCTTTCTGTGAGTGTTTTTAATAGCCAGATTAACGTGTATATCAAATTTAAACTTGTTATCAATGGTAACACCTAGTAGTTTTGTGTGGGATTTGGGTGTAATAAGGGTCCCATTTTTAGAGTGGATATTAAAGTGGGGGTAAGACTGGTATTTTGTGAGGGGTGAAATAGCAGGAGTTTGGTCTTTTTGGGGTTTAGTATGAGGCCATTATCAGTAAGCCAGCTTTCGACTGCATGGAAATTAATCCACTGGTTTTGTTGTGTAGTTCTGCCATGGTTGGGGCATTGCATATTATAGTGGAATCGTCTGCGTATTGGATAAGTCTAGTACTATTTGCAGCTGAGTGGAGATTGCTTGTGAAAACTGAGAATAGTCATAATGCAAATGACACAATAACCAGAAAACAAGCCACTTTATGTCTGCTTAATAAGAAACATCATATACAAAATTTCTTTGCCTGGTTTCCTTCTCCTCTCTTCCTCTCTCTCCCTCTCTCTTTCTATACATATATATATATATATATATATATATATATATATATATATATATATATATATAGGGTACCTGACAAATTTTCGAACCCTCAAAATTTCGAACGTTACATGGTCGAGACCAAACGTTCGAAATTTTAAGTGTTCAAAGATTGACTTTTAATGGTGCTGTATGGTGCAGATAAGGAGAATTTCCCTTTTTTGCATTGACGTGTGGTCCTGGAGTTGGTATATATAAGTAGGGGGTGGGGGGGTGCAGGGAGGCTTGCCCCCCTGCCTGCGCTTTTAAAGTGTTTTTTTTTCTTTTTTTAGTTTTTTTTATTTGATGTTTGAACAGCCAAATGTCGAACATTTGGTCTTGACCATGTAATGTTCGACATTTTGGATGTTCAAACATTTAACATATACCCTATATATATATATATATATATATATATATATATATATATACACTATGTATACACAAGAAAATGATTTCTTATATTGCCTACCCGGAAGCTCATGCTTTGGTTGCCCTTCTCTGCACTAACATCAGTGAATTTTTGTGAACATCTTGATGAGCTTTCTGAATCTCTGACAGTGGACAGGTATTCATCTGTCTCAGTCAGTGGTGATTCAGTAGCAGGACCACCACCAATAGCCATCTATTCCTGGAAAATGTAGCTGCCCTCTGCTTGGCATTCTTTATTATATCACTGGCACAATATCTTATTTTCTGGTAATTGTAGCCATATCCTCCAACTGCATTAGCATTGTTGACCACCTTCTCCCATATATGGTCATATGAGGGCTTGTTAGTGATGCCCCTGTCTAACAGGGATGATCTGTGTTGCCATAGTGTCCGCATGATGACTTAATTCTCTACATCTGTGTATGGAGCTTTATGGGGATCAGATGTCTTAGGAGACATAGTTCTGTATGAGATGAAACATTAGAAGAGAAAAAAGTAAAATTAAGCAAAAAGTGTGAGTGTTAACAAAAGAATGTTGCATGAATTACTCAGGCATTATGCACTAAAGTAAAGCATAAGGCTCTCTAGGAGTACAAACAAAGGTAATAAAGAAATGTAACCCCCCAAAACAAAGTAAATTAAAAACACATATAAAACTCTGCAAGGATGACAGCACTATGAAACTCCATGCCACATAGCATGCAGCATTCAAAGAAATTTTCGCTTAATTAAAATTGAATAAAGTATTTTGAATATCCACTTGTGTTGATGGCAGACTGATATATATGTATCACAGATTTTACACATTTGTTGGACTACAAATGTAAACCACCAGACATTCCTAATACTGATATAACACATTTTTGAAACAAGTGTTCAGATTCTCATAGAAATGTTTTTATAATGATAGGTAACATTTACTTGAAATAAACTTTTTAATTAAAAGAAAAAACTGATACAAATTTCTATGACAACAGCAATAGACAAGCAATGCAGACAGCAAAGAATGGTATTGTGAAAGTTAATACATCAGTAATGTGAAAACAAATACCTTTGTAAGAAACAGCAACATATCTTTACAGAAACTCAGCTCTGAGCATAGACAGAAGTACTGCAAGTCAAATAGAAGTATCAAAATGTGTGTGGATACAACCATTTCCTTTACTATAATAGAAGTGCCTTACCTACACTCTGCTTATAGTGCAGAGTGAATCCCGTCAATATGCAAATCAGGTTGTCAAATCATTAGCTTTCATGTATACCACAATCTGAAGTAAGTGCTGGGAATGGAAACATGGTATAAGGATCTACATGCCTCTGTGCATACCTCCTAGCAGTGCAAGAATGAGCTTTAGGAAGTGTTACTTGCTAAGGGCTTGCAAGTGTGAATGATTAGTGTAACTGCAGGAAAAATTTGCATTGACTGCTCCTGCTCCTTTGATGGACATTTGCTGCAGGTGTGTCAAGAAGTATAGAGTTAACAAAACGTTAGGGCATTACATTGACTGACTTAGGTGAGAACCCTTGTATAACATTTGTATTACTAAATGCTTGTTATCCAACAGTGCCTCTGAGTAACAAGTTGTTTGTAATTTATATTTATGTATTTATTTTATTTATTTATTGATTTATTTGCCATTTGTTATCTGGGTTAGTCTGGCTAGGCAGATGCCCTTTTTCAGCAGAGATGCAAGGAGAAAAGCTCCCAATACAAAATCAAATTTACTATGAAATACATATTTAAGCAAACATACAATGAGAATGTGATTCATCTTATACAAACTTTGAAGCAGACAAACAAACAATCTTAAAAATACATGGATTAACATATACGGGAACAGATTAGAGAAGTGGGAAGGAAGGTCATGTATGTGAAAAAGGAAGGAGAGAAGTAGGGAAGTGGGGAAATCTTAGGTATAGAGTGGAGTCTAGTAGAAGAATAGGAGGGAATGGACAGAGAAATGGGCATAAAATATAAGTGAGATTTGTGTAATACAAGAATTAGGATTAAAACAAAGGTGCTAGTTACTGAAGACAGAAGTAAAGCATGCAAGCAGGGGAGTATAAGCTGTGAGAAAATAGAGACGGTGGTTGAGAGGGAGAATAATATGGGGGAGGAATTGCTTTGAGTAGGATCTTTACAGGGGCAGGTCCAGGAGTTGAGTTAGATATTATTTTAGGGCAAGTTTAAAACTGGGAGCATGTTGGCATGATCTGATATAGAGAGGGAGTTTGTTCCAGGAAGTTGAGACTATGTTACTATAAAGACTTCTTCCTATGGATATATTGGGTTTGGAAATTGGGAGGAGGTGCTGGTCAGAGATACGAAGCTCCTGATTATGAGCATAAGGGGAGATGAGAGATGCTAATGAAGGACAAGCTAGGGGTTGATAAAGGATGGTATGTGTCAGGTAAAGTTGAGGCAGAAGGAGATGATTATGGAATTCTAGCCAGTGGAGTTTTTTTAAGGAAAGGCAGTGGTGAGAGCTATAGGGGAGGTTAGTGACAAATCTAGCTATTTTGTTATATGTAAGTTCGAGTTTGGTTACCAAATTTTTTGGAGGTTAGTAAAGGTAGGGGCAACATATAGAAGGGTAGGTCAAAGGTAGGCTTGAGCAATGGATAATTTAGATACTTCTGTAAGGAATTTTTTATTTCTGTAGTGCAATCCTAATTTCTGGTGGGTCCTTTTGATGCAGTTATTGATGTGGGTGTCAAATTTTAGTTTGTCATCTATGAGTACTCCAAGAGGTTTAGTGTGGGACTCAACCTGAAAAGTATTGTTGTTTAGTGAAGAGACCAAGAATTAAGATTTGAGGTGCTGAAGAGGTTTGGGGAGGAACAGAAGACATTTAGTTTTATTAGGGTTAAGTAGGAATTGATTAGTTGTGAGCCATATTTCAACAGACTGTAGTGTGTTGTGAGTGAGGGTATGCAGGTGGGGTAGATTGTCAGAGATAGAGATGATGGTAGAGTGTCATCTGCTTATTGTATGAGTTTTGAGTGAGGGCAGAATTGGAAAAGATCATTAGTAGAAATGTTAAATAGCAGGGCACCCAGGATGGAGCCTTGTGGGGATGCCAGTTTGAATGGGAAGGAAAGGAGAAGTAGCAGACATCCACTTGATAGATTGAGATCTATTTGTTAGGTATGAAGATAACCAGTTAAGAGTGGAGGTAGAAAGGTTGAAGGAAGCAAGTTTGAAGAGCAGGAGGTTGTGAGATACAGTATCAAAGGCCTTAGAGAGGTCAAGAAAGAGGGAAGATGCTAGTATTTTATTATTGAGAGACGTGGAGACAGTGTTGGTAAAAGACAGTAATGCATTAGTAGTGCTATGATGAGGGCGGAAACCATGTTGGGTTGGGGTGAGGAGATTTTTCTGAATGAGATGTGCAATGATTTGCTTGTGAATACACTTTTTAAGAATATTTTAAATAGGGGATAGAATAGCGATATGCCTGAAGTTTGAGGGGTCTGTGAAGTTATCACCTTTATGCAGGGATATAATATAGGACTCTTTTCCATATGTGAGGGACAAGGTTTTCCTGAATTGACCGATTAATAAGTATAGAGACTGGACAGGCAATAGAGGGGGCTGCAAGTTTGAGGTGTAAAGGAGGCAGGTTGTCAGCTGAAGAGGACCAGGGTTTAAGTTTATAGAGTAGAGAACTGATAAAAGATGTGGAGATTGGCTTCATTTGTAAGGTAGTTTGGTGGGAGGGAGGGGAAGAGTTGTCATGGTTGGTGTTTGTGTTAGGTTTGATTATTTTTTGTATAGAGTCTATGAAGAATGAGTTTAGAAAAGTGGCAGTTTCAAGAGGGGAGCTTTTTGGTGAGGGATTGGGAAGAGTAGGACTTCCAGGGTGTAGGAGCTTATTAATGGTACTCCAGAATTGTTGGGGGTTGGAGTGGGGGGCTACTCTGAGGGTTAAGGTAAAAGTTTCTTTTGTCAAGGTTGATTTTTTTTTTGTTTTGTCTCAAAGTTCCCTATAGTGCTGGAGGCTGGAAGGGGTTTTGGGTTTATTCCAGGTTTTCCATGTGTTGTTTCTCTTCTGTATGAGGGAGGGAGTTTCTTTGCTTAACCATGGAGGAAAGTTGGTTTTAACTTGAACTCTTCTAGTAGGGGCCAGGGAGGGAATTTGAGAGTGTAAAGGAAGATGTTATTGAATTTGAGAACAGCTTCTTCAAGGGAGAGGTGCTGGGGAAAAGACCAGTTTATTGATGAGAGCATTTGATTAAATATATCAGGGTTAAAGTTGGATAGATTGTGATGGTCCCTATATATATATGTGTGTGTTTTTGAGGGTTGGGACAGGTGATGCTTTATAAAGGTAGGGTGATTATCACTGAGTGTGCCAGGAAGGATAGAGGGGTTATGACAATGGTTGGGGTGGGAGATAAGTATCCAGTCTAGAGTGGAGCTGATATTTGATTGTTGATTAATACAAGTTTGCGAGGTGATCAGTTGATAGAAGCCTTATACATTAATGCTAGCATTAGGGGAGTTGGTGGTGAGAGTATTCCAGTCAATATTGACATCCCCTACAATAATGGTTTCATAGGAGATGGTTTGTGAGATCCAGTTTAGAAATAGTTCAAGTATAGGGATATTGTTACCAAGTGGTATGTAGATAGCAATGATGGCAATCTTTTTTCGATCATTTAAGTTGCCATTAACTATCAGAATCTCGGCAGGATGCTAACTAGGGATGAGTAAGGAAGGGGATGGATAGAGAGGTTTTCTGAGTAGATGATAACTAACCCTCCACCTTTTTTTTTGTTGGTCTGTCTTATGATTTCTTTATTTGAAAGGTGTGGTTTTAGCCAATTTTCAGAGATGGAGAGGATGTCTGAAGAGTGTAATGTCATCCAGGAGTGTAGTTTTAGGACTTTATTTACTGTACTATGGATGTTAACAGCTAAGAGTTTAAGGTGCTGGGCAGAAGTGGTAGGCTGAGAGAGAATCAGAATCTGGGTGGAGTTGGAAATAGTGGTGGTTGAAGGGTGAGAAGAGTTGGCAATAGGACCAGGGTTAGGATGAATATCACCTGTGAGAAGTAGGGTAAGAATAGGACAAAAGGGGGTATACCTAAAAAGGTGTGGAAGAAAGAATTTGGATTTGGGTTTAGGGAGGTAGGTGAGTTTAGGAGAGAAATTGTGTTCGAAGAGATGTAAGAAGTGATGAAAGAAAAGAGAGGATATTATAGGGAATGAGTAAGGTGTATGGTTATGTGATTGTGGGAGTGGAAAGGTGGGACTGGAGTATAAGTCGGGTAGAGGACTATGGTAGGATGTAGCTAGTGTGAAAACAGTAAGTAGTGGTAATGATAGGAGTATGTGTAGCAGCATTTTGTGGTTATTTGAAGGTAAGAGGAGTATCAAAAGGAGGGTGTGAGTGGAATAAGTTGTAAAGTATAGTATTAGCTAGGTAAGTGGAAAGTGGATGGTGTGGTAGTCTGAGTAGTAGAAGTCAAGGAGGGGTAAAACAGAATGAGGAAATTGTTGGGAGTGGCAGTGGAAACTGAGAAAGTGGATGTGATTGGATGGGGTGTGATGGGTGAGGTAAAGGGGGAGTGGCAGGAAGTGGATGCAAATAAATGTAATTGAAATGGGGGTGGGTGGGAAGCGGAGTGAACCTGAGCATAAGCGAGGGTGAACGGAGCAGGATTACACTAGCAGGGATGAGATGAGAATGCCAAAAACAATCAGTAAGTTCAGATAGGGCTAGAGTAGGCAGTTAAGTCTAATTGGGCAGATGCTGTCTTTTAGGGATTAATGTCTGGAGGTAGGGCTATTAAGTGGCAGCAATTACTTTGTGGAAGAAAAGTAAACTTAGTTATCTGGGCTATGGGCAATTTATATGAAGCACTCAGCAATCAGTTAAGTTGTGCTGTGAGACACAAGTACAGGCAATAAGTAGTGCAGAGAGTAAAAGGGAGAAAATGGAGGGAGAGAGGGAGGTTCAAGAGCAGATAGAGCTGACAAGACACCTAGAATTCTTATTTAGTGAGCAAGGTAAGTACAACTGATTTTGGGCAGAAAGAGAAGAGGAAAAAATGGGTGGGTGTGCAGAGATGTGTTGGAGCTGACTAGGAACTGTTGAATTATCTAAGCACAAGAAATATAACAAGGGCAAAAATAACACATGCAAAATACTATTTCAGTTTTGTTGCTGGGACTGTCCACCACCAGAGTGATTCAGTACAGAGATGGGTAGTCTTCCCAAATTGGAGAGGGAGTGTAGAGTCGTTTTGGTAAAGCAAGGGACAAAATACTATTTCAGTTTTGTTGCTGGGACCGTCCACCACCAGAGTGATTCAGTACAGGGATGAGTAGTCTTCCCAAAATGGAGAGGGAGTGTAGAGTCTGTTTGGTGAAGCAAGGGACCTGGTCAGCATGCGCACACCTCCACAGTCAGGAGAACAAGTAGCTAGAACTTTATAACAGTAAAATAATAGAAATATATCAAAATAAATCCAAATTATGTTGCATTTATATCAGACTAGCATAAAAAGTGAATGATGCTAAAAAAAGCAAGGTCACCAAAAACTGTAGTACTGCAAACACTTTTTGCAATTGAGACAGGAATTAGTAGCTTTACTGTTGCAAATATACTATTCAACTGCACATCTAATGAGAATTTATAAAGGATAATTGTAAGAAAATGTTTATGGAGAACCTTGAATGTAACGTGATACAATGTCACTTCTTGAGTATATGTAAGCTACTTTCTCTTCTTCATAAATATGTCTACTGTGTGTGGCAAATACTGAAAACAGTTTCAAATGTGTCATGTTTATGCCATGGCATCAAACTTCAACTCTAAATGTGGTGGTATTTGTGCACCATAAGTAATGGGCATCCTTTTCATTTAATAAGACAACCAAAGATGAGAGAACATCAAAAAGAGAAAGTCAAAAATGTTTGTTTTTGGCATTGTCTCTTGCGTGCTACTTGGCATTGTGCAATAAGGACTGGCTGCATTCACTTCCCAAGGAAAAAAATGACTAATTTAATCTGATCTGTCTTCAGCAGAGCAAATGAGTTTGGCACTGATTCAGTGCTATCAGCACTCTGGATAGTAATGAGTGAAGAAAATGCATCTGTAAACTACCTGTCTTTATGGTATAATGTGTAATTGCACTGAGACAGAGGCACAGTAAACTAATCTTAAAGGGTACCTTCTGTGACCTACTTTACAGAGGCACAGTAGGCTAATCTAATAGGGAGGCGGAAGCCAAATACACTCTGGCTAGGCTTATAAATGCCCTAGAGCAGATAGCCTAGTATCTACCTATGAACCTATGAACCTATGAGTTTAGAGAAAGAGAACAGGTAACATAGGGTTCGAATACAGTTAAATGCAATTTTAATGAGTGATTCAGAATAAATATTGACACTCATTTTTGTATAAGAATGTGTTGTTGTAAACTCAACTTTTCTCAGTATTGATAACAACGTGTGATATGTATGAGGGAAAGTGTTGCATTTTCCAAATTTGATAATACAAAAGCAGTAACATGACTTGTGGAAAACATATGCTGTATCACATCAACATATCTCTGCTGTCTACATGCCTCCTTTCTTCTACCTGTTGTCAGTGTGATGTCTCACCACTGCCAACAATAATGAAGGAACCTCAATCCTCACCACTGCCACCACTGGGGATGTACATTGGCAGGATGGCAATTTATACAAACACTATTTCCAGATGCAACTGACGGTATCAAGTGCAATTTCCCTTAAGAGTACACAGATGCCACAGTCTGTCCGGGGCTGGTTTCTCCAGATCCACAATAAGACACCCCACTGGCACAGCTATAGGGTTAAGATCTTAGCTGAGCTGCCAAACCAAGACTTCCAGCACCCTCTCTGTCCAAACAGTGCTTTGTGTCTCTGCCCAAGTAGCTGACACACACACACACACACTTTGAGGTTTGATTTATACACAGACACACACCTGGGAAAGGCTGGCACAGGTTTACTAGCTATGCCTGATTCTGCCCAGACTGTAAGGTAGTTTTCACTGACACCTGCCAGCTCCTTATAAGCTACTTTAAGGCCCTTAACAAAGCATGTCCAATCTTACTGTGTAATGTTACTGTTAATACAAATGGTAGTTTGACCAAGAGCAAGTCTATTAGGAGGCGTCTAGGACTATTCACTGAAAGCACATTTCACTGAAACACATTTGACTGTACACAATTCACTGAAAGCTCAATTCACTGAAAACACAATTCACTGAAAGTTATATATGGCCTTTTCCCCACTGTTGTGCAACCCTCGAGTTAGTATATATAGTAAGGGGGGCACTGCCCCTCACATCGGGGGTGTAGGGGGAATAGCCCCCCACCTATTTTAAATATTTTGAACTATATACATGGATAGTTGCAATTCCAATAAATTAATCTTTTCTGAACTTAATATATATCCAAACACATACACCCTTACTATATATACTAATTTCAGCTTTCAGTAATTTGTACACAGTCAATTGACTTTCAGTGAAATGTGCTTTCAGTGAATAGTCCTAGACGCATTAGGAGTGGCCCACAGTGTCACCAAATAAATATGCAAGTACCCTCAGAATTTAAATATGTGTCACAAATATCAGCCACAATAAAAAGTTTAAATATATTTAATAATAAATAATAAAATAAGAAAATACTCAGTATATAATCACAGTAACATCAGAGTTCAAAATCACAAGAAATATTTAAAACAACATTGCAGGACAATCTCAAATAAATAAAAAAAAATCCAAATTAAGCTTTGCTATATTCCTGACTATATCTAGACAATTACTATATCCTAGTTAACGTACTTACAGAGCAAGCAAGGCAGATGTGGTGAGGGGGTCTTCCAACTGATCTTGTCAGGTCAAAGAAAAATACAGAATACTCAGACTCTCTCTGAGTTTTCTTAAATTAATATCTCAAATATTACTGCTGGGATAGCTTGCAGAATGACATCATATCTTGTCACTTGGCTCTGTCCCAGGTGAAAAACAACAATTAATGCAGCTGGTAGCATTTACCATCTACCTATGAAAATGCATAGGGCTTTTCTTAAATTTAAGGCAGATCCTAGAAGTCATAAAACAATGAAATACTTCCACATTTCAAGCCTAGTAATTATTTCTCTTTCAAGACAACACAGAGAGATTCCTGGTATAGACATCCTGTCTCTTGCTGTCATAAAGCAATTTCATTTCAGCTATTTTTTCTGAAATTAACCTGATGTGCTCCAGTTTCCATTGTTAAAATATATACATCTAAACAGTTATAATAGTGCATGTACATTTCTGTTCTAATCCAGTAGGGTACACTGTGGTTACATTTTTAAACTCAGTACTTTACAGACCATTTTCAACACACACACTTCTATGACAGCAGTTTGATATACATATAACATGCAGTTCTAATACATTTTTAACACAAGCATATGAATCATGTTGATATTCACAAATGACATATAATTATTTACAAAATTCCAGATAGCTGGGCTGGCAGTATCTCCTTTCATGACAGTCAGTGTCTCTTACAATGAGTAATTTAAACTTACTAAAATATAAGTTCCTCTGTGGTGAGCTAATATAATCTTCTGATCTGTACACTAGTATTTTATACTGTCAAAGGTTTGAATCTAGAAGCATGTCATACTAACATTTTGCTTTTCTCACCCATTATCTTTTGTCTTTGTTGATACAGAACCTGAAAGAATCATCATGATGACCACCCTAAGAGAAAAGAATAACTGTCACATAACAAAAAAATGGAGGTGCCCTGTGAGTTGCGGCTGCTTTGGCTCAACTGGAAAAAATGTGCATTATTTGTCTTTGTTTTGCACCTAAAATGATGAAAACAATGAAAAATCCAGAATTAAGGGGAAGTACTGAAGGTCAACTAAGTTACAGTAGAGAGAAAAGCAAGCTGTGCTGCAGACGTGATCAGCTGATGTCTGCAGGGCATGTAAGGCCCACTGCACTCCAGGAACTCCAGCTGTGCTGCAGGCTTGATCAACTGCTGTATGCAGGGCCTGTAAAGCCTACTACACTCCAGGAACTCCAGGAACTCTGAGAACAAGGAATTATACTCAGTCATGGCCCAAGATGTCTTGCACAGGCAGAGCTAACTTTTAATCTAAAATGAGGAGAAGAAGGAAAAGATGTGAAAGACTGGTGAAAAGAGGAACAAGAGCAGGACTATCTGCAAGGCTAAAGGCCAATCCACACAGGCCTGCACTTCCATCCATGTTACTGCCCAATGTTCACTCCCTGGAAAACAAGAGGGACTACATAAGGCTAGAACTAACTACAAATAATGTGAGGGATAGTTGTGTGCTCATGTTTAGAGAGAATTGGTTAAACTCTTATATCAGTGATAGTGTTGTGCATGTGGAAGGGCTGACATTGTTTAGAGCTGACAGGAATCAGATCCTTAGTCACAAATCTAAAGGAGAGAGTATCTATATATATATGTCAATAACAGATGGTGTACCAACTGAGAGGCAATTACAACTCATTGCTTAGAACACATCAAGGTTCATGACCCTAAGATATAGACCCTTCTGCTTGAAAAGGGAGCTTAATGGTGTGAGCATCACAGCTATTTATACTCCTCCCAGTGCCAACACCAATAAGCCACTGGCCACACTTCACCAGACAATCAATGAGCTGCAGAATCATAATCCTGAATTCACTCACATAATAACTGGGGACTTCAACCAAGCAAATCTGAAGTCAGTTCTACCTAACTATCACCAAGAAGTGGCCTTTACCATGAGAGGAGAGAACACACTGAACAAGGTATATACCAACATCAAGCTGGCTTATAAGGTGGTACCGCACCCACACTTGGGAAACTCAGACCATCTGGCCATCATGCTAATCCCTGCATACAAACCACTATTAAAAAGAGACATGCCAATTAAGAAGAAAATAAGAATATGGCCAGAGGGAGCAGTCTCACAAATCTTGTACTGCTTTGAGAACACGGACAGGAACATATTTAAGGTTGCAGCTACTTAAAACCAACTCATCAGTGTAGATGAGTACATGGAATCTGTGATGGTATACATATCCAAATGTGTGGATGATGTGACAACTAGCAAAGCCATCACCATAAGGGGCAACCAAAACCCCTGGTTAACAAGTGAAGTATATGAGCTCCTAACAGCATGCAATGCTGCCTTTAAGAAGAGAGACAAGGACACCCTCAGAGAGACCAGATTGAACCTAAATAGAGGAATGAAAAAGACCAAGCTTGCCTATGGACAAAAAAGGGTACGAAACTCAACACCAGGCAAAATGAGGTAGCCCTCTGTCTCAACCCAGCCGATGTTCAGAGAACTCTAAGCCGGGTAAACCCAAGGAAAGCAGCGGTACCAGACAAAATTCTGGGACAAGTGCTCGAAGACTTTCCTGTCCAACTGACCTTGGTTCTTACTGACATATTTAACATCTCTATGTCAGGCCATATTACTCAAGTGCTTCAAAAACACAACAATCATTCCACTACCAAAACAATTATCAGCCAGCAAACCTGAATGACTATCGTCCAGTAGCTCTCGCCTTTACAGTAATGAAGTGTTTCGAAAGGCTGGTCAAAGACTATTCAACAACAAATCCTCCTGCAGAACTGGACCCACTTCGATTTGATTATTGGTCCAACCGCTCCACTGCAGATGCCACCTCAATGGCACTCCACATGTCCTTAGCTCATCTGAGAAACAAGAACTGTTATGTCCGGTTGCTATTCATTGACTTCAGCTCTGCCTTTAACACAGTCATACCACAACATCTAATAGAGAAACTGATTCACTTTGGGGTCAGTACTCCTATGTGTAACTACATTTTGGACTTCCTTATTGACAGACCGCAAAGAGAGAGTTGGCAATAGTGACTCAAAGAGCTTTACATTGAACATGGGAGTCCCTCAAGGATGTGTTCTCAGCCTTCTGCTGTTCACCATGCTGACTCATGACTGCACAGCCAGGTTCAACTCAAATCACATCATCATATTTGCTGGTGATACTATGGTCGTAGGCCTAATCAGCAATGGTGATGAAACAGCATACAGGGAGGAGGTAACACATCTGATTGACTGGTGTGACAACAATAACCTGGCTCTGAACATAAATAAAACCAAAGAGGTAATTGTAGACTTCAGGAAAAACTGGGTGACACAGCTCCCTCTCACAATCAAGGGAGAAATAGTGGGAAGGGTAAAGACTACCAAATTCCTAGGGGTGTACATCGCAGAAGACTTGACATGGTCCATCAATACTAATCACATTGTCAAGAAAGCACAACAAAGACTCCACTTCCTATGCAGGTTGAGGAGAGCAAACCTCCCATCTTCAATGCTCACAGCCTTCTACAGAGGCACCATTGAAAGCATTTTGACAAGCAATATCACAATATGGTATGGACACTGCAAGGACATGTATTGTAAGGTGCTCCAAAGGGTGATGAAAGTGGCAGAGAGAATAACGAGGTCCATGCTTCCATCTCTATAGGATTTGCACTCTATATGGTATTTCAGAAGAGCCACAAAGATTGCTAAAGACTGTACCCACATGGCTCAGGGACTGTTCTCCTGTTTGTCTTTGGGCAAGTGCTACAGAAGCATAGATTGCAAAATGACTAAATTCAGAAACAGCTTCTTTCCTCAGGCCATCAGACTATTAAACTTGAGTAGCAAGGCAAGCCAATGGATCATCTAGTCAGTGGCCACATAGGCTGAATGAAATATCTTTTTTTAAGGTGCAATAACTCATTACTAGGTTCTTTCACTTGTGCAATAGCTCACTGAATGCTTATTACTTTTTGTGCGATAACTTGAAATACAAGCTACATTCCATGCAAGGGACAAAATGGTCTCTAGTCTACAATTGGTTAAAGCCTCTTAGTGCAATATCTACTGTGCAATAGAAGTGCTGCTATAGATAGACATACAAAAATTGTAATTACGTCCTAGTGTTGTGTCAATGTCAATGCCCTATATAGACTCTGTAGTTCTGTTTTTGTGTCAATGTTAATGTCATATATAGAGTCGGTAGTTCTATTTTAATATTTATATTGTTATTTATATATTTATATATATATATATATATATATATATATATATATTTATATATATATATATATTTGTTTTATATGTGCTTGGTCTGCACATTGAGCTCAAAATAACAAAATTTAATTTAGCTTGCACTTGTGTGTGGGTCTAAATGACAATAAGGGTTACTTTGACTTTGACTTCGATTTTGACATAAAGAAATCTCTTTGTATGTCTCTATTCCTGTCTCCAAATGTCTCCCTCTTCCCTGTGTCTCATCAATCTTTCTCCTCTGCATTTGCATGATGTCTGGCACCAAGCAGCACCTGTAACTTATAGGAAATGACAGTACACAGCTGATGGCAAATGTGACAACCTGGTAGCACTAAGAAGAGACAGTTCATATCATCTCTTCAACAGGTTTCAGAGTGCAAAATATATCATATGGGATGTTGCAATTGTATGTAGTATCATGAAGAATACTGCCTAAAAATGTCCTTGCTTCATTACTGTTAACACTGTCCATGTCTCTACCAGCATTAACATGCTTGTTCCCTTATGTGTTTCATAGTCATTCACAAATTGTTCATATCTTTTCAGAAATTCTGCAGGACATAAGGTATAATCAAGGCTTTATGTATTAACAAGTACATACAGCATGAGTCAGTGTCAGAGGCACAACAGGTAGCCCACTCATCTTCAGTAAAGAAGGCTGTAGGTTCTATTCCCACGCCACTTAGATCAATTGCTGACTAGGCAGCACAGCATGACATCAGTACTGTACTCCTGAGTGTGCTGTCCTTCAGATGAGATCATAAACTGAAGCCCATCTGTCTGACCTGGAGATAGCTCTGGTGGACGCAAAATATCCCATTGCACATATTGAAAAGATTAGGGGTCCTTTATTTAACTCAAGATAAAAAATATTATTTACATATTTTACATTTATAAAATGCACATACTTACTGGCACATACATACACATTTCTGTTTTTTACTATTTATCATTTTTCTTAAACATCCTCATTGTGGTTCTTCCATAATTAATCCCCACTCCTTCCACAACCATAATCTATTTTTTTTTGCAATATAACTACAAAAATCCATTTCCCATTAAACAAAATTTAATTCATTATTTCACTGCAAATAACCCAAATTACATAAAATAAATTATCTACTCTTCTCATATATTTTCTTCTTGCTCTAATAATATCCATACATAATATTTATAGCTATATTATGTCATTAATATTCTCATTTTTTTCTTTACATGGCTTTTTTCAGCATTTCACCACTCTATCACATTTTAAAAACATTTCCTGTTGTCTCTTCCTTACCACTAAATAAACACACTCTATCAATTTTCTTTTTATATGTCATATTCCCCTTCACTGGAAACTTATTTATTACTAGTCTCCACAGGAAATCCTGATGCGATGTTATCTTGGTGCACCACATTTTCCTTACTGCAATGACTTTAATCACTTTTTCAGGTACATTTTCCCATAGATTTACATAATAGTATTGTTTCATCTCATTATTATACCAATTCCTTTGATCTTTCTGTATATCACCAAGTGTTTTTTTTCCATGTTGGTATTTTTTTCTTGATAATTTTTAATTTCTTTGTTTAGATATTCTATTTCTACTTTTTTTATTTTCATCATCTCCAATAATTTTTGTACTTATATTTAAACATTCTCACTATTAATTTCTCATTCTCTTCCTTCCCCACTTTAATACCCTATAGAAGTTTAAAGTAGCAGAATAAAGAACATGATTTAGTTAAACCAATCCCCCATCATCTTCACTATTATACAATGCATAATTTTAATCTGGGTTTAATCTTGAACCCCATATGGAAGAAAACATCAAGTGCACAATTTCCTTTACATATTTCTCCGGGATCATATAAACATTTGATATATATGCTATTTTTCCCATCAATGCAGAAGTCACCACATAAAACTTTTTTCTTGAATTTTAATTTATACGTCCAGCACAGATTATATATTTCTTTGATTTCTTTTATCAAACCCAAGATACTTAATTCATTGAAAAAGCACACCACATCACTCAAACCCTTACTTTTATCTTTATTCAAGGTTATTCCTATTTCCTTCAAGTGTCCATTAAGACAAACTAACACTTCCACCATATTTTGTTCTTAGTATCCAAAAGTATATTTTCTATGTATATCAAAACTGCTGTAATCACTACCTCCTTTTGGATCAAATATCTAGCATCTTTCATTTTATAACCTAATTCACTCACTATCACATCTATTACTAATGCAAACAATATTCTACTCACGGGACATCCCTGTCCTATACCACACTTCACCCATATTTCTTTACTCAACCACCCATTCAATAACACTCTCACTCTATTATTTTGATATTCTGACATACACATTCTCATAATTATATTGCCTTCTCCAGTCTTCTCCATAGCATCCCATAATCCAGGTCCTGTTGTATCAAATACCTTGTTAATATCACCTGCCATAAGTTTCACATCCTCCCTTTTACTTATAATATCATCCACAATTTCTCTCACAACAAATGACAATTCCTGACACCCCTTCCCTTCTCTTTATGCTGTATTCTTTCTTCTATAATATGCTTCAGTCTTCCTTCCATTCTCCTCTGTATTATTCTTGCACAAATTGTATAATCAGTGTTATTTAGTGTGATGCATCTCCAAGTTTTATTTCATTCTTCTCATTTTCTTCCATTTAAATTTTTATATCTCACTATATAACCCTCCATAAACAAATCTTTCCTTCAACCATTCCTTCACTACATTTACAAAATACTCTCTTTGCTAATGCATTAATTTCTTATACATTCCATACCCTATACCACTTGATATTGAACAAACATTTACATCCCCAAATACTTTATCCAAATCACTAATAGTAATTTAATTTTCAAATTCTTCCTTAACTCATTCTGATTTTTTCCTTTCTATTTTCTCTTATTTTCTTTCTTTTTACTCTTATGCATAGCTTTCATATGCTGTACAATGCTCATAAATTGCTCTTGTGTTCTTTTCACTTCTTCTTGTACATTTTTCATATCCCTCATTATATATGTACCCTGCTTTACTATTTTATCCTAATATACAGATGCTGCCACCCTTCTGCCTTATAAGTAATATCTCTACCTAAACAGTAATACCTTCTTTTTTTCTCAACTGCTTTTATGTATTTCTTTTTCTACATTGTAATACTGTCTCTAAGTTCTCTAATACATTTCTATACATTTTCCCATGCTTCACTTTCCCTTCCTTTCTTACAAAATCATCCCATAAAAAAAACACTTTTTATACTTCTTTTTAAATTCAGTCCACCATTCTGATCATTTTTATAGAAGTACTTCATGGTTATTTGATCCTTCCATAACTGCATTGTTTTCACTCTCAACTTTCATCCAATAATTTCTCATTTATTCTTTTTATTCCCTTTCTTGTTTTAATATACTCCCTTTCTTCCATCATCTCCATCCATAGTGCTAAATGGTCTGAAAACCCATCACAACTGCATCCCCATTTGCTACTACCAAGGCTTACAATAATACAAAATTGATAATTTCAGATCCAAGTGTCCCCTTCTATATGTCCATTGACTTTTGTTCTACACAGCTCATGTAAAACCTTTTATCGCTTCCTGTATGTTTTTATACATTTCACTTTCTTTTTACATTTTCCCCTTAAATCATAACAAGTCCTCCGCAATTAAAATTTTCATGTTAACCACTACATAGTCTAATATCTAATGAAACACATTCTCTCTTTTCTTGCTAGTATATATGTGCATATAATGCTATAATTCTATAAACATGTTCTCTCTACCTCCCACCTGCAACAGTTAACTTTCTCAGCCTTGTCAAAATTAAAGCTATTTTCATTGTTTTTACACAACACAGCCACTCCAGAACAACATTTCCTTCCTGAGTTCCATGTTATATTTATACTTAGCAATTTTCCTGTTTGCAGTCTTTCTTGACTTGTTAGAAATTTTAAATCCTCTTCCAGTATCCCTGTCCTTCTTACAGGGTTAATAACACTGTTCACATTTACTGAATGTGCTGTACAATCGTTGATTTTCCTTCTTTTTAAGTTTAGAGGAAATATTTTAAAATTTTCTTATTCTTATTTTACTCTTTCCCTAGCCGAATAGTTTTTCCTTTGTTTATATAGAAATAATTTTGATCCTCAGAATCAGATTTTTCACTGACTAGAACTTAAAAAAATATTAGTATCAATCCTTTCTCCTGACTTTTTTCCTGGATGCATGGCTTGGTAGTTAGCGATAACTTCAGAAAGCCACATTTGCGACAGCTGAAGTTAAATCATGCATATTATGGCTACATTGGACTAAGAGGCAGTAGCACTATTACCTTTTCAAACATGACCAGGCTACTAGTGACAAGAAGAATGAGAGAGAAATCTCAGGTAAGAGAGGCTGTTTACAAAGCGATCAATACAACATAGAAAAAGATTGAAGGTGGGTTCATTCTGGACAAGAATCTGACTGTAATGTGGCCTTCAATAATGGAAACGCCTGTCCTGATTTTTCAGATTCATCATTCCAGTGATTAAGGAGCCTATAAGATGCAGAAGTAAAAAGCTGATGAGGTATCTTTGGCTATATAGCTGTGTATGTATATATATATATATATATATATATATATATATATATATATATATATGTGTGTATTAGTGTGTGTATATAGATGTGGTTTTATTTTAATTTATTTTTCCTGGTGTAGTTAGATTACATTTTTAAACTGTAGTTCTCCTTGATAACTGAAATTCTGTAGAGTTGGAGGTGCAAAAGGTACCACCTTTGATGCAGAAAGCTGCGGGTTCTATTCCCACACAAAATAGATTGATTAAGGACATCTCAATGCAGCATAAGGGTGATGCTGTACTCCTGAGTGTGCCATCATTTAGTTGAGATTTTAAACCGAGGCCTCATCTGCTTGAGATGGTTATAGCTCAAATGAATGTAAAATTCCCATGGCACCTACTGAAAAGAGTAGGGATCCTTTATTTATATACAAAAAGAACTGTTTGTTTATATACAAAAAGAACTGTTATTTACAACATATTTACATATTTAAAAATATTTACAAATATATATATATATATATATATATATATATATATATATATATATATATATATATATACATGGATCTACTTTGTTTCTTTGAAAATACGTTACATCGAACAAACAAAGTAGATGCCCAGTTCAGCGAAAGTACATTTTAATGAAAGTGCACTTTCGCTGAAGCCTAGTCGCTGGATCAGCTGACTAAAAAAAAAAATACAGAAAACATGTTTTGGTGGGGGGGGCAAGCCCCCCTGCACCCCCCACACCCCCCTACTTAAATATACCAACTCTGAGATCTCATTACAGTGAGGAAAAGGGAATATTCACATTCCGCACTGTATTGTGATCTCCTTACTTCATGTTTGAAGTTTTGGTACTTTGAACAACTGGACTCAATAAAGGGGGTTTCAAAGTACTGAAACTTCATACAAATTAAGTAAACCCATATATATATATATATATATTTATAGATATATATATATATATATATATATATATATATATATATATATATATATATAAAACTGCTTCTAAATTTTGAACTTTCACAAGTTCGAATTTCTTATAGTCGAGACCATAACATTGTTTAAATGGAGATCACCATACAGTGTGGAACAGTATAGCTACCATTTTTTTCACTGTAATGTAATCTTGGACTTGGTATATTTAATTAGCAGGGAATCAGGGGGTGCAGGGGGACTTGCCCCCCTGCAAAAACATAAAATTAAAATTATTTTTGTTTTTTTATTTAAATTTTAAACTGTCACAAGTTCAATCTTATGGTCTCGACTGAAAGTTCAAAATTTAGACATACACCCGTATATATATATATATATATATATATATATATATATATATATATATATATATATATATATATATATATATATATATATATATATATATATATATATATATGGATCTCATACTACTGCAAGAAATCCTACCTAACTGAAACCAAAACGGGTTTATATTATAACATTGAAATCTACAAAGATCGAATGTTATAATATTAAACCCTAAACACCGAAATCCGTAAACATCGAACAGTCAGAATAGTGAATTTTTTCCCAGGGAAAAAATTTGCTATTCTGAGCAACATACACACAACACAAACACACACAAAAAACAGCAATCCACACACATACACTTAAAATCCTACACCTAAACCTAAACTAAACTTTACTTACACTACTAGCTATCCATTTACCTTAACCTAACCCTAAGGTCCATCACTATCGCACACTCACCTCACCCGCGCCCTAACACTAACTCACCTAACCCGCCCCGTAACCCTAACCTACACACAACCGCATACTTACCTGACCCGCGCCCTAACCCTAACTCACCTAACCCACCCTTTAACCCTAACCTACACACAATCGCACACTTACCTGACCTGCACCCTATCCCTAACATCCACACAACTGCACACTTACCTGACCCGCTCCCTAACCCTAACTCACCTAACCCGCCCCCAACCCTAACCTACACGCAATCGCACACTTACCTGAACCCGACCCATAATGTCCCAACATAGTGAGCTCTGAAAACAGTGAAGCCACAGCAACGGCCCACCGAATTCTTTCTCTGGGAAAGAATTTGGTGTCCTGCACCTTCGCTGTTTTCAGCGTTCGACATTACGGGGTCGATATTATAACATTCAATCTTTGTAGATTTCGATATTATAATATAGACCCAACCAAAACAACCAAACACACTTTAGTGAAAGTGCTTTTCACTGAAAAAGCACTTTTGCTAAACTGTTAAAAAAAAAAAAAAAAATTACTCACGTTTGGCTGTTCAATGAACAGTACTGATCCCATATTTATATATATATATATATATATATATATATATATATATATATATATATATATAAATAAATATATATATATATATATATGAATAAATATATATATATATATATATATATATATATATATAATATATATATATACATATATATATAAATACATATATATATATATATATATATATATGTATATACACACACACACACACACACAAATATAGTTATATATATTCATAATTTTCCTTACAGTCATACCAAATTCCCATTCCTATAAGATCCCCATTTCTTGTTGCATAATCACCATCTGATTTACTTAATATTGCTGCTAAAATTAATTTACTGTTATATATAATTCCATGTATCCTTTCATTCCATGTAATCCATATGACATAAAATAATCTATTCTTTTAACATAATCTTTACTTCTTTTCTTATAATATCCATACTAAATCATATCAGTGTTTATTTTATCCACTTATAAAATTTTCTTTACATAGTTTTCTCAATGCATTTTTACTCTTTTACATTTCAAAAGCACATATTCGGTAGTTTCTTCTTTCATGTCAATGTAAACAATATTCTTTCACTTTTCTATTTATATGATGTGGTTTTTTTTTACTGGTAATTTATCTATTGCCAGACTCTACAGAAAGAAATCTGGGCATTCTTTCTTATTACAACATTTGTTTGTTATTTTCATAGCTTTAGCTTTTTCATCTGTTAGAATTTCCCAGGGTTCTACACAGAAATGTTTTAACATTAAATTCTTATGCCATACTTTTTTTTTTCTTTTGTATATCATCAATTTTTATTTTCCGCAAAAATATTTTGTTCTTGGTATTATTTTATTTCTTCATTTATACACTCTTTACTCTTTTAATCTTTCTACCATACCCCAAAATGTATCATACTAATATTTATATAAATTTACTAGTAATCTCTCATCATTTTCATTTAGCCACTTTAACATTTTGTACAAATTTAATGAAGCAACATGCACCACTGGTTAATTAGCCCTAAACCTCCTTCATCTTTATTTACATACAAAGCTCCTCTTTTTACTGGGTTTAATCTATACTCCATAAATTAAAAAAATCTACAATAATTCCTTTTTAAATACTGTTGGCAACATAAATATACTTGCTAAGTATGCTATTTTCCCATCAGTACTGAATATATTAAACAAGCCTTTCTCTGAATGATAATTTATACATTAGTAAAGGCATGTTTGTTTTGTTCCTTCTACTGTTTTTTCCCATTGAGTTCTACTTACATCTTTATTCCCAAATGTTATACCTAGAACAGAAATTTAATTAATTGTAAAACATATACCTCCTATTTTATGACATCACCCAAATCTTTACTTTTCTCTTTAAAGCCATCCCTATCACTTCTAGACACTCACTTGTGCAAATTATTTCTGTTTTTATCTAAATTTTGTTTTTTGCAGTAATTATTATAATGTCATCTGCATATGTTAACATGTCTGGAATTCTTAACACTTTAGGTATTATATACCCTGTCTCCTTCATTTCATAATTTATTTGACATACTCTCACATTCATAAGTGATGATAAAACTATACAACTCATTGGGCATCCCTGTCTTATACCACTCTTCATAAATACTTTTTGGCTTAAGCAGCTATTTACAAGTATTTTTACTTTATTATTGCTATAGACTGACATAAAGCCGTGGTGGTGCAGCGGTAGTATTGTTGCCTCACAGCAAGAGGTTCTCCCATTTGATTCTCAGCTGGAGTGACTTCTGTGTGGAGTCTGCATTTCATCCCCGCAGTTGAGTGGCATTCGAAAAACATGCGTGATTGGGCGTGCCTTTGTTGAAGGCTGGGCATCGGGCTGGCACCTTGATACCATAAAAACTGACTGCCAATCATTAGCAGACCGGAGTTGTGCTGTGGTGACCCCTAACCAGGAAATGCCGAAAGAAAAACAACAACAATGCTATATACTGACATAAGTAATTTCCTAACTTTCTCACTTATTTTATAAACTTTCATTTTTGCCCATAGGATTTCACATTCAGTTGTATCAAATGTTTTATTAAGGTCTCCTATCATGACTTTCATTTCTTCTTTTCTATTCATACTATCATTCACATTTTCTCTGTCATCAGTAATGGTTCACAACCCTTTCCCATTATACTATGTATACTATATTCATTAATGGTTTCCATTTTAGTTTCAAATCACTTTTCTACTATTTTCATAAAGATCTTATAATCATTATTATTCAGTACTATTGGTCTCCATTTTTTTGTCTTATATCGTTCTTTTTCTATATGAATTTAAGTATTCCACTACATAATTCTTTATACATAAAACCTTCATTTAACCCATCCATCTATCCTCAACCCCTTTTCCCATTTTTCCCATTGGGTCAGAGTGTCACTTCAACAGTGACAATCATATCCAGCAAAGGTTTACACTACTGGGTGGCTAGCCCTGTCATGGTACTTCAATCGCACCACTCGCTCACACGCACACTCACACCAATGGCTAATTTTCAATCCACCTACTGCATGTCTTTGGAATGTGGGAGGAAACAGAAGGTCCTGGAGGAAATCCACACAACCACAGGGAGGACATTTAACCATTCATTCAAACTCTTAAAAAAAAAAAAAATATATATATATATATATATATATATATATATATATATATATAGTCATTTCATTAAATTTTTATATATTTCATACCCAATTCCATCTGGTCCTGCAGCTGAATATATATTTATTTGTCTTAATACTTTATTGAGCTCATATAAAGAAATCTTTTTCAATTCCTTATTCTATTTTTCTGTTGACTTTTTTACTTTCCATGTTATTTTCACTACCTTCGTTTTTTGCACATATTGCACTTCACTATTCATAATCTTTTTCTGAGTTATTTCTACTTCTCATAGGGTTATAGGATCATAAGAGGTTACTAGGCTATTGACCCGGAGGTCATTTCAAGCCTAGCCATTTCATCCTAATGTAATACCATAAATACTCTAGTCAATACCCAGGATTATATTTAGTATCGGCTGGAGTGTGGGGAGTGCCTTCTGTGTGGAGTCTGCATGTCCTCCCCGAGGTTGGGTGGCATTCGAAAGGCATGCATAAATGGGCGTGCCTTCGTTGAAGGTTGGACGTCGAGCTGGCACCTCAGTGTTCGTGAAAATCTACTGCCAATCATTAGCAGACCAGAGTTCCGCTGTGGTGACCCCTAACTGGGAAAAGCCGAAAGACAAACAACAACAACATACAATGACTGCCCATGTCCAGGATGGTTGTGAGCACTATCCCCAGTAAGAATTTTCTGTGCCCCATCCACTTGTCCAGGTTCCTTTGAACAGTGTCATAGAGGTGGTTGCTTCACATGAACTGACAGCCCATTCCAAAGCCATGGCAGTCACTGGGAGACAAATCTGTCCCTCCAGCAAGTCATTTTCAAATCACAGGCCATATTTATTTTCCTGGAATGGGTAGCTCTAGTCCCATTTGATTTATGGATGTACAGCAAATTCATTAGGTTTGGATTAGAAATTGTGCTGTAAGCCAGGCATAAATCTCCCCTAAGAAATCTATACGATATTTAAAATAGTGACAGGGACTTCAGTTGGTCTGTGTAAGGCACATGCTGGAGTCCCTTGATCTTCTTTGTTAGAAACCTCTGAGGTCTCTCCAATTGCTGCAGGTGCTTTGTATGCTACATGCTGAAAGGGGTGTTATACTGAATTATGGGCCTGATTAGTGATGAGTATAGAGGGGTTATAACCTCCTTTGCTCCAGAAGGGATGTCTTTGCTAATCAAGTATGCTACATAGAAAGCCTTCCGTACTACAGTAGACACATGGTGGTCAAAGTTAAGGTCTCTGTCTACTTATGATCCCAGATATCTTACTACTTCATAGGCATGTAGGGTATTGTTGTTAGTTTGATAGCGTGAAAGGACATTGTTTTTTACTGAAGGGAATAATGATGCATTTCTTTGCATTTAGTTTGAGACAGTGACTAAGATACCAGTCATTGGTCTGTGTAAGACCCTCCTGAAGTATACTGACATCATTTGGGGATTCATTAATTGCACCCAGTTTACATTCATCCAGAAACTTGGTCAGCCAAAGCTTCTTACTTTTGGCCTGAACTTCTGAGAAGTGTATACCAAACAGTAGGGGGCCCAGCAGTGACCCTTGTGGCACCCCACTGGTGACAGGTCTGCTGGTTGATGTGGAGTCACCCACTTTTGATTTTGCAATAAATGGGTTGCCATTCAGTTTGCTAAGTTTATTGGTAATGTCTGAGTATGAGATTGTGTCAAAGGCTTTTGCCAAGTCGAGGTATGCAGTGTGTACAGATTAGACCTTATCAATGGCCCTGGTCACATTTTCAAAAAAATCCATCAGGTTTAACAGGCAGAATCTACCCCTGACAACACCGAATTGGGTTGGATACAGGGTTTGGAGGTCATCTATGTCTTTATTTATGAAGTCCATGATGACTTGTTCCATGGGTTTACAGCTGAGGCTGGTCAGATTTACGCATCTATAATTCCCTGCCAATGTTGCTAAACCACCTTTGTGCAGGGAAATTACTGTTGCTGTTCTCCATTCTACAGGAACAAAGCCTGTGGTTTGGCTGTGTTTGAATAGGGTACTTAATGGTGATGCTAGTTTATGTTTTAGTTTGTTTAGAAGACAGCCTGGAATGCCATCTGGTCCCACAGAGGCTGTGTTTTTTGCCTTAGATAAGGCTTTAATGACCTAATCTTTGGATATGTAGGGTGGGGGAGAGTTGGAGGCAAGGTTTGTAATAGGTTTGGAGAGGATAAGGTAATGAAATTTTCACCAAATCTATCCACTAGCAGGTTTGCTATCTCTGTGTGATCAGTGTGTGTGATACTGTTAGTCACTAGTTTGGCTCATGCTTGGGTCCTACCTCTTAGGCAATGTATGTAGCTGAAAAGGGCCTTAGAGTTATCCTTAGCTGCTTGGTGATTGTTAAGTTTTTCTTAAAGTTAGCCTTAGAGGATTTGACATTTTATCTTATTTGCCTGCTGAGGCTGAGGAGGATGTTTTTCCATTGTTGGGCTCTCACCTTAGTTTTCTTAGACAGCAACTTTTTGCATTTGTTGTAAAGTTTGTTGAAGCTGGATGTCCACCACAGCAGCTTTTTTTATTTGGGGCTATGGTTTTAATTCTCTCTGGAACAGCTGAGTCTATACACTATAAACAGTTTATACAATAAACAGAACATGCTGGATTGACAGGTTCCTAACCCAGAGTCTTCCCATACTCTGGAACAAAATTCCCATTCACATCAATCAGAGCACTTCACTAGCTCTCTTTAAGAGAAATCTTGATGAGTGGATGGCCAATAGGAAGTTCATCCCGGGGAATCACTTCAGTGGCCTTGCTTGGCAGGGGCACTGGGAACTAACTTTGGGCGGCACGATGCTAGAGAATCTTCTTGGGCTAGTCTTATATAGGCTCCAGGGCCATTAGCCTAGTACTCACCTATGAACCTATGAACTTATACAAGTGACTGTACAGGGCATTAGTGTAAGCTTTGGTGTAGTTACCACTTCCAGCTGGGGTGAGGTGGGGCTTGGAATGCATTTATGCCTTCCCCTAGGAGGGTATAGTTTGCTTTGGTGAAGCTTTTTAGTCTGTTCTTTTTTTTGGGGTTTGAACAACTTGTTCAGGGCATTTGAGTTAACAGAGTCAAGGAACTTTTGCACCAGTGAGTTAGGGTTAGAGTAGGTTTCCCAATTGATGTGGGATAATTGAAATTCCCCATGACCAGAATGTTTGGCAATATTTGGATTGACTCCAGTTTGGTCAAGTAGGCCTTGTGCACATCATGATCCATGAAGGGGGATCTATAACTAACTATGACTTAAATAGTGTCTTACCCACAGTAATCTGAACTTGGGGTAACTCCATGGAGTTGTCCAGTATAACTAGTTGGGAGGTGAATTTAGCTCTAATATAGATAGAAACACCACTTTCTTTGGTTTCCATACATTCGTTTTGTGGTCTGAAGGTGCAGAAGGCATTGTAGCCTTGTAAGTGCTGTGTAACGTGCAAAGAAGTAGAAACCCACTCAACTGCCAGGCTTAAATACCAGAAGCTAAAAACTTAAAAAACGTTAACAAACTCAAAAGAACCAATGAGGGTGCTTAATCCAAGTCCTAGACCAATCACCCTTCACCAGATAGGTTCCAATCAGCACACTTCTCTCACAATTGTGCAGAAAAGCCTCTTCCAATCAAAGATGGCTTGGAAAATATGCTCAGAATACAACACCACTACAAACAGACCCAGATGCAGTAAACCTGTATCTGCACTATGCTACCGCTACTAGCTACACGAATTTAGATGGAAAATATTAAAAAATATTCTAAACAGCAGATGAACAGCAGTGAGACACTAAAGAATGTTTTAAACTGCAGAAAAATAGCAAGGAGACACTAAAGAATGTTTTAAACAGCAAACAAATCAGTTATTTAAAACACTTCTTGGCAGAAAAAACAGAACAAACAGAACAGATGCTTTGCAAACAGTGAAAAGTAGCAACAATTACTTTGCAAACGTAAAATAGCAAAAAAGCTTTGCAAACAGTGAAAACAGCAATATAATATAATTTAACAGGCACAGTAAGTCAGACAAATGTACTGCAAACAGTGCAGTTCTGTTTACAGTATTAAAATACAGTATTAAATACGCAGAACACAATAAAAAGTGCAGTAAACAATATAATAAAGCAAAAAAAAAAAAAGGCAAGGTGAAGAAGGGCCCTTTCCAATCAAATATGGTTTGGAAAATGTGCTCAAAATACAACAACCACTGCAAACAGACCTAGATGCAGCAAACTTGTATCTGGACTATGCTATGGATGCTAGCTGCACTAAGTTAGGCTGGAAACACAAAAAAAAACTTAACAGCAGAAAAACAGCTGTGAGACACTAAAAAAATGTTTTAAACAGCAGAAAACCAGCAAGGAGACTCTAAAGAATGTTTTAAACAGCAAACAAATCAGTTATTTTAACCACTGCTTGGAAGGAAAACCGAACAGATGCTTTGCAAACAGTGAAAAGTAGCAACAATTACTTTGCAAACAGTGAATATATCAAAAAACAGCTTAGTAAACACTGAAAACAGTAACAAAATACAATTTAGCAGGGAAGCTCAGAAGCCTCTAGTCATCTGGTATCTATTAGTATCCTTTCATTAGATTTAAATTTGATCTAATATGATCAGGTATCTTGCCTTTCCAAGCCTTTCTATGAGGTTATCAACCCTAGGTCTTGGATAGCTGTCAATTTTGAAATTTTGTTTAGCTTCTTAATGCCACTATAACCTGATTATTCTGTCAGGATTCAGCACTAATATCATGGGACTGTTCCATTCATTTTTTGGCTGTTTTGTCAGGCTCATCTTAAGCACATCTTAAGTAGCTTTGATGCTTTATCTTGCAAAGTTTCTGTTTGTGACTAGTAATCTGTACAGTTTTAAGTTAATCCTTTATAACGGAATACTTTCAATATGATGTTGAATTAGGTCTATTCTGACAAGTAGCTCTGAGAATACTTTATTTCTTAATAGAACCTCCCTTATTTCTTGTTTCTGCAGCATAGATAATGTGTAATTGACCTGAACAACAGTGGTCTGTGCTTCTTTCCATGGCTTCAAGATGCTTTTTGTGGCCTTCTCTTACCAGTCTGTTTAAACCTATAATTTAATTTTTCTGCTACTTCAAATGGACTGTGTCACATAGACAAACATTTGTTTTCTGCTTTAGTTTTTTTTTTATTAGGGAGAGTGAAATCATACTCCTGAAAGGTTGTAGTGTCATGTCCCATATTAGAGTTCCTCACATCTGTATACAATTTTTTTTTTTTTTTTTAAGTGTTAGGTGTTTCACTTTATATATTTATTATTATGATCTGGGCTACATTGCTGGTTTTGAAAGTACCTTTCATAGCTTTGTTTTCTAGGAAGAGTCAGTCGGTCCAAACGTGACTTGCTTATGTATGGGGTCTGAAGGCCACAGATGCATTCCATGCTTTTCATCTCTGAGAAGTGAGGTTGGGCCCATATTCTTTGCAGTAAGCTGAACTTCTTAAAGGGGGGTAGCAGTGTTACAATGGTGTGTCTTGTTTCACTTCTTGCTTGTGATTTACATTGACTGGATATCAAGACACAGGGAAGGTATAAACAGTGTCCAGGTAATAGACATGAGGGATGCATCTTTGTTATTGTCCTATTAGCCTCAAGTGATCATAATCTCTGTCACATGATGGAACAATCTGTTGCTATGTATGAAGTAAATAGGATGGAAGCATCACCTCCAAATTATAACTCACAGTTTTGTCCCTGAAAAGACTGGATAGTTCAATGCATGTGAGAAAAATAATACCTCAGATAGAAGATTTTAAGTACCTTGGAGTCTAGCACAAAAATGAAGGTAGAAAGGTTAAGAGTTTGACATGCAGTTGGTTGCAGAAGCAGTGCTGTAAATGTTGTACCAGACTGTAGTGGTGAACTGAGAGCTGAGTCACTGAATGACGCTCTCAGCGTATTAGTCACTCTACGTCACCATTCTCCTCTTTAGTCATGAGCACTGGAGACTTACTGGAAGGAGGAGATCATAAAAACAAAAAGAAGAAATGCGGTTCCCTTACAGAGTAGCTGTGAACCATTTCTGTGACAGCGTTAAGAACTTGGTGATGTAGAAAGATCTCAGAGTTCAGCCACTGCTTTTTTATATTGAGATGAGACATTTGAGGTTGTTTGCGTGCCTTGCAAGGAAACTCCATGGGTACTTCTGGCTGAAGGTATAGCAGGCATGGCCCACTGGGAAGAAACATCATAGCAGATTCTGGATATGTTAGAGAAATTATTCCTTTCAATTTGCCGGGGAATATCATGGAATCCTACAGGATGAGTTGCAGACTGTTCATGGAGCTAGGGGAATTCTAGTTTAACTTGTTTAGTTTTGTGATACTGATATTACACCTATACAGACCAGCTACACAAACAAGCTCCTTAAAAAACTTAAACCAACATCACCTGCAGCTGAAAAACTCCCAACTGAATTTCTTAAACTTGAGACAAATGCCATAGCATACCCAATAATCTCCCTATTAATCAACCATCCCACCTCTGAACATTATATCCCCAAACTATGGACAATCTCATACATTATTCTCCTTCACAAAGGTAGCACTTTCACACAACTATCAAACTACAGACCAATCATCATATTTCCACCCTAGCTAAAATCCTTGAGAAATACATACATTCACAACAAATGCCCTATCTACTAGACAATAACCATCTCTCCAACTCTCAGCATGAGTTTAGACCAAAACACAGCACCACAGCCAGTCTTATAGCTTTCACACAGTCAGTCAGTCAGCTTAGAAACAAAGGACAATTTGTATCATCTATCTTCTTTGACATGTCCAAGGCTTTTGACATGGATTCACATCAACAACTTCTCAACAAACTTGCCTCCCTAAACCTTTCCTAAACAGCCATCTTATGGTTCCACAGCTACTTGTCAGAAAAGCAAGCAGTCGAGTGGGAAAATGAAATCTCATCTCTACTACCAGTCTCAGTAGGTGCACCACAAGGCCCAATTCTTGGACCACTACTCCACCATTTTACCAACAATCTCAGTTCAACAACCCAATCAACATCCATTGTACAATATGCAGATGATTCATCACTCATCTGTACAGCCACCTCTTTTCCAAAACTCTTATAAAAAACTAAAAAGCATTTACAGACATAGAACAATATCTGCCTGTCTATCATCATATATTTAACCCCAATAAGACTAAATTAATATTATTCTCAAACAACAAAACAACTCAGCTTCCCATCCCTTTCATTATCTACTCATCCAAGAAAACCAAAATTGAACGTGTGGAACACACAATCTTCTAGGCATCACTATCAACAATGCTCTTAAATATGACAAACATATAGCCCAGACAATCAAAAAAATGCACATCAAACTAGGATCTCTGTACAGAACCAAGCCATTCCTCACCCAAACGTCCAGACAGGCAACTGCCAGAACACATCTACTATCCACTCAGTTATATGCTTCCCCAATTTTTACAAATCTAAGAAAAACTGACCTAAACAAGCTGGAGACCTGCTAAAATAAAATAACCACACAAACAGATCCCACCACTGCTTAGCTTTCTGCCAACTAAACTGGATCGAACTTCCAAATCTGTTAACCTTCAACAGCTAACAACCACTCATATCATAATGCATCAATCAGATCATTGCCCTGTCTTCAAAAACTTAGTCCAACCCTACTCTAACAGTAGACCCCTCTGATCATCCAACAAATTATTACTTGAGGTCACTACATCAAATAACAGTCATGGGGATGCTCTTCTCCACACAGATATCTACAATCTGGAACTCAATACCCCAGCATACAGTCATCACAACCAACTCTTTCAGTTTCAAAAAGCTTCTCAAGAAACATCTTACAAATAAGTGGCTATGTTCCTGCTCTTCCCCAGGCTGGCCAGACTTCACTCTCTGCCTTCACTCTCTTTGCTTCCTACTCCTAGTCCTCTACAACTCTTCTCTCTAGCCCCCACTGCTTTGTCTTCATTTCACAACTCTCATTACTAAGCACAATACTTTTCAATCTCGCACTACTAATCACATGACTATTCTGTTCTCAACAAGACATTTCATTACATCCAATACTGGAACACTCTCAATACTTGTAAACAACGTGTACCTAACTTCCACCATGGTACCTAAATAACCTTCTCTCTTCATCCGACCCTGTCAAACTATTTTTTCCCTGATGTTGTCCTAAAGCATATAAATAATCTGAATTAGTGAATACTTTATAATAGCTGCTGTGTAATACCTACATTGTAAATACATGTTAACCCTATGTGTTCTAATGAATGTCATATTATAATATTATATCTTGGAGCTTTTCTCCCCAGGCCTCCACTGAAAATGGGCTACTAGCCCAATCAGACATTCCCGGTAATAAGTAAATAAATACTCTCATCAGGAACAATTGGTTTGAAAATAAATGCAGGAGTTGCCATCTATCCATTTTTTCCTCAGCACCCAGACATCAGTATGGTTGCCCAATAATGCAAAAAACACTGTAAAAACTCTGGTATTCTGTTTAATAGCACCAATGGAATGCCTCCATTTGTGAAAATGCCATCTTAGACAAACCATTTTTGTAAGAAAAGCATCACTAGCACAATGCAGTCAAACCTTAGACTGTCAAAAGAATGTTCTGTAAAGGAATTTCCCTTTTACATCACAAAATGGGTATGGAGGTAAGCAAAGTAGGTGGGAAAAAGATGGAGGATTAGATGTGGTACAAGGTGTAGAGATCCAGTTCAGTTTTGCCATAGGGAAATGTGGAATCCATCAGAGAAAACAAACTGACTTCATGTGCCCCTGAGGGGACACATCCCTCTGCAGGCACTAGAGCAGGTAAGCAAACCATGCCCAGTCACTCCTCCCCTTCCCTGCCTGGCTCCTCCCTCAGTAGGCAGCTAACTGAACTCAGGCTGCCTGGCTCACAGTAAAGGCTCCATCCTTCTCTGTTACAGCCAGGCTCCCTTCTTAGTTTTCCAAGTATTTCTACTATGCTTATGCCTCCATTCAGGAAAATCACAGATTCTGTATCAATACATTTACTCCTGATCAGTCCCTCAGACTATTTTTTTCTCCTTCCTTGACTCCTTATCCTCCAACTTGGGAAGCAAAAGACAGAAATCCTTGTAATGGCAGGAAGGTTTTTCTCTCCTACTTTTTTCTGTTTTCACTTCACTGCAAGAGGCTCTCTAGTTCAGTTCTTGGCTTGGATATCTTCTGTATGGAGTCTGTATTTGTTTGGATTTTCTCCAGGATCTTTGGTTGCTTTCCATAGGCATGCAGTAAGTTGACGTGTGATTGACAGAGAGACAGGTTTGGTGATCTACTTCCATCTTGCTTTGCTTTGTAAACCCACAAATAGTGATGGCATTTTGCAAGATCACTATAGGAGTCAGATGTCACATGTGAGACTGGATGGAAGGATCTGTGTCATCACTGCATTATATCAGACACGCAGACAGTGCACTAAACTATAATTTGTGAATCATTATTTATTAAACTTAGGCAATACTTAAAAGTACAGGCTGATGGCATCATTTGCCAAAAAATGCACTTAGTGAAAAAAAATAAATAAATATGTCCATCACAAACATTTGTAAATTTGTGCAATACAAGCTATGAGCTTGGGTTGTAGAAACAGAATGAATTTAAATTAAAATCAAAACACTTTATCAAGTGATTAAGTTACCTGCCACTAAATTTATATTGGTCCACACATATAAAAATATCTGGAATGTTAAATGTTTTTTTTTTTTTTCGGTCATTTTCTTAACTGACTGTTAAAAATAATCCCCAACACAGCCTTGGACAACAGGTATATTGATAATTGTTGTCCTGTCTGCTGTATGATAGAGTGTTAAGCTGTATGCTGCACTGGAATGTCACTTTACATCAATGGAAGTGGGTAGAGTTCTCAGTTTATGTATTTTGTATTTAGTCCATTCTAAATCTTCACATCTTGAATGTTAGGCAGTAAGAAGAAATAAAACCAAACAAAACTGCATCCATCACTGCTAATCTTTCCTTAGCACTGCCTAAACAAACTTTCATACAGCAAATGTGAATGTCATTTCAAAGCCATAAAAATAATTCTGGATTTCAAAATGACAGTTGTGACTTATATAGAGGTTTGGCTATGAAGTGGGGACATTTATCTGTGGTCTAAAAAGGCTCAATGATCTTAAACTCTGGAGGGTAGTTATCTGTGGAATATAAATGCCAGATATGGTTAACAGTTACTTGTTCAACATGCAATAAAAAGCTTGTTCAAGTTAATCATAACTGAATGCCATTTAATTTTTCAAACAAGAAAAAAAGTCTATTCAAAATGCCTTTGTGGCTTTTGATTGATTTTAAATATAGCTGAGGGCACACTGTATTACTAAAGCAACACATAAGTGTATGTGCATAAAAGTATGCATGCACGTGTGTGTGTGCGTGTGTGTGTGTGTGTGTGTGTGTGTGTGTGTGTGTGTGTGTGTGTGTGTGTGTGTGTGTGTGTGTCTGCGTGTATATTTGTACATATATGCAATTTTATTGAAAACATTAAATATTAACACAATTGACTGAAAGAGCAGATTTCATCTGAGACACAAACCACTGAACACATTTCATTGAAAATTTCATGTACATTAAACATACCTCTAAAAGTGTTTTTGCAGGGGTAAGCCTCCCTGTACCCCCCACCCCTCTCTACTTAAATATACTAACTCCACAGTCATACAACTATGGTGAAACGAAAATACTCACACACTGAATCACTGCTGGCACCAACTACTTAGCTTTCTCTCTGAAAATAAATTCACATCTCCAACTCAGCATAGATTTCATTCACATTTCAGTACTATCTCTGCCCTTCATAACTTCACCACCTCCATCAACTAAGTAGAAAAGAAGGCTACCCTGCACCTGAAGTATTTTAGACTAATCTAAAACCTTTGATACTGTATCCCATCAACATCTGCTAAATAGGCTATCCTAATTTTGACTATGCTCATCAACCCTCACCTGTTTAACAGTTATCTTACTGACAGACAGCAGGCTGTGAAATGGCAAACAAAAACATCTCCTCCTTTTTAACTGTAGCAGTTGGCATCCACTAATGGTCTGTTCTGGGCCCAATCCTTTTCAGCATGTTTATAAAAAACCTCCACACTGCATGCTACCATCAAACAGTAGGTAGTTGACTCAACCTTAATCTGCTATGCCATGAATTTGAAAAAACTGCAAAAGATAACCCAAGAATCCCTACTATCTATTGAAAGTTGGTGCCATAACTCACAGTTGCTCCTTAACCCTAAAAAGTCTAAACTAGTTCTATTTAACCCCAATCAATTCTCTCACCAGAAAATTATTTTCATATAACCTGTGCCAGCTGTACCAAAACCGAAGTATCTCACACAAAACTTCTAGGGATCATAGTTGATAAAATTTTGAAATTTGAGTTTCATCTAAAGCAAGCTGTAAAAGAACATCAAAAACCTGGAGCCCTTTATAGGATAAAGCCCTACCTTACAAATGATGCTAGGAAAACAATTGCCATTATGCATGTTCTCCCCCAATCTTCTTTACTGTGCTTCCATTTTTATTAGTCTGCAAGCCATCCAATCCCATCTACATGAACAATGCTACAACAGAATAGCAAAATTTGCTGCTAATTTCCCATACAGAACACAGTACTGCTTACCTCTAAAACAACTTCAGTGGATTGAACTGCAACATACCCTAACTTTCTCTTAATTAATCACTACACCGAACTTATCTACAAATCACATGAATGCCCCAGCATCAGCAACATAATTCTTTACAACTCCATCCTTTGCTTCACAGAGAAACACCTATTCTTCTTCTTCTTCTTTCAGCTGCTCCCGTTAGGGGTCGCCACAGCAGATCAACTGTTTCCATTTCCTCCTGTCCTCTGCATCTTGCTCTGTCACACCAACCACCTGCATGTCCTCTCTCACCACATCCATAAACCTTATCTTAGGCCTTCATCTTTTCCTGTTACCTGACAGCTTCATCCTTAGCATCTTTTTCCCAATATACTCTGCATCTGTCCTCAGCACATGTCCAAACCAACGTAATCTTGCCTCTTTGGCTTTGTCTCCAAACCTTCCAACCTGGGCTGACCCTCTAATATACTTATTCCTAATCCTGTCCATCCTCATCACACCCAGTACAAATCTTGACATCTTCAACTCTGCCACGTCAAGCTCTGACTCCTGCCTTTTTGTCAGTGCCACTGTCTCCAACCCGTATAACATAGCTGGTCTCACTACCCTCTTGTAGACCTTCCCTTTCACTCTTACTGGTACTCGTCTGTCACAAATCACTCCTGACACCCACTCCATCCTGCCTGTACTCCCTTCTTCACCTCTCTTCCACACTCACCATTATTACTCTGAACTGTTGATCCCAAGTACTTAAACTCATTCAGCTTCACAACCTCTACTCCCTGCATCCTCACCATTCCTCTGTCCTCCCTCTCATTCACACACATATATTCTGTCTTAGTCCTGCTGACCTTCATTCCTCTTCTCTCTAGAGCATATCTCCACCTCTCCAGGGTCTCCTCCACCTGTTCCCTACTCTCACTACAGATCACAATGTCATCTGCAAACATCATAGTCCATGGGGACTCCTGTCTGATCTCGTCTGTCAACCTGTCCATCAACATTGCAAATAAGAAAGGGCTCAGAGCCGATCCTTGATGCAATCCCACCTCCACCTTAAATGCATCTGTCACTCCCACTGTAGACCTCACTGCTGTCACACTACCCTCGTACATATCCTGTACCACACTTACATACTTCTCTGACACTCCCGACTTCCTCATACAATACCACAACTCCTCTCTAGGCACCTTGTCATATGCTTTCTCTAAATCCACAAAGACACAATGCAACTCCTTCTGACCTTCTCTGTACTTCTACTAGTCGCAAAATTTAATACCTGTGCAGGTGACTCCCTCTACTCCTCCTATATATTCAAAACATGGAACTCCACCCCTTTCACCCTAAAATAAACCAGTAAGCAGAAACAAAGCACCCTGAACCACTGCTAGGTAGGCACACAAATTTATTAAGCCGAACAGTTCACTCGAAAAAATAACGCTGAATCAAATCACCATACGTTTTCGTCCACAACTTCATCAGATTACACTAATACATTCAGTTAACTGCTTTTATATACTCATCCAAATTTTAAAAAACAGCCAGTAAAAACAATCATTATACATAGAAATGCATTGAGTTACTGCCCTCTACTGACAAGGAGGATTATTACACATTAATGTCACAATTTTGCTGATCTCATTTTTAATACAGGGGCAAGTGAGATCATGTCATTTAAACCAGGGAATTTACTGGCCTCCAACACCACTTGCCAGTATAATTCCCTGTATTCAACTAAAGTCTCCCACATACGCCCCCTGGGGTCCTTTGGCACAACCTCTAATATAAAAAACTGAAATTCAGCTTCAGGACAAGTTTTTGTGTGTTTGTACAGAGAATTTGTTTCACATTTTATACGAATATCATAGGTGTGCTCATAAATTCTCTGCTTAACCTTTCTTTCACTCTTGCCAATGTAAAAGCATTACATTTTTACATAACCCAACATAAATAATCCCTTTGTGTTACAATTAAAAGTTTTAAAGTTAAAATTTTGTTATTTCTGGCAGGTAAAGTAATGGTATCCCCAGTAATCAAATAAGAACAATAATTACAAGCACCACATTTAAATACACCAGCTTTTTGTTTGTACCTGCTAACCTTGAATTCCCTTTACTACCTCTTTCAAAATATCCTTCAGGGTGTTCCCTTTCCTATAAACATGTTTTATTTCACCCTGGAAAATGTGATTTAAGTCAGAAACTTTAGAAAAGTTAATCCACTCTTTGTCAAAAATTCTTTTGATCACACCAGCTTGTCCATCATATGTGGTAATGATACCTGATACAATTCATTATTTAACCCATCTACTTTCTTGTTTGTGACTTGTTGAGTTGCAACATCTTCAATTTTACCCAATACAGGGCAAACCTTCCTTCCTCCCATCACTGACTTCTTTGGAAACTCTATCAATGAGCTCTTCCGGTAGCCTCTATTCAGGAACATGTTTCTCAGGTTTTTACATTCGTTACCATAACATGCATCATCAGAAGTCATTCTACACAAGCGCAAATTGCCCTTTTATAACACTCCTTTTCTGCTGTGCGTGGTGCGAACTTGAGTAGTGCAGATAAGAATTAGAAAAGGTCTCTTTTCTATAAATTCTAGACTCAAAGCCATACTCAGTTTTAGATATGTTAACATCAAGGTATTTCAATTCATCAGTAGTGAATTTGTGAGTGAATTTTAAAAATTCTGTGGTACCATTTAGGTATTCGACAAAGCTACCAAATTCATCTTGAGTGCCTGCCCATAAGAAACACAAGTCGTCCAGAAATCTACCATACAACTTCCATAAACTACTATATTCTGAATTCAGTACAAACTTATTCTCCCAGAAGGACATTATAGTGTTAGCATAAGTGGGAGCACAGTGTGCCCCATCGCCACACCTTTAGTTTGTCGAAAATACTGCCCTGAAAGAATATAAAATTATTCTTTAGGACAATCTCCATTAATAACAAAACAGTTCTGAACTCATTGTGCCCTAGTAGTTTGGATTCAAGTAGCATTTCTTGAACCATTCAAGGCCTACATCATGGGGTATACTTGTAAATAAGTCAATCACATCCAAGGTACCAAAACCTTTTGTTTCATTTGCAAGTGATTCATTTAGTTTTCCTAAGAAATGCCACGAATCTTTTAAAATAACATTGTTGTCACAAACAAGCTTTTTATCTTCTGGTCAATGTACTTGGCCAAAGGTGCAGTGACCGAACCTTCTGACACTATCACTCTCAAAGGTGGGTCACTTTCATCTTTATGCACCTTTGGTATCCCAAATATGGAGGGTATTCTCGGTTTGTCTACATGCAAATATTTAAAAGTACTCATGTCAATAACTCCATCCATTAATAAGTCATTTAAAATAACATAAATACGCTTGTAGGCAATATTAATTTCATTCAAGGATATTCTGGTGTATTTGGTATTGTCATTTAATATGTCAAACATTTTGCTCTCATAATTAATGGCATCCATAAGCACAACCCCCCCGCCCTTATCGGGCTTCATAATTCTTATATTCTTGTTCTCACTTAATGATTTCAAAGTTTTCAACTCTGGGTCTGTTAAGTTAGACTGCACTTTGTGATAACTCAGAATTTTCCTAAGCTCGTGTTCCAAGCTCAATTCAAAGTTTCTTAGCTGAGGGTGTGTTGGGGGATTAAAGGTGCTCTTACGTCGCAATTCTACATTGTTCATGTTGACACCATTTCCTTTAAAATATAATTCTAAGTTTTTCTTCCTAATAAATAATTTAATATCAATTAAAAGTTTAAAAATATTTGTTTTCTCTCTAGGTATAAAACCAAAACCTTTTGTCAATAGTTCAAAATGACTACTGTTAATTGCTACATCTGTATAATTGAAAATATTAAAATCATTATAACTGTATTTAAAACCACAGTTTGTAATTATTCCCAGACTGGTCGTCTCCTTTCCTGAGCTCCCCAGTTTCTGGTTTTGTAGTTTTTTGAATTGTAAGTAACAGGTTCCCTGTGCATAAGTCTCTCAGACCGCCTTAAAGGTGGAAATGCAGCATCATAATCATTCTCTAAAGGCAATTCATTGTCAGAAATGTCATTGTTAGGTTCTCTGTAGTGATTAATGTCATAATTTCTAACATTTCTCACCCAATTCTTAGGCTTGGTATTGTTTCTTTGTTTTGTATTCATTTAAATCTCTCTCAATCTTGTTTAATTTTCTGTTTTAACCTCCAAACATTTACTTTCTAAATTATTTAATAGTTTATGATATTTGCTTCTCTCTTCGTCCACTGTAAATAGTAAATCGTGAGTAATGTCCTTGTTTATACATTCTACAGTTTCTTGCAACTTCTTTATTTCTATCTCATTGTTTTTAATGATAGCCCTCATTATATCAAAACCACAATTATCAAAAGCCTCTATTAGTTCAAAATAAAACTCTGTACCTTCCACAACCTTGTTAGGGTATTTGCATACCCTAAGCCCTTTGGGCACAATTTTCTGTTCTAAACAATACTTTAAATAAGTGTTATCCATTTCTAACATTTTGCATTTGTATAAAAAATAGTCCAGGTCATCAAGCTTTTGAGAAAAAGTTCCTTGTAGTTTATCATTGGTGTGACTTTGAAATCATTAAGTGAGAACAAGAATATAAGAATTATGAAGCCCGATAAGGGCGGGGGGGTTGTGCTTATGGATGCCATTAATTATGAGAGCAAAATGTTTGACATATTAAATGACAATACCAAATACACCAGAATATCCTTGAATGAAATTAATATTGCCTACAAGCGTATTTATGTTATTTTAAATGACTTATTAATGGATGGAGTTATTGACATGAGTACTTTTAAATATTTGCATGTAGACAAACCGAGAATACCCTCCATATTTGGGATACCAAAGGTGCATAAAGATGAAAGTGACCCACCTTTGAGAGTGATAGTGTCAGCCGAAGGTTCGGTCACTGCACCTTTGGCCAAGTACATTGACCAGAAGATAAAAAGCTTGTTTGTGACAACAATGTTATTTTAAAAGATTCGTGGCATTTCTTAGGAAAACTAAATGAATCACTTGCAAATGAAACAAAAGGTTTTGGTACCTTGGATGTGATTGACTTATTTACAAGTATACCCCATGATGTAGGCCTTGAATAGTTCAAGAAATGCTACTTGAATCCAAACTACTAGGGCACAATGAGTTCAGAACTGTTTTGTTATTAATGGAGATTGTCCTAAAGAATAATTTTATATTCTTTCAGGCGAGTATTTTCGACAAACTAAAGGTGTGGCGATGGGGCACACTGTGCTCCCACTTATGCTAACACTATAATGTCCTTCTGGGAGAATAAGTTTGTACTGAATTCAGAATATAGTAGTTTATGGAAGTTGTATGGTAGATTTCTGGACGACTTGTGTTTCTTATGGGCAGGCACTCAAGATGAATTTGGTAGCTTTGTCGAATACCTAAATGGTACCACAGAATTTTTAAAATTCACTCACAAATTCACTACTGATGAATTGAAATACCTTGATGTTAACATATCTAAAACTGAGTATGGCTTTGAGTCTAGAATTTATAGAAAAGAGACCTTTTCTAATTCTTATCTGCACTACTCAAGTTCGCACCCCCACACCAGAAAAGGAGTGTTATAAAGGGCAATTTGTGCTTGTGTAGAATGACTTCTGATGATGCATGTTATGGTAACGAATGTAAAAACCTGAGAAACATGTTCCTGAATAGAGGCTACCGGAAGAGCTCATTGATAGAGTTTCCAAAGAAGTCAGTGATGGGAGGAAGGGAAGGTTTGCCCTGTATTGGGTAAAATTGAAGATGTTGCAACTCAACAAGTCACAAACAAGAAAGTAGATGGGTTAAATAATGAATTGTATCAGGTATCATTACCACATATGATGGACAAGCTGGTGTGATCAAAAGAATTTTTGACAAAGAGTGGATTAACTTTTCTAAAGTTTCTGACTTAAATCACATTTTCCAGGGTGAAATAAAACATGTTTATAGGAAAGGGAACACCCTGAAGGATATTTTTGAAAGAGGTAGTAAAGGAATTCAAGGTTAGCAGGTACAAACAAAAAAGCTGGTGTATTTAAATGCGGTGCTTGTAATTATTGTTCTTATTTGATTACTGGGGATACCATTACTTTACCTGCCAGAAATAACAAAATTTTAACTTTAAAAACTTTTGAATTGTAACACAAAAGGGATTATTTATGTTGGGTTATGTAAAAATGTAATGCTTTTACATTGGCAAGAGTGAAAGAAAGGTTAAGCAGAGAATTTATGAGCACACCTATGATATTCGTATAAAATGTGAAACAAATTCTCTGTACAAACACACAAAAACTTGTCCTGAAGCTGAATTTCAGTTTTTATATTAGAGGTTGTGCCAAAGGACCCCAGGGCGGTATGTGGGAGACTTTAGTTGAATACAGGAATTATACTGGCAAGTGGTGTTGGAGGCCAGTAAATTCCCTGGTTTAAATGACATGATCTCACTTGCCCCTGTATTAAAAATGAGATCAGCAAAATTGTGACATTAATGTGTAATAATCCTCCTTGTCAGTAGAGGGCAGTAACTCAATGCATTTCTATGTATAATGATTGTTTTTACTGGCTGTTTTTTAAAATTTGGATGAGTATATAAAAGCAGTTAACTGAATGTATTAGTGTAATCTGATGAAGTTGTGGACGAAAACGTATGGTGATTTGATTCAGCGTTATTTTTTCGAGTGAACTGTTTGGCTTAATAAATTTGTGTGCCTACCTAGCAGTGGTTCAGGGTGCTTTGTTTCTGCTTACTGGTTTGTTCTGCATCCTCCGTTTTTTGGTCACCCTAAAATAAACCCATAACCTCATATAATTTAAACATCTTAAGTAACAACTGGTTGAAACATGGCCATATTCATCCATTCACCAGAGTAATATCTTGACTCCTGCATACCCACTAAACTTCATCCTTCAAATAACATCAGTTTCCAGTCACATGCAATTTTTACTGACATTTGTCAATCATCCCTCTTCTGGCAACCTACTCTTTTCCTAAGAATCATTGTCAACCACCCCTCTCATACCTTTTCTCTAAACCCTCAGTTAAACTTTCGGTCCCACACACCTCACCAAACTTACTTCACTATGCTCTTCCATCTTTCAAGTCAGAAAAAAATGATGTGGTTTTAACTGAACAGTACAACTTTTTTTCCATAACCTTATCTTATATTTTTCTTTCTTATTTAGTGCAACCAGGCATTTATTTTACAGTCTAAAGTCTGTGTTGCAACATCAGTCCATGCATGAGACACACTCCTCCTCCTTTCCATACATAAAATTAGGCTTATCTACTCGTATGTCTTGCAACTCAATAGCCCACCATCAACTTACCACAATTCTTCTGCACCTTTAAACTACTCCTTACATCTCTTTTAACCAACCCATAGCAGCCAAATCACTCATCTGTGAATGTTACATATAAACTTGTACATAGAAACCAATATTAACAATATATACTGTACTGTAATTGTTTCATTTATTTGCTGTTGATTTGCTCACATGCATCTTACGCTCTCACTCTCTCTTGTTGCTGATTAGTTATAGCCATGTCTGTAGCATTTGCAAGGCAAATAACATATTTGTGTATTTCAGTAGCTCTATATAGTTGTTCTTAATGTTCAAGGTTCATAGGTGTGTACTAGGCTAGTGGCCCTGAAGCATTTACAAGCCTAGACCAAAAAAACTGCACAGGCTCCATGCCATCCGATGTTAGTTCACAGTGCCCACATCCAGTAGTGTAACTGGAATGATCTCTGGAGTGAACTTTCTGTTACCCATACACTTGTCAAGATTTCTCTTGAAGAGGACCAGTGAGGTGCTCTGCTTGACATAAATGGAAAGCTTATTCCAGAGTATGGGCAGTCTTTGGGAGATGAACATGCCCCTCCAGCATGTTCTGTTAATTGTGGTAATGAGGTTGTGATCTCTGGAGCATGTGGCATGAGGGATTGGGATTTCTTTAGACGTAGTATTTCAATTATGGCTGGGTCAGACATGACTTTGTAAGTCAAGCAGAGATCACCTCTAAGTGGATGATAAGAGACTGAGAACAGCTGATGTTTCTTGAGTCTGTCCATGTAGGACATGTGTTTAAGGCCTAGGATTCTTTTTGTGAGGTACTTGTGTGGCCTCTCCAGCTGTTCTAGGTGTCTGGTCAGGTACATGCCAAACGGGGTGTTATATTCGATGATTGGTCTAATAAGGGATGAGTAGATAGGGATGATGACCTCTTTCTTCCTGGATGTGAAACCTTTGGTTATAAGATGTGCCACATAGAAGGACTTTCTGACCACAGTGGCAATGTAGTGGTCCAAGGTGAGGTGGCTGTTGACCTGGGTGCCCAGATCTCTTATGGCCCCTTCAGTGTTCAGTGGGCTCCCATCAACATGGTAATTTGTGGGAACTGAGTTTTTTCCAAAGGGGGTGATAATGCATTTTTTGGCATTAAGCTTCAAGCCATGGTTCCGACACCAGTCAGTGGTCTCGGAGAAGCCCTTTTGTAGGATGTCTGCATCACTTGGGGAGTTGATAATGACTCCTAGCTTGTAGTCATCAGCGAACTTGGTCAGCCAGTGTCCTTCTGTGCTGGCCTGGACTTCTGAGAAGTAGATGCCAAACAGGAGAGGGCCCAGGACCAAGCCCTGTGGGACTCTATTCATGACTGATCAACAGTCTGACTTGGAATCCGCAACTTTCACTCTTTGGGTTCTGTCTGTGAGCCAATTTGCAACCCACCTAGTGATGTAAGGATTGATGCCTAGTTTGGTGAGTTTATCAATGATACCTGAGTGGGGAATGGTATCAAACACCTTGGCCAGGTCGAGGTAGGCTGTATGCACTGCCTTACCCTCATCCACAGCCCTGGTGAGTGCCTCAAAGAAATCAACCAGGTTCTGCAGGCAGGACCTCCCCTTGACAAAGCCAAACTGTATGGGGTCAAGAGTTTGGAGATTGCCTATATCTTTGTTAAGCAGGGCCATGATGATGTGCTCCATAGCTTTGCATACCAGGCTTGTCAGGCTAATGGGGCTATAGTTCCCAAGGTCTGTAGTTGCTCTCCCTTTATGGACTGTAGCAGTGCACCATTCGTTAGGGACATAGCCTGAGGTAAGTCTGAGATTGAACAGTTTTGTAGCTTATGTAGGACACAATCAGGGATATTATCAGGTCCCATGGATGCTGTATTCTTGGCTTTGGACAATGCAGCTTTTACCTGTGCCGCAGAAATGGTGTGTACCAGTTTTCATCTGGTATTGTGATAGGGGTCTTGGGGGGAGAGGGGTAAAGTTGGCACTGAATCTACCGGCCAGTATGTTGGCTATATCTGTTGGCTCAGTATAGGAGGTGCCATTGTGCAATAACTCAGAGCAAATCTGCGAATTGCCTTTAAGGTTTGTGATATAACTATAGAAGGCTTTGTGGTTGTTTTTGGTGTCAGCCACAATTCTGCCTTCATAGCCGGCTTTAGAGGATTTGATAAAGGATCGCAGCTTTTTGTTGAGACTGATAAGGGAGGTTTTCCAGTCCTGTGACTTCATTTTTTTCTGCAACAGTTTCTTCCTTCTGTTGTAGAGTTTATTGATGGCTGGGGACCGCCAGATTGGCTTCCTTTTTTTGGAGAAGAGTGTCTTAGTTCTATTTGGTATGGCAAGGTCCATGCATTTGTGTACATGCTTGTACAGTATATTGGTGTATGATTCAGCAGTTGTGCAGCTATTTTCCATTGGCATGGGTGCCGAGAAGTTAGCCACCTCTGCTTTTAGTCAGCTTTAGAGAAGTTTTTCAGGGTAGTCAACCTTAGTAAGGGGTGTATGTGAGATGGAGATTTCCATGGTGATAAGTTTGTGGTCAGATTTAACCAGGGAGGAACTGACTATTGGTGTGGAGCAACAATGTCCCATGTTGGTAATAACCAGGTTGAAGATATTGCTTCCTCTAGTGGGGGTCAGAATGAGCTGGTCCAGGGCATTGGAACTGCTAAATTCCAGAAAGCATTGGCCCTGTACATTGGTACTTGAATAGTTTTCCCAGTTGATGGAAGGGTAGTTGAAGACACCCAGTATGAGAGTATTGGGTTGGACCTTGATAGATTTTAGGGTGCTTAGGAAGTTGGCGTATGAGTCTAGGGACATGTTTGGGGCTCTGTTGCAGGCTATGACTTGTATCACCATCTTATCCAGTGTTAGTTGTACCTGAAGTATCTTGGATGCATTATGTTGGGCTACCAGTCTAGAGGTGTGTGTATCCTTTAAGAATATGGAGACACCACCACCTTTGGAGCTTCCAGCCACATTCTAGGGCCAAAAGGTATGGAATGAGTTGTAGCCTGGGAGCACAAGGGTGCTTTCTGCCTCTTTAAACCAGGTCTCAGTTACAGCACAGATGTTGACATTCTCCATTTTGAGGAGAGCTTCGAGTGAGTGCATATTGAGATTTAGACTTCTAGCATTGAGCAGCATGACCCTCAGATTGCATTTGCTTGCAGCTGTTATGGTGGAATTTTGGTCTTTGGAACACTGCCTAAAAAAGGCACTATAGGGGTGGCAAGAGCCTTAGCCAGTACCCGGAATCCCAGGGGTGACTGATGCAGGCCATCTCTGACAAAGCATTGAGGACTATCAATCATGTAATCCCAGGCAGACAGATACTGGATCCCTTTAGAATGACACCAGAAACTTAGCCAATTGCTGAAGTCAATCATTTTCTGCTTGTATTGTGGTATCATTCTGGGTGACAGTAGAATACTGCTCAGGGCTAGGGTCATACCTGCCTGGGCCACATAATCCGAGAGTTCCATCACATCTCTTTTCATGTAGTCCAGGGAGGTATGTCTCAGTTCATTCACACCCACATTGACAATGACTGAGTCATATTTGTACTTGTTGTGGAGTTACCTGAGTGCATGTGTTAGGTGACAGATCCTGGCACCTGATAGTCAATTGACTGCCACCTTCTCCTTGTTCAACCTAGTGAGTGGGACATCAGTGTGTCTGACAATTGAGTCTCCTATGATTAGTACATTGGACAAAGTGTTTTTCCTTAAGGGCTTGAGTTGAAGGGCACACTGTGGTGGTGAGCTATGTGTTTTGGGGTTGGTATTGTGTTGTGGTGGTCAAGTGTGTTTCTGTCTCAAGGGTCTCTGTTGTTTGGGTAAATTTTTATTGAGATCCTCTGTAAAGGTGGGTGGATGGTTTGTGTTTCTATGTGTGGGTTGTGATGGTTGGTGTTTTGGAGAGCTGTATGTTCTAGGTAGCGAGTTACATGTGTTGACCTTCTCCTCTTGGCCAGCTAGTCTGATCTTGGTTGGAGCATGCACTGCTTCCATTTTGGTGATATAAGTACATGTCTCACAGGTATGAGTGTTGGGAGGTAAGAGGAGAGGGTTGTCTGTGTACATTAGACAGTTGCCACACTGTCTCAGAATGCCCAAGTGCACCAGGTTAGCAGGAGAAAGCACAGGAAATTGCCCTACAATCATACTAGGAGGGGTGGTCATAACTAATAAGTACTGGTGCTGTTACAACGTAAGAACAGCTAGTGCTGATAGTACCTAAGTGTGCTACAATAAATGCTACAAAATGTGATTCAGAGATTTCTGTTTGTGATTAAATGTGTTTTTAATCAATTGCATCCATTTTTACTATGAAATGAGTACTACATCCAATGAAACATATAGATAGATAGATAGATAGATAGATAGATAGATAGATAGATCTACTTCACAAGCTCAAAGTTTGAAAACATCATAGTTGAGACCATAAGACTCAAGTTTTGAAATTTGAACATTTTGAATGGAAATCTCTGTACAGCACAGAATGAGAAAGTTACTGTTTTCCTCACTGTAGTGCAATCTCAGAGTTAGTATGTTTATTTAGCAGGTGGTCTGGGGGTTCAGGGGGCCTTGCACCCCTGCAAAAACATTAAAAAATGTATTTTTATGTTTTTATTATTTTTTTAAATTACAATTTCAAAGTTTCAAAACTTGATCTTATGGTCTTGACCATTTGTAGTTCGAAGTTTTGAAGTATATACATATGTAAAAGAGAGAGAGAGTGTGTGCATGTTTGTTTAGCTGTGTATATTTATATGTGTGTATACTTTCTGAAGCTTTAACAGATAACAATGAAAGCAGAGAAATTCTGCTTTTGGCAATAAATAGAACAATGACTTGCAATGACTGATTTGGAGCAGATTTTAATGACATCAATTGGGCATTAAAATCCAGAAAAGAACTATCAGAAAAAGAGCAGGAGCTAGGTGAAGGTCCTCTATAAGTAAAACAACAGTATTTTTCCAAAGACCAAAGAGGACCAACCATGGCTTGGTATAAAAAAGCTTTAATAAAACAAAAAAGAGTAAGTGCTTTCATGACTTTCCAGTCTCTTCTTCAGACTCAATAACTAAGAAAATAGTATCAAAACACTTAAAAAGGCTACCCAATCTTAAGCAATTAACTAATTAGTCAGCTTAAAGGGATATCTTCAGAAACTACTAAAAAAGAATTACATTCATATAGTCACCATGTCAATATATAGATTCACATATTATAAAAAAACTTAGATTAAAAATATTTAAATCCACTCTACTCAATGAAGGAGTATGCGGAGTACTGATTTAATAGCTACAGCATCATTAATACCTGGTCTCTTATCTACATTAAAATATACTATTTAGCTAAGCTCAGCTAATATTGTTTTATTCTTAGTATCCCCTTTCCTCGAGTTCACTTTAACTATCTCAAGTACTAAGAATCTGAAGGTATGATGCATGCCATAGTCCTTAGTATGCCTTGCTAGTGCACAACTTTCTTTATTATTCCTAATATCTCTAAGGTGTTCCATAATACACTCCCTTAAGGGCCTATTCATTTTACCTATATAGAATGCTAAACATTCCATACAGTAACTATAATATACTACATTCCTTGTGGAGCAGTCTGCATAAAAAGCATGTTCCATCACTATCCCTTTATGCATATGTGTAAATGATGGTCCTATGTGTACAGAATTACAAGCACTACAGTTCCTACAATTATATGTTCCTTGTCTCTGTGAAGTAACAAGTGGTTTATTCATTCCTGTCCTATAACAGATCTGTCTCTTTATGGATAAATTGTTTTTAAAAGAAAATGTCTTCAGTGGCAGTGATTTCATATGGAAGCCTCTTTACATCACAAAGTTGTGCCTAGAGGCTTAAGGATCCTACCCTACTGAGAGACTGGCAAGCCCTGAATATCAGAACTAGTATGGAATATATGAGACTATTAATCCCTTTTTTTTTCTGCCTCAGGAAAAATAATTATTGACAGAGGTTAAGTGCTTACAGGCTACTATTCTTGATGAGTTTTCTATAGAACCGATAGGGGACAAATGAGAGTTTATGCATGGCAATATTTTAGCATTTGAGAAGAGGCTACAGCAATCAAAACTAAGAAAACTACAGTGAGATTTATTTGATTTTCAGAAAGGTGCTGTGTTTTCTTGGCCGAGGGAACAAGTTCCCACTCAATCTAGAGACTTAGAACAAAGGGCAAGCTCACAACACACTGTGAGTGTTTCTGATGCACAAAAGCAAGCTACACTACCAAGGGTTAATTTACAAACTGAGGCTCCTGCTTCTGAAGTGTGAATGATTGCCATGCCCCTTCATTTATCCACATTGTTTTCAGAATTTATTAAACAGCCTCTACAAACAGTCGCCAGCCCTTTGGAGGATTTTGGGGCTGCTGCAACCTCAGATGTTAATAATTATTTTTTAGAGCAGCCTCTTCCAATAAAGCAAAGGAACAGGTTGAGGAATCAGAAGAGAGGAGGCCGAATAACCAAGCAGCAGAATGGAATAGTGAAAGAAGTCTGGAATGGACTAAGAACTCGAAGCAGACAGTTTCCTCATTCTCACTTACAGAAGCGCAAATTTCCTTGCCTAACAAGGGTTTATCTTTTATTCCAGCACGGAAGTCAGATTTGGTTGACATTTTTCTAGACCTTAAAGTGTTTGATAGGAATTTGACTTTGAAAACTTTATTTCCTGGACAAGGAAATACTTCTAGTAATGTTTCTAAAAACAACCAAGCACTTTTGTTCCGAAGTTGCACCCTGTGATTGAAACATTTACCATGGTGTGTGAGAGTAATATTAGATGCATTTATGAGATTAATCCTAACTCTGGTTTCTATAATTTAACTTTAGATGAGCAAAGAGCTAGAATTAAAAGGGATGAATGCACTTGAGTTTATGCATGTGGATAAAGGCAGGGGCATAGTAGTCATGGACAAAGATTTTTATTACACATGAATGAGGCAAATATTAGATAATGATGCTACCTATGTACAGATTCCTGATAGGACTGTTACAGGGGTGATGGCAAATATCTCTTTTTTAGTGCTTGACCTTCTTATGACCAACATGATTATTGAAGAGCTGTATAAATATTTTAATGTATCACATCCTGTAGTCCTAATTCTGTATGGTTTACCAAAAGTGCATAAGAATATGGACTGCCCACCTATTAGCCAATAGTGATGGGTAAAGGCTGAGCAACTGAACCCCTTTCAATTTATATAGGCAAAACTTTACGCCCTGTTCTAGAGGGTAATAATATTGTATTGAAAGATACAAAAATTTTTTTACATGGCTTTTATGCTGTAGAAAAAGAATTGTCTGTTGATGATTTTTTGTTTGTTACTCTGGGTGTAGAGTCACTTTTTACTGTTATTCCTAATACATGGGGAGTATTAGAGAGTATCTAGTGACTAAGACGTGCTTAGCTTTTGATAAGATTGATTTAATATGTGTTTTATTAGAAATTGTTTTAGAGAATAATGTCTTTGTATTCTTACAGAAGATTGGCGTGGCTATGGTCACAGCTTGTTCTAATAGCTACGCCAATCTGGCACTGCTGCAATGGGAGGAAATGTTTGTTGTGTTCAATAATAGATATACAGACTAGGTACTTTGGTGTGTTAGATTTGTGGATGACATATTTCTCTTATGGAGTGGTTCAGAAGAACTTCTGCTGGAATTTATTGAGTATCTTGGTAACACTAAATCCTTTCTTAAGTTTACAGCTAAATTTTCTAGGGAGCAGATTGATTTTCTAGAGGTGATGGTATAGAAAACATGAAGGAGCTCTCTGAGAACAAGTCTATATAGAAAGCCAACTAAGAAGAACTCACTACTTCGTAAAAGTAGTATGCATTGTAGGCATGTGCCTAGGAATGTTTTAAAAGGGCAGATTCTGCGTATTATGAGGCTACATAATGAAGAACATTCCTTGATGGAAGCACTTAGTGACCTCAGTAGAGATTTTATAGACAGAGGTTACTCAAAGAAAGCGATAGATAACTGTATTTCTCTACTTTTAAGAGAAAGAGAGACAAAGGGTAGACCTTATTTCTCTGAACGACTAGTGGATGAGTAGGGTCTATATTACGAGATCGAAATCCCGTTTCTGCAAACATCACAACACTGACACATATAGCGCAAACTACGGTTATGGCAAACATTCAAAATCACAAAACATGAAATGTCGAAGTGTCATGGTTGGCCCGTCTGCGATAGTTATGGACCTTAGGGTTAGGGTGCAGGTTAAGGTAAGTGCATAGATAGGTAATGTATGTAAGGTTTAGTGTAGGGATAGAAGTAGGGTTTGGTTGGTGTATGTATGTGTTTTATTTATTATGTTTGGGTATGTAGTATAAAGCAGGTGGTGGTGTTGGCCAACTATGAGGATTCGAGATTTTAAATTCATGGTTTAGGAGGTTTGGAGTATTTGCAGTTCGGGCTATGTGTGTTGGTGTTGTGGTGTTCGATGATATGGGTTTTCAATGTCGTAATATAGACCTGGATGAGAATGCAACTCCTGCTATGAATACTGAAAGGAGTATCACAGTGCCCATGACTTTTTCAAGCAATATTAACACTTATTGTGAAATTATCAAGAAGAACTGGAACATTTTGTTAGTGACACCCCATTGTTTTCTTTTAAAAATAACTTATCCATAAAGAGACAGCTCTGTTATAGACAAGAATGAATTAGCCACTTGCTACTTCACAGAGACAAGGAACATATCCTTGTAGGAACTGCTTGTAATTCTATACATATAGGACCATCATTTGCACATATGCATAAAGGGATAGTGATGAAACACACTTTTTATGTAGACTGCTCCACAAGCGCTGTAGTATATTACAGTCACTCTACGGAATGTTCAGTATTCTTTATTGGTAAACAAATAGGTCCTTAAGGGAGTGTACTATGGAACACTTTAGAGGTATTAGGAATTATAAAGAGAGTAATGCACTAGCAAGGCATACTAAGGAACATGGCGTGCATCATGCCTTTAGATTCTTAGTGCTTGAGATAGCTAAAGAGAGCTCAAGGAAAGGGGATACCAAGAATAAAACAGAATTAGCTGAGCTTAGATGGATAGTACATTTTAATGCAGATAAGAGACCAGGTATTAATAATGCTGCATCTATTAAACCAGTACTATGCACACTCCCCCATTGAGTAAATTGGCTTTAAATATTTTTAACCCAAGTGTTTTTTTTATAATGTGTGTATCTATATATTGACATGGTGACTATGAGAAATGTAATTCATTTTTAGTAGTTTCTGGAGATATGCCGTTAAGCTAATTAGTTAATTGCTTAAGATTGGGCAGCCTTTTTAACTGCTTTGAACATTTTGTTAAATAAATTGAAAGGTGTAAGAGTTGACAAATTTGCATTTTAGATAAAGAAAGCGAGTGTGTCAAAAAGTGTGGTTATTCATTTCTGCCTGCATAAATCCTAGCAGACATGTGAAAAATGTCTCCAAAATTTCAGATATACAACAAATGTATTGTTGTAGGTTCATCTTTAGAAAAACCAAGTGTGTAAACCTTGCAAGAGAATGGACATCTTACAAAAACAATGAGTAAGGTGAAGTATATAAAAATAATCTGACCTGAAAAATATAACAAGAACTGTGTTTCTAATTGGCAATGTATGGACTAGTGGGAATACACTTAAGAAAGTTATTTATCTAATTCAGTTTACTAATTTTTAATAACTAGAGATCAATTTCTTCATTTTAAAGGAGCAGTGCCCATAATTACAAGATCTGAGTTGTCCGTTAATGTGAACACATGAGTTAAGCATGTGAGATTCTTTTTAGCAATGGTAAACCAGTGTTTTAAAGCAGTAATTGACCAGAAGTTTTTCCATGGATGTCTCTAATCCAGGGGAAAATGGAGTCACAGTAAATGAATGCTGTAACTCTTTCAGACTTCATGCTGAACAATGGCATGTCAAATGTTTTTATTCAGAAAAACCCAGAGCTGTATTAACTGAATAGTACAAGTTTTTTTCCACAAGCTCATCTTATATTTTTCTTTCTTAATTAGTGCAAGAAATCCTCTATTTTACAGTCTAAAGTTTGTGTTCCAACATCAGTCCATGCATAAGGCACACTCCTCCTTTCACCATTACACTTATTTATAGTTTCTGTTGTTTTAGTCCAACAGATAATCTTAGTTTTAAGATCTATTCTGTGTAATCGTGAAGCTGCCTCAAGCAGCTGCTTACTACAGAGGTAGCACTTTTGCCAAACCAGGGATAAAAGTGTTCCAGTACAAGTGCTACTGGCAACTGAACCTCCACTCCCATGTAATAAAGGGAAAACACCAGGGTACCCAATGTTTAGATAGAAGCTCATGATTTTTACACTTAAGAGCACAAGACTAAGACTCTAATCTGTTAAATTGCTGCTTCCTGTAGTCCATGGTACAGGGTTTGATTCCTTCCACCTCCATTTGCCTACTGTGTGACTGTGAGGAAGGTATTTCTTCAGGCAGCACTCCTGGGTTACTGTTGAAAAGGGTCACTTGTGTTCAGTGAAATTACTCAGTTAACAAATGAATTAGAAACTTGTCTTAAAGACTCAGATGACTGCAAAATGCAATAGCTAGTAATAAGCAATATCTGTCACTTTCTGCCAAGCTAAGTCTTCTTATAACTTAACCAGTACTCCCACCTATGTATTGTCTGTTGCAGGGTGAGACCTACTGCTATGAGACTACCTAAAATGCTGTAAATATATAAAATTTCATGTATATTTATTTAATACTTAAGAAATGAGTGGTGGAGAAGAACTCTTAATATGGGAGATTCATATTAGTTGGACATTATAAAGCATATTATTATATCAATATACACATTCATATTAGCTTATTGTCATATTATTATTTTGTCTCTCTCTCTCTATCTGTGTATGTGTGTGTGTGTGTGTGTGTGTGTGTGTGTGTGTGTGTGTGTGTGTGTTTTATATATATATATATATATATATATATATATATATATATATATATATATATATATATATAAATATATATATATATATATATATATATATATATATATATATATATATATATCTACATGCAGCCAGGCAGCCATATATGGTGTCCAGGTGTCACTTCAACAGTGCCAATCGTCTAGGTTCAAGTTTCACACTGCCAGGTGGTGATCAGTTAATTATGGATGCAACAATTACTAATCCTCATAGAACTGACATAATAATATCTAAAATTCAATGGTAAGTTTTGAATACTTTTCAGATATAAACTGTGGGAAACAATGCTCTGTGATTCCTATTTCAGACATTCTACAGACTATTGTAACAACACTTAAATCTGTACACTAATTAAATCTCATCCCAATACTGCAACTTATTATATGACAAAATTGTATTCTATTAGATATTGTAAATCAGTTTATTACTTTTGTGACTGGATTTTCACTGAAAGGGGTCTCTAGACCAGCCCACAAATTTGATAAGCAAATACAAGTAAATAAATGATACTGATGAAAATAATCAATTGTAAGTAATTAAATCAGTCTTCAGATATTTTGTATTTATTAATTTATGGTGGCATAAGTTGAGACCCAATAAAAATACTACAGAAGAATTATATTTGTTACAACAGAATTACATTAACTTTTATGTATAACTGAAGCATAAACTAACCATTAAGACCCCACCAGTCATTAATATTGTGACAGAAACTGATTAGCAGCTTTTCTTACATGATGTCAGTGTTTTAAGAATCTTAATTTGCATAAGGTGAATGGTAAACTTTACAGAACCTTTGTTTTAAACACATATTGCATAAATAATTGTGCTGCTGGCTAAACAGCTAGCTCTTAAATATTGAACGACAGATGAGTCACTATCTCTCAATAGAGCTGACTATGGTAAATCTCATTTTGTTTTATTCTTCCACATGTTGTGGAACTGCACCTCCAACAGTAAAAACTTAATCATTTCATCATCCTGCTAGAGTTGCTGGTGCCATGACTGCCTCCTGTTCCACGTGGCGCCATGGTACAAAGTTAAGGATAGTGCACTTCTGCAGGTTGCTACACTGCAGTCTCAGACCAATATACCTGATTTACTTATCAGATGTGCTTGCTTTTTTTTTCAGCTATAATATGTAACTTAGCTGGCAAAAGCATGATGGCATGTCTTGACTGTCTTCTGATGCTTTTATAAAAGTGTTTGTCAGTCTATCCCAGTGCAATTGGGTGTTGTATATAAACTGACAATTTATTTTTAGTGTTAAACGTCATCATATTTTCTGTTTCCCTTCTTATCTTACTGCATTTGTGTCTAACTTTTCCACCCAGTATGACCATTTTGTTTCACCTCTTCTCCCACAAAGACGAAGACAGAGACAGAGAAACAGATACAAGGCATAAAGGGCATGTAGTCATTCAGAAACAAGAGACTTCTTCCCATGAGTAACATTCTGGCTACATTGCAATGGAAAATATTGAACACAGACTGATAAAGTAAGTACTATTGAATATTCTTATGTCACTTTTTGATAAAGTTTAATCAGAATTCTAAAACAAGAAAAAGATGTACAGCCATATATTTTAATATCACCTATGATGTTCAGACTTGAGCTGCCATGTGTATAAGATGTATAGCCATCAGATAATAGAACTGAAATCAAGCAGTGTCATACTACTATATGTAAGGACAGCAAATGTCCTGTCTATGAAGAAGAGTGCTATACCAGGATGTCATCATGAGGCATTACACAAGACAAGGCTGACTCACAGTACATTAACACTGCATTGAACGTCAGATGTGTACTTTACCTAAAATGAACTCAGGGTGATGTAATAAATAATAAATATAAACCCCATGTGTTTACCTCTCCATTTCTATCACTTCTGCTATTTTTCATACATTATAAATATACATAGAGAGAGATAAAACTATTGCATGATGGGGTAAACTCTGAAAAATATGCAAACTATTTTATCTGTTTATCCTTTTGTTGACAGGGTAGTCCCACTAGGCTAATGGCCTCTTTTCAGGGGAGCCCAAAGGTGGTGTTTCTGTTAATAGAGGGTTTGGGACAGGGCAGCAGGGAACTTTCCCTACTCTTAGTAGGAGAAGATGTTGTGTGTTACACATCCAGATTTCTTGTTTCCTGTCCAGGCATGGAGGCAGCCAGGAGGAACAGGGAGAAAACATGGCTGATACAGCTTTTGTTGAAACTTGAGTAAGAGTTGCTGAAAATGTAGCTAAAATGGTAGAATCGCTACCAGAAGTTTTTTTTCTGATGATGTGGGTACAGAAAAAAACAGTAGTACTGGAGGAAAAGGAGACTATAGTTGTAATAGAGATGGATTCAGAGGAAAACTTTCAGAGGTGATTGTTTGAAGGAGAGGCAGTTACCTCTGAAAAATGCATAATTACATTCTTCCGATCTGGGGTGGGGGGGTTTGCAGGATGATTATTTGGAAGAAATTGTAAACCAAAGTGAGCCAGAAAGTGGAGCAGCAATTTTATGGAGTGACATAATGGAAAAACAGAAAAAGAAAAAGGAGAAGAGACTGTGCCATTAAAGGTTCCAGAGACAAAAACTTATGCACAAACTGTTGAAGAAGGAACAAAGAAGATAGAAGAAATAAAAGAAACAAAAAAGAAGTATACAGTATATGTGAGCTGTAAAAAAGAAGAAAGTTTGGACAGGTATGAGGTTTGGGACTCTGTCATAGCATCTCTGGGTGTCAAAGCAAAAGAGGTAACAGCATTCATTTTAATTAATAAACAGACTGTTTTACAACTTGATATTTGAGACTGGGCAGGCCATGGAAATTTTTTTAAGTGCATATGAACAACAGAAAAATATTATCCATGATCAGAATATGTGGTACAAGCTTTTTACAGGCAAAGAAAAGAATAATGATCCAGTTTAGAACTGACGTTTAAGCAAAAGGACTGAAAGACATCTGTTAACTATATGTAAAGAAATAATAGACACTACAAAAGTATATGATGAAAGAGGACTATGGACTGGGGGATGGGAATGTGGAGTAATAATGAAAATGGAAAATAATAATGTTATGCACGTACCCAGTATTATTAATGTTCATGGTAATAGGGGTGTTGTGAAATACAGGGGTCAACCAAAGACTTGCTATTTTTGTGGAAAAATTATATTTTAATCAATGAATGTGATACAAATATATGTTATGTTTGTGGTAAAACAGGGTATAATGCAAAAAAGTGTGATTTAAAGTGCAAAAATGTGGCAATACTGGTCATGTGTGACTATAATGTGAAATGGATGTGCAAGAAAATGAAAATGAAGTTATACAGAATAAAGAGAAAGTAGAATGTATTATACAAGAAAATGTATAAAAAGATGTCACTGATAAAGAGGTTGTACATGAAGTTAAAGAAAGTAACAAGGAAAAAGAAACAGAGGAGGCTAGTGAGGGAGAAGCTGATTGGTGCACAGTAAGAAATAAAAATAATTCAATAGGGAAAAGAGTTAAAGAATGGAAAAGAAAATTCAAAAACATAATGCTTACAGAAAATAAGAAAGGAAGGGGTTAAACATTTTATTATACTAATTGTCCTTAAAAGCTGAAATATTAGCTTTAAATGTGAACAGTATGAAAAATATTAAAAGGACAATAGGTATATTACAATGGTGTGCTCCAGTAGATGCACATATTGTTTTAGAAGATATCAGATTATTTATAGAAGAAGAAAGAACACAAACTGAAAACCTTTGAAATAGTGCAGTAGTTTTGAACATGGGGAAAGAAACATGCTTGTGCATATGTATATTATGTCAAGAAAACATTTAAATATTAGATGCAACCATAGTGGAACCAGGATGAATTATGGCTATAGACCTGAGATGGAAAAATATGAGTATAGAATTATAGCTTTATATGCATATGTAACAAAAAAGAGAGAAACATTATGTTTAAAAATATTATTGAATATGTTTTTGTAAATATGGACAATATATTAGTGGATACATTTAATTGTAATTTAAGAAAAAAATAAGAGCAATTGTGATGTTAAAATGGCTAAAGACATTTTGAGAAGTGGAAAGTTAAGTGTATGGGAGAATAATCACTGGACCTACAAAAGGAATGAAATTAGGACATAAATTGATTATTTTTAATATCTGATAGTTTAAAAGTTAGAAAAATAGGAATTAAGTATGCTGGATTTTCAGATCATGTGGCTACAGTATATGGGTTAAAGTACAGGAAAATGAAGAATATATAAGAATATGAAAAGGAATAAAGAGAATTAATGAAAAGGAATTAGATTTAGAAGAGAAAAAGAACTTATGGAATTATGGAAACAATCATATGAATATGAGAGAGTTTTATGACAACTGGACTGTTTGGTGGCTTAATTGTAAAGAGAAATAAAGAAGTGTTTTTAGGATGTATAAGGATGTAAAGAAGAAAAGGGCTGCCCAGCTGATCATACAATTTTCTTATTAGTTATGAATGTAATAGCGAAGAAAGTTAATAAAATGTCAAGTAGCACTGGATACAAATGATGACGGATTTGCACTTGCCAATAATGTATGATTATGCAAATGATATTGTAATTGTTAAAAATAAAGTATGGATGAAAAAATAAATGAAAATTTAAGTATAAATTTAAAACTTGGTTTAACCATAAATAAGGAAAAAGGTAAAGGATTTGGTTTTGAAGGTATGATGAGGTATTGAGGTCAATAAAAATATATAGACATATTAGGAATAATATTTGGAAGGAATAAATATAGACAACAACAATGGGATGATGTACTCAAAGAAGTAAAGGATATGACTAGTTTTTGGAAATCATATAGATTTTCATATAGAAAAAGTACTTTTGTTGAGCACCATGGTAATAGGAAAAATTGCTTATGTTGCTAACATCTGCTGTATATGATTCCTATTAAGTATGAAAAGAAACTAATGATAATAATATTTTCTTTTATATGGGGCTCTAGACTGAATCCATTCAAGAGAGAAAATCTATATATGAAAGAAGAGCAAGGAGGCTTGGGTTTAATAAACCCAATAGTACATGCAGCATCTTTAATTTTATATAAGGTATTAAAAGGAATTATGAAGGAAAATAAAAACTTGATAAAAATGATACTACATTATAAATGCAAAGAATTTTGGGAAGGAATGGAAGTCAATAAAACAAAGTAAAAGCATTGTGCATGAAGAAATGAAAGAGTGCCAAAACAAAATTGTGTTATAAAAAATAGAAAAGAATATCTGTGAGAAAATAGAAAGGAATGGTACTTAAGTCTTATGAAAGCATTTTATTGCATTGATCCATGAAAAGATTTAGAAAGAGATAAGAAAAAAGCCATAATGATAAGATATAATAACTATAAAAAGATTAAAGAATGTAATGATTTTTGTATGAAGATTGGCTATTAGAGAATTGCCAGTTAAGGCAAATATGCCACACAAAAAAGCAAGATAGAATTTGTAAAAATGTGGAGAGTTTGAGACTAATGAGCATGTGTTTTTGAAATGTGAAACAGTAAATAATATGTGGAAAGAAGTATGTAAAGATAATAGGGTGAAAAGTGTGTTAATATTTGAACAAATAAATATGGACATAATAGAATTTGGCTACTATGGTGGAGGAAAACAAGAAGAAGTAAAGAAAATGGGCAGAGTAATATTTTATGTTTCATGGACTATATGGAATGAGAGACTAAATGAAATTAAATACAATGGAACTGGAGTTTGACAAAGATTTTGGAGAAAATCATTTGCTTGGAGAAAAAATAGTGAAGGGATGCTTAAATTGAAGTTTGTAATGTATGGAGATTTGTAAATAGATGTAAATAATATGTAATGTATATCAATAAAAAAATACTCTTTGTGTACACTTCCTGTCTTCCTTTCCAGGTGTAACAGTGGCCCAGAAAAACTGGAAGCTGGTAAGTGTAAACATGGAGGTCTGACAGGGAGATGTTGCTGAACTGAATGTTGATAGTTGGTCAGTGGAGGCATCAGTTGCGTCAGATAATGAGTCAGATGTTAAAGAGGCATTAGGAGGAGATGACAGTAGGTTAGAGGTATTGGAAAAGGTGGTCAAGCCTTTAAAAAGTTATCAAAATTTTGAGTGATGTGTAGAAGATTCAGGGGATCTATTACAGTGGGACCTCTTTGAGTCAACACAAGACTGTGTTGTTACAACCCTCCAGTCAGAAGGGTTGCAGAATGATTATCACAAGGAAATGATTACACAGAGTGAACCAGAATGTGAAGTGGTGGTATCCTGAGGCAGCATTATGGATAGAATCCAGGAGTAGGAAGTGAAAGAAACTACACAAGGTAAAAAATCATACACAACAACATTGAAAAAAGGCAAGAAAAAAGTAAGAGCTGGAGAGGTTGGAAGAGAGGTCATGAAGAAGAAGTTTGTTGTATGTCTCAGCAGTAAGGAAGAAAAAGAACTCAAAAGATATAAGGTATGGGACACAGTTATTGCAGCCTTAGAAATATCACCTAATGAGGCAAGAACCTTTATTCAGCTTAACAGAGAGATTTTTGTGACATTATATCTGAGACTGGGCAATATATGGAGAATGTCTTGCAGAGGTTTGAAAACAAGAAAGGTTATAGTCCTTGCAATTCTTATGTGGTGTAGACTTTTAATAGAGAGACCAAAAAGAGAATGACTATGCAATTTCAACTGGTGGTGGGTAAGAAAGCATTGAAAGACTGTTTAAAAACTGTATGGAAAGAAATGATGGACATTACAAAAAGTGCATGATGATAGAGGCTTATGGACTGGGGGGGTGGGATTGTGGAATTATTTTCAAGATGGAAAAAGATAATATTGTACATATTACGAGTATAATAACTATTGGGGGAAACAGAGATCATGCAAGATAAAAGGGACAGCCAAAAACTTTTTTGTGGAAAGAGTGATCATTTAATAAGCAATTGTGATAAGAGAAGATGTTTTGTTTGTAGAATAGTGGGGCATGAAGCAAGACCTATAAACTGATGTGTAAAAATGTGGGGAATGGGACATGACTCAGTTAATTGTGATGAAAAACTACATGTTGAGCAAAAAGAGCAGACACAAGAACATGTACATGATGTTGCAGACAATACTAAGCATGAACATGAGAAACAAAATATTATACAAGAAGAAAATAAACACATGAAGTATAAAGAAAATGAAAATAATGAAGGTAAGGGATTAGTACTGGAAACAAGTGAAGAGGAAGATAGCAACTGGAAAATAGTAAGAGCTAAAAGAAATTCAATAGGGAGAAGGGTGAAAGATAGGAAGAGAAAATATAAAAGTGTGATTATGATACATAAAAAGAAAAATAAGGGGTACGATACAAATATAATACAGCTGGAAGAACTTGAGTGTGTTATCAAAAATATTAATAGTATAAAAAATTAAAAGAAGGTTAGGTGTTTTGGAATGGTGTATGCTGCTTGACATGCATGTAATTATCCTAGGGGATACATGAATCTTAATGGGGGATGAAAGGAACCAGATGGAAAATTTATGGGTTGGGAAAATTGTATGGAACATGGAAAAAGATACGTGTTCAGGGTTGCTGTATTATATGGTGAATTAGTTAAGGCCTTAGATTATACTTTAGTAGACCTAGGCAGAATAACAGTGTTAGATCTAAGATATAAGAAGGATGTATACAGAATTATTACAACATATGCATATGTTACTAAAAAGGGAAGAGAGGAAATGTTCAAAAATCTTAAATTATGTGGGAGTCAATGTGGAATAATATTGGTAAGAGATTTTAACTGTGATTTGAGAAAAAGAAAGAAAGAATGGAATGGTGTTAAAACTGTTTATGAAATAATGAAAAGTGAAAAGTTATATATATATATGGGATAATATACACTAAATGTATAAAAGAAATTAGATTAAATAAGAAATGGAGTTTTTTATAATACCTGATACTTTGAAAAATTATAAAAAAGGAACAAAGAAAATAGGGTTCTCAGACTATGAGGCTGTATGGGTAGAAGTAAAAGAAAAGGAAGAATATATAAGGATAGGTAAAGGTATTAAAAGATTGAATAAAAAATATTTAAATGAAGAAGAAAGAAAATAAACTGATCAATTATCAGAAGATCATGTAGAAATGAGAATATTTTATAAAACTTGGACTGACTGGTGGTTACATTTTAAAGGGAATAATAAAAAGTGTTTTCTAGAATGTCAAGTGATGAAAAGAGAGAAAGAAAAAACAAAACATAGATTGTTAAGTCAACAGTATTCAGAAAATTTTTAAGAAATAATAAAAACATTTATGGAAAGGAGAAGGAAATCTATGAAATCAATCAAGAGAAGATTAAGAAAATGTTATATAAGCAAAGGTATTATTTACAAGAGAAAAAAAAAGAAGTAGCAGCTCCATAAGAAGTGAGTGAAATGGTAAGAGAAAATGGCAGGGTAATAGACAATTAGAAACCAATGAAAGAGAAAAGGTGAATACACAAGAAGAAATATTTAAGGTAATGGAGCAGTATATAAAAATACATTTAGGAAGATAGAGATAAAATAGAGGCAACTATGTGAGGTAAATAAGTTAAGTAAAGAAGAGAATGGAATGTGGAAAATATGAATATAGGAGAGCCTGATGAAATTGTAAAGGACTTGGATCTGGAGAAGGCTATGGGAATATAAAAAAAATTGACAAAAAGTATATTTTGTATAAGTTTTGAATGAATGGTTAGAAAAAGGAATAAATGAAAAAGACATATGTATGGTGGCCGTGAAATTTATATGGAAGAAGGGGAAGAAGGAAGACATTAAAAACTGGAGATCAATAGTATTAAACAATATAGATTATAAAATATTTATGACAATAATAGAGAAAAGATTAGGAAAAAGTGTGGATAGACTGATGGAACCTATGATTTTTGAGGAAAAAAGGGAAAGGAAGTCAGGATTTATTATGGGTGTTAAGAGAGGTAATAGACAACATTATAAGTAAAAAAATGAAATCCAAAGTATTGGTTGGATATGTAAACAAAGCATTCGAGAGAATACAATATGAGGAACTGTGGAGTATATTAAGCGATTTTAATGTAAGAGACAAAATAAAAGTTATAAGATCACTATATGAGAATAATATTATTAAAATAATATTAAATGGATGGTTAAATAAAGAAATAAGAATAAAGTGTGGGATAAGAAAAGGTTGTCCAGCAAGCAGCATTTTATTTGCATTAGTTATGAATGTGATTGTAAACACAGTGAACAGAGAACTGAAAATAGCAAGGTATAGTATAATAGAGCAAATGTATGTCCCAGTTATTCTTACTTATGCAGATGATATAGTATTAATTTCTACAAACAAGAAATGGCTGGAACAAGGAATTAAGAAATTAAATAAGTACTTAAATATGCTTGGTCTAAGCATCAACAAGGATACAAGTAAAGGAAATGGATTATTGGGTAAGTTATATGGTATTCACTTTAATGACAAAGAGGTATATATTCTAGGAATAACGTCTGGGGTTAATATGAAGAAGGAAACACAATGGGAGAGACTGATAATGAGAGAAATATGCATATAGACTATCATATAAGAAAAAGGTTTATTTAACAAACTCTATTTCGTTAGGTAACATTGCCTATTTAGCAAGTGTATATAAAATCCCATAGAAATATGAAAAAACTGCTATTGATTATATTTTCATTCATATTGGGATCAAGATTAAACCATGTAAGGAGAGGAATTTTGTATGTTCAGGAAGATTAGGATTAATAAATCCTATTGTACATGCAGCTTCATTGAATCTGTATAAAGTATTGAAGGGGCTGAAAGATGAAAACAGGAACATAGTAAATGATATAATAAAAATCTAAATACTCCCCCATCAGCCTTAGTAGAAAGCTGAGATCCCTCATAAAATCTTCCAAAGATAACCACAAGGCATTCTATAGCTATGTCAAGAATCTAAATGGCAATACTCAGATCTGCTCTGAGCTACAGCAGAATGGCACTAGATATACTGACCCCAAGGATATTGCCAATATCCTGGCAGATTGATTCAGTGCCAACATCATCCCCTCTCACCCCCTAAAGGGCCCATCTCAATACCGAAAGAATGCCAAATTCTGGTAATCAAGGCCATTCAGGTAAAAAACACACTTTCCAAAGCCAAGAATACAGCATCCATGGGACCAGACAATATCCTAAGCTGTGTACTGCATGAACTACAAAATGAACTGGCACCTCACCTATGTGTCATGTTTAATCATAGCCTCACCTCAGGCTTCATGCCCACAGAGTGGCGCACAGCTACAGTCATCCCACTCCACTAGTGGGGATCCACTCTGAATCCCGAGAACTACCATCCCATCAGTCTGACGAGCCTGTTCTGCAAGGCCATGGAATGTATTATCATGGAACTTATAAACAAAGACATTGCAACCTTTAAAAACTCGACCCCACCCAGTTTGGGTTCGTGAAGGGACAATCTTGCCTTCTGAACCTGATTCACTTCTTTGAATCAGTCTCCAGAGCCGTGGACGAGGGTAAGGTGGTTAACACAGCCTACTTAGACCTCACCAAGGCTTTTGACACTATCCCTCACTCTGGAATCACAGATAAACTTACTAAGCTGGGCATTAATCCCTATGTCAATCAAAAGGTTGCGAACTGGCTTGATGACAGAACACACACTGTAAAAGTAGCCGACTCTAAATCCAGTTCCAGACAAGTGACAAGTGGTGTACCACAGAGTTCTGTCCTGGGACCACTCTTGTTTGCCATCTACTTCTCTGAAGTATAGGCAAACACTAAGGGACTCTGGCTAAAAAAGTTTGCAGATGACTACAAGCTGGGAGACATTATTGAATCCCCCAAATGATGTGGATATACTACAAAAGGGGCTTACTGAAACAGGTGCCTGGTGCTACAGCCATGGGCTCAAGCTAAATGCAAAAAAATGTATAGTTGTCCTCTTTGGGAAAAAACATGTACCTGTGAACTACACTAAACATCAAAAGTCTAATAAGAGACCTAAGGACACAGATGGACAGTGGTCTCACCTTTGATAACCACATAGCCACAACAGTTAGAAAATCCTTCTACATGGCACACCTTATCACTAAGGGCTTTTCATCCAGAAAAAAGGAGGTCATTGTCCCTCTGTACTCATCCCTCATTAGACCCATAATAGAAAACAATGCCCCATTTGGTATGTACCTCACAAGACATCTGCAACAACTAGAAAGGCCGCAGAAATATCCCACAAAAAGAATCATAGACCTAAAGCAGATGCCTTACACTGACCATCTAAAGAAACTGCAGCTATACTCTGTCACATATCACCTACTCTGAGGCAATCTCTGCCTAACATACAAGGCCATGTCAAACCCAGAGTTGTTGGACATGCTACACTTAATGAAATCCCAGTCCCTCCAAGCCACACACTCCAGGGATCTTAACCTTGTCATCATGAAGAATAGAACATGCTGGAGGGATAGGTTCCTGACCCAGAGACTCCCATTACTCTGGAATAGGCTGCCTATACATGTCAGGCAGAGTGACTCAATGGCCCTCTTTAAGATGAACCTTGACGATTGGATAGGAGATAAGAAATTCACCCCAGGGATCACATCAGTAGCCCTGCTAGACAGGGGTCCAGGAAAGTAAATATATGTGGAAAGCAATAGCCAGGGAATTGTTATGGCTAAGCTTGTATAGGCCCTAGGGCTGCTAGCCTAGTACCTACCAATGAACCTATGAACCTATAAAATCAAATATAAAGATGTTTGGGAAGATGTAAGATATAGGACAAGATGGAAGAGTAGTGTCAATAATGAGATTAAAGAATATCAAAGTAAAATATTATTATGGAAATTGAAAATATGGAGTGTAGAAAAACAGAAAAGAATAGTATGAAAATGTCATTTGGGAATGTTATGATATTTATCCATGGAAAAACATAGATAATAAAAAAAGAAATACAATTAAAATAAGGTTTAGATGGAGCAAAAAAAGTATGAATGTAAAGATTTTATGTGGACATTAATGATAAGTAACCTGCCTGTTAAAGAAATATGCTCTACTAAAGAATTCAGGAAAGGGTATGTAACTATTGTGGAGAGATCGAAACGACAGAACTTGTTTTCATAAATTGTACGAAAGTGAGAAAATTGTGGGAAAAATTATATGAAATTAATGTACTGAATGATTCTAAAATTGTAAAAGACATAAACATAAACATGAGAGAATATGGATATTACGGTAACAAAAGAATAAAGGAAGTTAAAGAAATTGATAAAAAATTGTTTTGTTTTGTGGGTCATATGGAATGAAAGACTGAATGAGAGAAAATGTAATATGAAGTTGGTATTAGCAGAAATTTTAAAAGATATGATTTTGGTTGTGGAAAAAAAAGAGTGGCTGGAAATAGTTGAAATATTGGAAATATATAAAGTTATATGATATTATAGTGCAAGATGTAAGCTATTGTAAATAATGTATATATGGTATGTATTGTAAATAATATAAATAGTGTATATAAGCTGTTATATTCAATAAAGAACTCATACTCTTTGTGCACAGGGACTCTGTTTACTGTTACGCTTCCTGACTTTTGGTCTTGGTGCAGAGGCAGCTTGGAGAAGCAGAAAGCAGAAAATCAACATGGAGGAGAACGGACATGTTTTCCTGGCTTTGGAGATGAACAAAGCTATTAATCGAACAGCAGAAAGGCAGATTTGTTAAATAATGAAATGGAGTTTGAGTGTAGTGTTGAGAATGAGAAGGGAGAAAAGCAAGGAAAGGAGAGCTGGAGAAAAGGAAAAAAGAAGGAGTCAAAGTAGATATTATGGATTCAGGGGAGTTATTTCAACAAAATTTATTTGCAACAGATGCTACAACACCTGAGTGTGTTGTTACAACCCTCCAGTTGGGGGGGGGGTGCAGGATTTTTATCTAAAAGAACTAATTAAACAGAGGGAACTGGAGAGTGAAAAGGCAGTATTGTGGGGTGAAATAATGGACAGAATTCAAGAAGAAGAAGTTCAAGAAACAAGGAAGGAAGAAAAAAATCATATGCATAAAAAGACGATGAAAGAAGATAAGAAAACATAAATAAGAAGAAAACATAGCGTAAGAATAAGTAGCAAAACAGAAAAGGAACTAGATAGGTATGAAATATGGGACAGCATCATTTCACCACTGGGTATTGATCCCAGACAGATAAGAGCATTTATTTGTATTAACAAACATACTTTTTGTGACATGTTTTCGAGGAAGTGCAGTGTATATGGAAAAATTCTTAGAACAAAATGCAAAAAGAAAGAATGAAATTCTTTGGAACTAATATGTCATGTAAGCATTTAATAGCCAAGCTAAAAAAAGACTATTTGTTCAAGTTCATACTGAAGTTGAAAGACACAATCTAAAAGACTATTTAAAAACTGTGTGTAGGGATGTAATGGACGTTAAAGGATTTAAGGCAATAGATGTTTATGGACTGGGGGATGGGAATGTGGTGTTGTACTGAAATGCAAAATGACAAAATAATGCATTTGCCTAGTATAATTAATGTGGAGGGGAAATAGGGGATTCGTTAAATACTAGGGTCAACCAAAGACATGCTTTTTGTGGTAAAGAATGACAATTTAATTAATAATTGTGACAAAAAGAAATGTTTCATTTGTGGCAAAGTTGATCATGAAGCAAAAAAAAATGTGAGCTAAAATGTATAAAATGTGAAAAAATGAGCATTCATGGATGGATTGTAATGTTAAAAAGAATGACATACTTGAAGCAAAAGTAGGCCAAGAAAGACAGGTTGTTTTAGTAGATAACATAGTAGAGACACAGAAAGAAAATAAAAATGAGGAAGGTATAAGAATGGAAAAGAATATATGAGGGAATAAAAGAAGAAAAAGAAGAAAAATTAGAAGAAGAGTTAAGTAATTCAAGTGATGAAGGGGAAGATAAATGGATAAGGGTTAAAACTAAAAGAAATTCTACTGGAAAGTGAGTGAAAGAAAATGCAAATTTAAAAACATAGGGATATGAGGAAACGAAATAGGAAAATATAAAAATAATAGTAAAACAGTATGTACCTGCCTATTGGAGATTATCTCAGATATTATTCATAGGTAATTACATAAAGATAAATAAATAAATAAATAAATAGAGATGGAAGAAACCAAGACTTTCAATTCTTATATAAAAAACGCATATTGTAAGGTGCAGAATAATAAAACTTCTAAGTAAAAAGGTTAGATTTTCGACCCTTAATAGTCGCAGTACTTTGATACGTTCTAATAGGACGTATTCAAGCATGATATACAGTGTTGATTAAGCGACATCTACAAACACTAGTTTGTGGCTCATCAGTCTGTGTTATAAAGGTCTTATTTGCCATCTTTAAGGCACCAAGATCTAAAAATAACTTAAAAATAATTTCCAATACATAGTTTATCATGAAATCTAGTAATGCATTTGACAGCTGAATTAAATGCTATCTCCATGATATACAAATAATACTTCTTAGAAATTCAACATCAATAGGTGTTTTAACAATACCCAATAGGGTATATTAAATAAACCTACCCAAGAGCACTTCTTAATAACAAATGGGACCTTGTGTATAGGACTGGGCTTACTCATAAAATAATGGCATGGGGAGCTTACTGTGTGACGATTGTCTAATAAAGCTTACAAAACTCAGTATTCTAAACCTCAGACCTAAGGGAACCACTAGTAGGCTTTCCAATGGTTTTTAAGGTTAGGTGTAACTAATGGGAGTTGTCTTCATCTCCGTAATTTTCTATTTCTTAAAAATGGCTTTAGTTGTACTTTATCATTCAGGCCAGGTGGTCTGTCAGATCTCAATCTTATTATCCATCTTGTTTCTTGTTCTAAAGTTCTGTTTATTAAATCACCACCCCTAAAGCCTTCAAAAACACTTTGGATGACGCAAAATTTAAAGTTGTGATTTATGCCTGACAATTTTTTATGCCTGGCTAAGGCATTAGTTTCAGTTCCCACTCTGCTGTGATATATATGTTCCCTAATTCTTTCTTTAAGAGATCTGTTGGTTTTCCCTATATAATAACTTTTACAGTCTGTACATGTCGCTAAGTATATTACATTCTTAGTCTCACAGTTCGTGTTAGTTTTAAAAGTATAGAGACGTCCTGTATTAGGGTGTTCAAAAGTAGTATCTTTGTTAATATAAGCACATTGATTGCAATGACCACAAGGTAAGGTGTTCCTATCGTTTATTAACCTACTTGTTAGTGCATATCTGGGTCTACATAAGATGCTCTTCAAATTGGGAAGATTCTTGTAGGCTATACTCGGTGCTGAGCCTACTATTTCACTGACATCCCTGTCTGATTTCAAAATTCCCCAGTGTTTGTTCAAGGAACTTTTCACTTGCAGGTCCATCCTACTAAAGGTAAGGTTGGCTCTGACATCCGTTACCGAGGATCTAGGAATAATCGTAGTTATTTCTTGTGCCTTAAAATAAGGTTTCGCAGTGCTTGACCTTAGGTTCTCTACTATATTAATAGTATCTGATATTTCTTTTTCCTTATAACCTCTTTCTAAAAATCTCTCTTTCATGTCATCAATGCCTGCATCATAATATTCTTGCTGTGGATTCAATCTAGATACTCTCATAAATTGTCCTTTAAGGACATTTTGGAATACATGACCGGGGTGCATGCTTTGTCTATGTAATATGTTATTCCTTTGACAATCTTTCCTGTAAATTGTTGTGTTAATCAGGCCATTGGTCATTCTAATTACTTCAACATCTAAATATGGTAAACTTCTAGCTGAAAAGTTCATAGTGAACTTTAAAAAGTCCGTAGTGTTGTCCAAATATGAAACGAAGTTTAATAAGGAAGGCTCATCACCCAACCATATGAAAAAAAGGTCATCTACGAAACGACAGTACATTGCAACATATTTTTTGTAATATGGATTCTCAAAAAGGTGAATATCTTCCCATCTAGCCATAACCAGGTTGGCGTAGCTATTGGCACATGATGTGCCCATAGCTACGCCATCCTTCTGTAAATAAATGACTTCCTGAAATGCAAAAGCATTATTAGTCAAAATAGTCTCAAGTAACAAAGCAACTAAGTCAACCTTCTTATCCAAGAAATCTGAGTGTACTTTCAAGTATTCAGAAATTAATCTAATACCTGTATCATTAGGAATCATAGTGAACAAGCTGACTACATCAAGTGTCACAAAAAAATAGTGCTGTTGTTCGCTCAAAGATTGTGTTTGAGAGTATAAATCTAAAAGAAATTGCTTGCTATCTTTCAAGATTTTCTTATTCTCATTAACTAAAGGTCTTAATATACTTTCCAAATAAATGGAAAGAGGTTCTGTTAACCACCCCTGTCCTGCTACGATAGGCCTAAATGGCGGGTCTGTACTGTTCTTATGTACCTTGGGAAGTCCCTGTATGATTGGAATGGTTGGATTTTTCACCTTTAGATATTCATAAAGTTCCTGTGTTATATCTTGTGACATCAATAGGTCATCTAAGGTATTATAGACACTAAAAACCATATTATTTAAATCACCTTTAGTCAATTTTATAAATGTGTCAGTGTCATCAAGCATCTGGAACATTTTGTCAGCATAGTACTTATAATCCATGATGACCACAGGGCCACCCTTATCTGCTGGTCTTATTACAATGGAATTATCATTCCTTAGAGACTGTAACGCTTGTCTTTGTTTATAATTCAAATTGCGTCCATGCTTCGATGGTAGTTTTTCCTGGTGAGTTCTATAAATATCATCTTCTACTACGTTCCCAAATACTTCTATGGTTGGATGTAGTTGAGGGATAAATGTACTGTTTGGACGATGTCTATTTATATTTATACTGTTATTGAAATGACCAAAATCTAGTCTAAGTTGTAAGTTACGAATATACATTTTTGTCTCTATAATAGTATCTACTAAATCACATCTTTTTGTGGGAATGAAGCCCAGACCTTTATTTAGAACCTGTTCTTCATATTTGTTTAATATTCTTCCAGATAAATTCATAATTAACGATTTTGTCTCCCCCACATTTTCTTTATTGTGGGGCCTTGTTGCTCCTGATCGTCTACTGAACCTTTCCTCTTCTGTCTCCCCCTGCTGGTCGACCTTCTTTTGTCCAAAAAATGGTTTTGGGCTATGGGGAGGGGGGCAGGAAATCTATTTGGATTTAAATTCACACTATTTGATTTTGGTCTCACTACAGCTGCGCCTGATCTCTGTACATCAGTAATGCAGCCAGTCATACTGTCTCCTAAATCAACACGAATTTCCTTTCCATTAATTTGTGTCCGAGAAGGGCTATGGTTCTCTGTATCTAAGATGTTATCTTCTATGGTCTGCTGATCATGCCTTACACTATTATTAGGATCTAAAGCACAAGGACTTTCACTCTGTCTGTTTCCTGACGTCAAACTATTTGATGGTTTATTTTCTGTAGTGTTATTATGTAAATATCTATCAGAGTTGTTTACAGGTGTAGTTAGTACAGTATTTTCATAACTTTTACCTGTTATGCCTAAAGGTTTTGGGATGCTTTTGAACCATTGTTAGGGTATAGGTTTGAAGCCATCTCCCTAGGCCAAGTAAAAACATTATTATTTTTAAAATCACGTAAATCCCTAACAATCTTTGCTTTTTTCTGGTCTAACATCCGTTTTTCTAAAAACAATACATCTTCTATAACTTTCTTTAGTTTTCCCATACATATTTCATTGTCAACATATTTAGATTCAAAGTCTTTGAATAAATTGTTAACAGTCACTCTCAGTCTCTCTTCTTCAGGCAAGTGGTACTCAACTAATAGTTTCATATAACTGAAACTCAGCTCTAAATTGAGCTGCTGCCAACGGTATAGGAGATCTGGCAACGAGGTACCAGTTGTAGGCATCTTCAACACTCGTAGTCCGCGAGGTATAATTCGCTTACTTAAACAAACTTCAAAATAATGTCTCTGTACTTGTAATCTAATTAATTTAGTAAATACAGTCTCCAAGTCATGTAGATCTTTAGAGATATCCAGGTTACTCACATCAAGCTGATTGTCAGGCCTTCCATCTACAATTGGATTAAAGTCCATTAGTGAGTTAGTATTTCCAGAAACACATATCTTAAACCTGTCCAGGACACTTGAAGTATGTTCTAGGGTGCGTGGTATATAGGGAAGTTCAATATTTATACTACTTTCATTCGCCATCCTCACCTCCTGCAGCGCTGACAAAGCAAATAACAATAACACAAATCCAAGTGCAGAGCTGCTGTCAGTCGAGGTATGAATTCACGCTGTACATAAAAACAAGCACAGTCCAAACAAAGCGTGATATTCCAATGGCAATGAAATGAAAGTAAGATGCTCCAAAAAATTAAGTTGCTCCAAAAAATAGATTCAGCTCTTATAAACAAACTTGAAATTTATTTAAACGAGTAAGCGCTTTCGCCAAAGGCTTCTTCAGACTCTTAAGACAAAGACAAACATCTACAAAATACTTTTAAAACCAGCTAATACTTGTCATTGGTCAAATCGGTTCACATGTCCTATTAACTTAAAGATACAGAAACTAACGTGAATGTAAACACAGCCGTGAATCTCTTACCCTCATGGAATAATATCGGCATAATTAGATATTCATAAACCATGCTGTTCAAGCATAAAAATCGAAGACATCATTGTCCAATGTTAAATTAAGACATACAAAACTGTAAACATCTTGTCTAAGCGTTTTCACATTGATTAAACACTAAACGCCTGACAATTTTTTATGCCTGGCTAAGGCATTAGTTTCAGTTCCCACTCTGCTGTGATATATATGTTCCCTAATTCTTTCTTTAAGAGATCTGTTGGTTTTCCCTATATAATAACTTTATAACACAGACTGATGAGCCACAAACTAGTGTTTGTAGATGTCGCTTAATCAACACTGTATATCATGCTTGAATACGTCCTATTAGAACGTATCAAAGTACTGCGACTATTAAGGGTCGAAAATCTAACCTTTTTACTTAGAAGTTTTATTATTCTGCACCTTACAATATGCGTTTTTTATATAAGAATTGAAAGTCTTGGTTTCTTCCATCTCTATTTATTTATTTATTTATCTTTATGTAATTACCTATGAATAATATCTGAGATAATCTCCAATAGGCAGGTACATACTGTTTTACTTAGTTCATGTAATTTTAGGCTGTATGTTCAAAGCGAGTGTTTACCGAATGTCGTCTGGTTCTTTAAGAAATCTACCATGACGTATTGACGCACAGTAGCGTCCTGATGTACAATGCCTTCAGTTGAGTAAATACAAGTATAGATCGTTTATCTGCACAGTGAGTTTGATTTTTAAAATAGTAACCTTTTAAGTGTAGAGCAATTCTAAAGTAATTTGAAAAGACTAAGTATTTTAAGAGACTAGATACTCATGTAGTTTTTTATCCATAGATTTTCATGATAGTGCGATGTATGCACTATTGTGGCTGTTTAAACTACATGATACGACAATGTACTGAAAGCGTTTAGTGTTTAATCAATGTGAAAACGCTTAGACAAGATGTTTACAGTTTTGTATGTCTTAATTTAACATTGGACAATGATGTCTTCGATTTTTATGCTTGAACAGCATGGTTTATGAATATCTAATTATGCCGATATTATTCCATGAGGGTAAGAGATTCACGGCTGTGTTTACATTCACGTTAGTTTCTGTATCTTTAAGTTAATAGAACATGTGAACCGATTTGACCAATGACAAGTATTAGCTGGTTTTAAAAGTATTTTGTAGATGTTTGTCTTTGTCTTAAGAGTCTGAAGAAGCCTTTGGCGAAAGCGCTTACTCGTTTAAATAAATTTCAAGTTTGTTTATAAGAGCTGAATCTATTTTTTGGAGCAACTTAATTTTTTGGAGCATCTTACTTTCATTTCATTGCCATTGGAATATCACGCTTTGTTTGGACTGTGCTTGTTTTTATGTACAGCGTGAATTCATACCTCGACTGACAGCAGCTCTGCACTTGGATTTGTGTTATAAAAATAATAGAACTTTTCCACAAAGTGAGAATCCTTGCCATAAATCTGAATAGTATAAAGAATATTCACTGAAGGTTAGGAGTATTAGAATGGTGTGGATTGTTAGATGTGGATATCATAGTATTAATAGACATAAGAATAACAACAGAGGAAGAAAGAATACAACTAAATGAGTTATGGGAAGGTAAGGTTATATGGAACATAAGGGAAGAAAATGCTCAGGTATAGCAATTTTATTTAAAGAATGTAGAGAAACTCTGGACTGCAAGTTAGTAGTATTAGAAAGAATAATAATATTAGACATAAGATGAAAGAACCAAATATATAGGGTAATTATACATTATGAATACACTTTACAGAAACAGAGGGCGATTATGTTTAGGAAAATACCTGATTATGTTAGTGTGAATATGCAGGTAATACTAATGGGAGACTTTAATTCTGATTTAAGACACAGGAGAAAAGAAGAGGCAGATGTAAAGGTCATTTCAGAAATGTTTAAAAATGGTAAAATGTACTTATGGAAAATAAACATTGAACATATAAAAGGAGCAATTTGAGAACTGAAATTGATTACTTTATAGTAACAGAGAGTTTAAGGATATTACATCAAGGAGTTAACATTACAGGTTTTCAGACTATGTTGCAATTTGGATACAGATTCAAGAAAAAATAGGCTATATAAAACAGGTAGAGGTATAAAAAGAATTAATGAATCAGATTTAAATGAGTATGTAAAGGAAATAGTACATCAACTATGGTTAGATCATACAAACATGAGATTTTATAAAGACTGGCCAAGTTTGTGGATTAGTCTAAAAGAAAAATAGAGAAAAGATGTATTGGAATGGCAAAGCACAAAGAGAATACAATATAGTTGCAAATATGAAGAAATCAATAACCAAGTCTTTAAAACATAATAAATAATAAAGAAGAGTTTCTAGAAAAACAAATAAAGTTGTATGAAATGAACCAAGAGAAAATTAAATAAAGTGTTATTCAAACAAATATTTTTTACAAGGAAGAAAAGAAGTAGCACCATACTTAAGCAAAGGGGTTAAAGAAAAGATAAGCGTAATGAGAGAGTTAATGTGCAGTGAAGTAGAGTTGACATATAAAAGGAAATAATGCAGACAGTCAGGAAACATATTTTGAAAATGTTTTCCATATGTGAAACTATAAGGAAGCATAAATGGAACTTTAAAAAATAACTGAAGAAGGTAATAAGAGAATGGAATAAAAAAATTGCAATGATAGAATTAAAAAAATGTGTTATCAACAGTAAATGTAGAAGCAGCTACAGGTTTAGATGGACTTGAATATCTAATGTATAAAGATATGCAAGAATGGAAAAGGAATATTTTTAGAGGTGCTGAATGAATGATTTGAGAAAAGGGTAAATGAAAAAAATGTATGGGTGCAATGAGATTTATATGGAAAAAGGGAGAAAGAACAGACATAAAAACTGGAGGCCACAAGTGTTAAACAATGTTGATTATAAGATTTTTAAGAAGATTGTAGAAAAAAAAATATTGAGTATAGTAAACATTCTAAGGGGATCCAGTATCTCTCAGCCTAGGATGACATCATCAACAGACCTCGATGCTTTGCCAGAGATGGTCTTCATCTGTCACCTCTGGGATTTCGGCTACTGGCTAAGGCTCTTGCCACCCTCGTAGTACCCTTTGTAGTGTCTCAAGTACAAAATTCCCTACATAAATACTTCATCTAAAAACAACCACAAGGTTATGCTGATAAACACTAGGAGTCTTAACATGAAACTGCACTCACTAGAAACAGTTCTCACCTTGGAAGACAGAGCATTTGTGCAATCACTGAAACCTGTTTCAAGGTTGTGGAGAGCACCCCAGCCATACTGGGTTACACCTCCTTCCACACGTTCAGACCACAAACTGAAGGCATAAAAACTTATGGAAGCAGTGTATCAGTATTCATTAAAGATAAATACATCTCCAGATTGGTTAAATGGTAGGATTCCCTGGAGATACTTGAGGTGCAATTAACTGTTGGTATGACACCTATTCAAGTCAGAGCCAGCTACAGGACCCTCTCCATGATTCAAGACACCCAATCTCCCCATTTGGATCTACTTGAGTCTATCAAGATACATCCATACACCATGGTCTTGGGTGACTTTAACTACTCATCCATTGACTGGCTAAATTATTTGTGCTCAAGCTCACTTGCCCAAAGGTTTCTCGACTTTGCTAACTCCAATGCCCTGGATCAGCTGGTTGACACCTCCACAAGGGGTGCCAACATCCTGGATCTAGTGCTTACCAATATGAGGGAACACTGTAGCACCCCCACTGTGAGGTCTTCCCTAGTGAGATCTGACCATAAATCAGTCTCATTTGAAGTAACTATCACACCTGACCACCCCCAGCAGCAACTAAACTAACAAACTTCTCCAAAGAAGATTATAACCTCTTACAGAATGGTATAAATAGTTTCACTGCACCTCCCCCCTCAGATGGAACTGGCAACTATGCCAAGTTCTACACCAATGCTTTATACAAACAACTGTATAACCAAATTGACTTAGCCATATCAGATAGGACCAAAATAAGTTCCTCAAAGAAGACCAAACCTGCCCGGTTGACAATTGCCATTAACAGGCTTTATAACAAGAGGAGAAAATTGCTATCTAGGAGTAAGAGGGAATGATGTGGGACATGAAAATGGTAACCCAGGTAGAGATGACCCTTTAGGGGAGGGGAGGGACTGAGGAGGTCAGAGAGAATCCGGAACCGAGTCCAACAACCCTCCTATGCAGAAGTAACAGGGACCCAATATATGCGTCAACAGGGCAGGGGGAGATTCAGGAAATAAATGGTAGTACATCTGGAGGTATTTCAATAATCTCAACAAATCCAACAATAATTTCAATAGACCAACAAGATGTATATGGAACATATATAGAGGAGAACAGAACTAATACACAGGAGGTAGCTAATAATGAGGAAAAAGTAATAGTGCACACACAAAACAATTTTAATATTTACAATTATACCGACTTGGTGGTTACTGATAATTATTTTAACTTATTTATAAAAGGTTTTACTTTTGTGCCAACAAAGAGACCTAAAATAGAAGAAATATTATTTGATATAAAGCTATTTACTAGAAAATTAAACTTGACATGTATGTTCAAGGACAACCCACAATATATACAGGGGAACACACTGAAGAAAAGAAGTACCTCTAATCCCCCTTTGCAGCAGGATATACATAATTTTGAAATGTGTGTCACAAGCATAGTAAGGAATTAATATGCTAAGAAAAAAGTCACCAAATGTAATTTAACAACACAAGAGAGGGAATTACTCCAAGAGCTAAGTGAAAACGGATGAATTCGGATTATGAAATTTGACAAAGGGGGAGGGGTGGTGCTAATGGATCAATGGGATTATACCAACAGGATGTTGAATATTTTGGATATAGATAATAGGTATGTTGTCTCAAGGAATGAATTAAATATTTCATACAAAAGAATAGACTTGTTGTTAGAAGACAACTTATTACAAGGATTGATAGATATTAATGTATTCAATTTCCTAAGTGTACCTAAACCAATAATACCAGCAATCTTTGGCATCTCCAAAATACACAAAGGATTGGAGAACCCTACCTCACAAGGGTCAAAAACCCAACCTTTAGCAATATATGTGGATACAAAACTAAAGATGTTTTATTCTAAGTATCCACATATTTTGGTGGACTCATGGGACTTTCTAAATAAAATTGGTACTAGTCCGTTCAAAGATAACTTTATTTTCCTAACTATAGATGTCAAAGATCTGTTTTTGGTAATACCGCACAGTGAGACCCTGGACTGGTTTGAAATAATGTTAGTTGAATTTGACTTTCTGACTCCAGATGAATTTAAATTAGTTTTAGAAAACATGGAACTAGTATTGAAATATAACTATATTTATTTCCAGGGTGATATATACCACCAATTAGATGGGGTGGCCATGAGCTTGGCCTGTGCCCCTATATATGACAACATTATTATGTTATATTGGGAACAACAATACGTATTTAAATCTAGATTTCATCATAACATTGTGAAGCATTATCGTTTTTTGGATGATATTTTCATCCTATGGGAAGGAACTCATGATATGATATTTGAATTTGTGAATTTTATAAACCACAGTACTGTTTTTTTGCAATTTACATTTGAGACTTGGATGGATAAAATTCATTATTTAGACATTAGGATAAATAAAGATTATGGAAATAAGATATATAGATCCAATATTTATAGAAAGGAATGTTATTCCAACTCATACTTGCACTATCAAAGTGACCACCCCCACAACCTTAAAAAGAATATCATAAAGGGACAGATGATCAGAGTGGCAAGAATGACATCAGATAAGATGGACTTTATGAAAGAAGTAGACAATGTTCACAACGTTTAAGGAAAGGGGGTACCCAGATAAGATGACTGAGTCTATTAAAAAAGAAGAGATAGAAAGATGGGGTATGGTGTATTTACCCCTATTGACTAGTGGAAAGATTACAAGAAATAATGAATCTAAGAAAAATATACAACAACTTGAAATACAACTACCCTATTTAACGTTGACCTACCACCCAGAAATGGTTTGGATTAAGAAATGTATTAATGGAATTTGGAATATGTTCAGTAGAATGCCAACAAGAGTGGAGGTATTTCAAAAACCATTAAGATACAGTTTTAGGAGAAATATGAATTTTAAAAAATATATTGGAGAAAAAACGGAGTGATAACAAAGATGGGGCAAGTGTAAGACTTGGTATTTTTAAATGTGGGAGATGTGCCCAATGTCCATTTATAGCTGGCACAAAGGAATTGACCATACCTAGTTTTAACTTTAAGATTAAGAGCAATACATATTCCAGTTGCTATACAAAGGGAGTAGTATATTTGGCATATTGTAAGGGATGCTGGGCATATTACGTTGGTAAAACCGAACGTAATTTATGAGTATGTATATATGAACATATACGGGATATTAACAAAAAGAATGAAAACAATGCCCTATACAGACATATGTTGAAATGTAAGGACACAGATTATACATTCTGAGTATTAGAAGAAGTTGGGCATAATGACATGGAGGGGTGATTGGGAGACATACCTGGAATTTTGAGAAATGATTTGGCAGCTAAGGCTGGACGCTTGTAATAGTCCGGGTATTAATGACCATATTTCCATCACCCCAGCCTTAAAGCTACTCTCATCAGACCCAAAGAGATGTACATAAAACATATAGTGGTCTATTCCCAGGGTTGCAAATAATAACCCAATTGCATATAGAATTATTTATTTAATTAATTATTTATATATACTATACAATAGTATATATATATGTATATACAAACATTTTATGATTTTATACTGGTATGAGTACCTTGTTTTTTTATCACAAACAAATTTTTATTATAAATACATTTTAACATATTAATATTTTTAATAAAATTTATCAATTTTAATAGGTGATTTTAGAAGATGGAGCATACTGATGTTTTTTCACCATTTATTTTAAGTAACCTCTGTACATAGGAGATATATACATATATATGTTTATAGGTACTTTAATACTATATTCACACATTGTTATTCACTATCACATGATAATAGTAATCTGTGTATTTATTTAATTATTAACTTTTAAATCTTACTGGCTCAGTTGGTATAAGTCAGTATACTAAGGAATTTTGGTATGGTGTTTCTGTTCTGTTTTGTTTACTTATTAACTGATCTGCATTTATTTAACTGTCTATCTATTTATTTATATTATAAAACACTATAGCATCAATGGCAAATATGAGCAACGTATATATTAATACCTATTGGAAGTTTAGGGGTTAAAAATGTCCTATTAAATGATTAGCCAATGGGGTGAATTTTAGTAATATTTAAATGATGAAAGAATTGTAAAGCAGATGATTCTGAAGATGTCTCTGCATTAGGAGATGAAAGCGTTAAATCTGTCTTGTTCTGTTTGTTTGGATCAATAAATTCTTTTGGATGTAACTTGGCCATCGATTCTTTGGATTACTACTAGAAAGTGCTTGAAATTGTGTATGTGAACATGGAGGACAGTATTTATTGATACCTTGCAGCGTAATTCAGTTTTTAGGTGTTTGTTGGTGACTGAGTAAGAGGGAATGAGCCCAAAAGTGGAAACACTCCCTACTCAACTTAAATAAGCAAATAAGACTTCTTGTGAAGTCCTTCAAAGCAAACTATAAATCCAAATTAGCTTCCTCAACTAAAGACAACAATAAGGTGTTCTTTAGTTACATTCTTAATCTAAAAGGAAAGTCCCAGATTTGTGCTGAACTGGTAGTTTATGATACCACATATATTGAGCCTGTGAACATAGCTAGCCTGTTGGCTGACAGGTTCTGTGAAAACTTCACACCCCTGTCCCTGTTACACATACCCCATGACATCCCTACCACCTGTCCCTTACCTTGTATCTCTAAATAGCAGGTTGTAAATGTCCTCTCTAAGGCCAAAAACACACCATCTATGGAACCTGATAATATTCCAGGCTGCATCCTACATGGGCTCCAACAAGAATTAGCAACACCATTGGGTATTCTTATCAATCATAGTCTAAGCACCATCTTCATCCCAGTTGAATGGAAAATGGTCGGCATTATTCCCTTACACAAAGGTGGTTCTTCCAATGACCATGGAAACTACAGACCAACTAGCCTGACTAGCCTTATCTGTGAGGCCATGGAGTGAATCGTCATGGACCTTATCAAAAAAGATATAGGTAATCTGCAAGCACTTGACCCTACTCAGTTAGGATTTTTCAAAGGGAGATCATGTCTGTTAAACCTGGTAGACTTCTTTGAGATAGTCATTAAAGCCCTGGATGAGGGGAAATCTGTGCATACAGCCTACCTAGGCTTAGCCAAGGTGTTTGACATTATCCTCCACTCAGGCATCATTGACAAACTCACCCACCTAGGTATCAATCCTTATATCAGTAGATGAGTTGCTAACTGGTTCACTGGTTCAAAATAGGGGAATCCACCTCCAGCAGCAGACCTGTAACCAGTGGTGTTCCACAGGGATCAGTCCTGGGACTTCTACTGCTTGGAATCTATTTCCCGTAAAGTACAAGCAAAAACTAAAGGTCTGTGGCTGGCAAAGTTTGCTGATGACTGCAAACTGGGAGTGATCATAGACTCTCCAAATGATGTTATCCTACAAGAGGGTCTTACACAAAAAAATGATTGGTGCCAAAGTCATGGCCTTAAACTCAATGCAAAAAAAATCTGTCATCATCCTTTTCAGTAAGGGTGCTGTTCCTGCTAACTACCACATCAATAGCAACACCTTAAGTATGCACTCAGTGGTGAGAGACCTGGGCACACAGGTTGACAGCAACCTTACCTTTGACCGCCATGCCTCAATAGTAGTAGTAAAAAGGGCATTCTATACTGCTCATCTCATAAGTAAGGGCATTGCCTCCAGAAACAAAAGTTATAACCTCCCTGCACACTTCCCTCATCAGGCCAATAAGTGAGTACAATGCCCCTTTTGGTGTATACCTTTCCAAGCACCTGCAGCAATTGGAAAGACCACAAAGGTTCCTCACAAGGAAAATTCAAGGTCTTCAGCATCTGTCTTATGTGGATAATCTGAAATCACTGTCACTATTCTATTTCATAAAGACTAATCAGAGGCAATCTCTGCCTTATATATAAGGCAATTTCTGACCCTGCTTTGGTGTAAATGCTGCATATCCATCATCAAATGGTACATGGGTTACTCGCTCTAAAGACGTTAACCTGGTACGTGACATTAATAGAACCTGCTGGAAGGACAGATTTGTCTCTCAGAGGTTACCACACCTTTGGAACAGACTCCCACTTCGTGTCAAACAGAGCACCTCAATAGCCCTCTTCAAATGCAATCTGGACGATTGGATGGGTGACCATAAATTCACCCTGGGGATTTCACCTGTATTCCTCTTGGACACGGGCAATAGGTAGTGACCATGGAAATAACAGTAGAACAGGGCTAGGCTTGTAAGGGCCCTAGGGCCATTAACCTAGTAATTTCCTATGATCCTATGGTATATTTTATAACATCAGAAAAAGCATATGTCAAACCTCCTGTCAGTAAAGAAGAATGCATGTTATTGGACAGAAAATGCAACATGAGTTGACACTTTCCAGGTGTATTCCACAATAAACCCTTTTGGGAAATTAAGAAAATACATATAACTTGCTCATCACTCTATGTACTGTTGGAAGATAATCACTAGCCATTTTCACATTCTCATCATGTAATATATATGAAATGTCAATAGTGGTTATATATTAACTGATAAAAAGAAGGTGGTTGAAAAAAGAGAGGGCAATGAAGACTGGATAATAGAGAATGACAGTGCATAGACACTGAGATTAACAACATTCTAATGAATGGTCCAGTAAAAGGGATAAACACTGGGTTCAGCTGAATGATTACAGTACTGAGCAATTATGGTTAAATAGAAGGCAAGAAGGAAAGGGGAATGCTATGATGGCATGGTACTAACGATCTGAATAAGTTTAAATAAAATGGCACTAAAAGCTACAGATATAAAATGGAAGTAGTAGGAGGAAAATAATAACAACCATAAAAGGGAAACCGGTAATGCCAGCATGTGGAGTTAGCGATATTAGTGACTCATGGAAAAACGTAAAAGTCTTTTCAATAATCTGTTGAGGAAAACTATTTGTGAAGAAAACAGATACCCTTGAATTTAATAAATGCTGTGAAGGAATAGTGCAAGCCCTACACGGAGTGTACCACGGCCATGTCTGCAGCTCCACCTTGGCAGCGCACCTTGCATATTAATGAAGGCACACTACTGAGGGAGAGCCATGTACATTGTTACTGAATCAGTGTAGGGGGTGTGCTACAGTGCTCGGAGATGTGTAACACACCCCTTGCACTCACAAAGTACTGTACAGCACTAAAATATTAAATTAAATGTGTCCTTGCCCAGCGGTAAAATGTATATGTAGGAGATGTGTTACAGTGTCCCTAACATACCCCCTGCACTAAATGCCGTACAGCACTAAAATATTAAATTAAATGTGTCCTTGCCCAGTGGTAAAATGTATATATGGGGGGGTGTTACAGTGTCCGTAACAAACCCCCTGTACTGTCAGAGTGCTGTATGGCAGTGAAACTGAATGTGAAAATGTATTGTCCCTTTTATTTATGTGTGTGTGTGTGTGTGTGTGTGTGTGTGTGTGTGTGTGTGTGTGTGTGTGTGTGTGTGTGTGTGTGTGTGTGTGTGAAGAATGCCAGACATATAAAAATAGAAACCATATGCGTTTAATTTTTATACAAAAGGTCAAATTTAAGCATAGCTGAGCGGGTTTTCACAGCATGGCATGGTGTTCAGCAGTGCTTAAATGTAACTGAGAGCTATATAGAACGTTATAGCTCTGATTACCATATCCTTAGTAGCTGAATGGCTAAAGTGATGGCCTCATGGGCAGTAGATGCACGATTTGAATACTGGTCATTTTTATACAGGATAGGGAAAGGTTGTAATTTTTTTTATGTATATATTGAAATTTGTTAACCGGGTTAGTCCAGGTTGACCATAAGGCCTTTTCCAGTGGAGACCCGAGTATAAAAGCCCCAGTTACATACAAGTGTCTAATGCATTAAAGTTACACTACCAGATAACATAGTGAAATGCATATGTTTAGGGGATATAAAGTAAAATAGATACATATAATAATAAATAATCATTAATGAACAAATACTTTCAATAATTTTTTTTAAACTCTGGTTTGCCTGTAACTAAGCACTGCTAAGTGAAACCAAGCAATACTCAAACAGGACCTGTTTTAGCAGTACTTATCAATGTGCAGCTCTGCTTATCTGGTTTGAGCAGTGCTTAGCACTCCCAGTTTAAGCAGTCCTCAGCTCAGCTATGTGGATTTGCACACCACTAAGTATTGCTAAGCATTGCCAGTTTAAGCACTGCTCAACTAAGCTTAGCAGGTTTGCACACTGCTAAGCGGAGATTAGTATTTTTAAAAATGGTCCAATGGCAGCAAAGGGCAGGAAAAATTGCCCTATTTAAGCTGCATAGGCAGGACTGCAGCCAGACCCTGTTGGAGTTTAATCACTGCAGTTGCTACGACTGGATTCAGAGACAGACCACACTTTCAAATGCAGCCCTGGGGCATGTTGGAGTCCAGGGTCATGGTTGGGCTCCTTGTAAAAGACCATGGCAACAGACTGCTGCAGGGCCAGTACCAGGGCTCTGAATACAAGTCGGAGGCCTGAGACCATCTGGCAGATGACCTCACCACTGCAACTGGAATCCCCACACTGATGAGTAGGTACGCTATCATTATGATGGCCTGAAGCGAAGGAAGGGTGAGCTCTTGGCCCAGTGGATCCAAGACGCTTGGGACCGCAATGCCCCAGAAGTTTTTAAATATAAGAACCATTGCTTTACCAAATTCTAGCATGAATATCTGATAGGTATGCATAAGGGTGTGTTTCCCTTCTCACAGCTGCAGAGGAGAGGGCTCACAACTTGGAGGTCCAAACAGGACACCTAGCAAGGATGCATCAAGAGTGTGGTCAGTACAGATATATCTTGCAATATATAGTCATATAAATAAGAAAGAGTACAGTAGTAACTGCCAGTAGGCATAGTCTGTTCTGAGTGTACTGCAATAACATTATTAAAGTGTAGGAATGACATGTGTATACGGTATTAACACAAATGATCTGGCAATAAAGTACACTGGCATTCTAAATGTGAAGGGAATAAGTGACATTCACTCATGATCTACAGGAAATACAGTACAACTGGAGTCCAAATAGTGAAGGAAATAAAGTTAGTATTGCATAGGTTTTGTAATAACAGCACACCTTCAATGCATGCATTATTTAAACTGGAGAACAATAAAGTTTACCAAATGTATACCAATGACTGTCATGTCAATCTCAATAAAGCTTTGTTCTGCCACTTGTGTGTATTCTGGTTTGTTGTTAATAAAATCCAATTTTACAGGTGGCACAAAGTAAATATGGGTATAACACCATGAAGTGATTGAAGTTTGGCTGCTAAAGAACTGTTATGCTAAAATGTAGATGTGGAGCTGTACTCAAGATAGAATGCAAATTGATATATGTTCTGCACTAACAAGTGAACCTTGAATGGTAATGTGTAAGGTACTATAGTGTCTTTCCCTCAGGATTGTCTTGTGTTAACCTTTGCATCTCGGCTATATGCATTCCTGAATGAAGGCATGCTGATGCAGGCAAGTACGACACTGTAGTAGCTGTAGACTGCAAAATTACCATCTGCAAATGTATATAGGTCAGGTAGGCATCCTAGCACCCTGATATGATCTGTACAGAGCACACATATTCCCAGCCACTAGGGGTTAATTGTGTATACTTGCATTCCAAGTATTAAAACACACTTTGCCTACAATCTCTGTCATGTATGAATCTCATACATGTATGTTCAGCTGTCACTGCAGTCTCTTGTGACACTCTACCAATATTACCAGGTCAGACTTTGTCAGCAGGTGAGCTGTAGGCACATATCAGTCAACCAACAAACAGCAGAGGCCCAGTAGCTCAGTGTGATAAGCAATACGTATGTTATTTTTTCCACACACAGACCAGGGTTTGAATCCGGGGACCAGTAGTAAGATTTATTTATAGTTACAGACAAGTAGTACTGACTATTTATAGAAACAGTCACATACTGTTAACAGATATTCTCCACACAGAACTTACAGGTAAAGAAATGTCTATAGTAGCTGTATAAAGGGTATATACTAATGTCTGTGTCCAGATGTACTAGTGTCTAAACAGCATTGCTCATTCAGGTAATAAGGCTTCATTAAATAAAATGTCATGAAGTATACTACTATTCCAACTGAATAAGACAACTAAAATGTTCTACTGTTGGTACGACTATATGCCTGGTGTGTCTGTGAATGTGTGCTGAAAGTCTAACCCCATGCCTACGAATGACAGTAGGATAGGTATAAACACCCTGCACTGTGCATGATACATGTCTCTCAAGTGTCACTCTCTCACAGCTAGTGATCAATGTTGCCAATAATCTTGGCCACAGATATAAAGAACATCAGTGCAGGGTAAACCTTGTTAGTTATATATGCTCACCTGACATGTAATAATCCACTGTAGTTATGTACCTATTAGTTCTTACAGTTTGGCCCATACCATCCCATATGGACAGCTTGAGAGGTATGTATGTGCTACAGAATCAATAGGGCACATGTAGATGTACAGTAAGGGCAGACCTGTAGAGTATTGAGCAGCACTGTTGTGAAAATATTGCCTATAGAGTTGGTAATGGAATGTCTTTCTCTCCTCCCACCCCTTATCTGCATCACAAATATTTATGTTAATACTATGGGTATGGTTTCATTTCCACATATGTTGTTCTCAAAAACTTATATTGGGCCTTGTGTTGTATTATTGGTTGTATATTACAATGGTTGGATACTAACATACCTTGTTGCAATTGCACTGTTGTTGGCCTTTTGCAATAACTGTTACTGGCATGCTGTTACAATACTGACTGTTATTCCAATTATGCCTGTGTTCTGTATGCTATGCAATTTTATTGTTCTGGGTTTATTGGAATACCCATGCATGCTGTTACAACTAATGTTTAAATGTTCTGTTCATGACTAACCTATACACCTTGACAAACCTCAACACCATAGCATGACTGGGTAGGCTGGTTCCAGAGGATCCGCCTATCCCACCTCATCTGGCCGTGGGACCTAGTCCCAGCATGTCTGGACCCAACCTGGAACTGCTCCTTCTGCTGGTCGTGCATTGTCCTTGGGTGGAACTGCCTCAGGGGATGGGGCCCATCCCCCCTAGGCATAGTGTGGAGAGGAGGTTGTCACCCAGACTCAGGTATCAGGTATGGTGCGTAGGGTCATCCAATGTGACTTGGATGATAAACTGTGCCAGATTGAGGGCAGACTGGCACACCTCAAGGGCCTGGCTCACCCCGGCACCCAGCCCCCAGCACAGCCACCTTCGGGGTCATAAAGGGGCAGTGGTGACTGCCCATGGGTGGGGATCTTAGTCCCCCTGTTGCCATCTGGGGTCACTTGGTCCTCCTATTCCCAACCACCCTCCTGTCCAAGGTGTTTACCCTCCTCATGTGCCATACACCACCCTTGCCTGCTGTCTTGTCTGCCTGCAAAAGCAACCTCTCCTACCCAACGTACCTCCCCAAACATACCTACAATCCTTCCCCAACATAACACTCTCACTTTAAAAAAAAAATGGGCATCTGTCCCAAAAATAAATTTCGTCCCATACATAGCTCTGCATTTCAATCCCACATTCACTGCCATGAATCAATCATCCCATCAATTAATCAACAACGTTATATCATCCACACCCCTCCCTGTGGGGTGTGAGGCTCCAAATTCTAAATTGTCCACATCATGCACAGCTGTTGCTGCCCAAGAAATGTAGAGCTATGGTCCTTTCCTAAAGTCATCCTGCACATCCCTAGCTGCCTTTCATATTATTTTCCCCCTGTTTGCCTGCATTTCACCACTTTCCTATCATCCCTTTTTTCTTTAAGATAGTGTGGGTTTAAGTGCTGCTTAGCATCGTGCAAACTGCTGCAAACCCACTTAAAACTGTCAAGTCTTAAACCCAGGAACCTCTGAACTACAGTTCAGTGCAATACACCATTAGGCCAAATCAGTTCTGGGGAAGTGGTGGTGTTTTTGTAAATATACCATGCAGTACAGTAATGTAACAGTAGGAAAAAATACACCTGTGCCAAGTCTTGAACCACATCTCAGAGCAATACATGACTAGGCTAATGCAGCTCTGGAGAATTATGGGTGTTTCTGTAAATATATCTTGCATTATAGTGATGTAACATTAGGGAAAAAATACAACCCTGCAAATATTGAAACCAGGACCAGCTAAACTACTGCTCAGAGCAATACACCCCTAAGCCAACTCAGCTGTAGAGAATTGCTGGTGTTTTTGTAAATAGTAAATATATCATGCAGTATAGTGATGTAACATTAGGGGAAAAATACAACTCTGCCAAATATTGAAAGCAGGACCCTCTGAACTACAGCTCAGTGCAATACACCACTAGGCCAACTCAACTCTGGTGGGTTACTGGTATTTTTACAAAGATATCTTGATTACCACTAACACTACTTCACATATAATTTGATAAATGATAGTCTGCTTGGGCCTGTGATGCAGACACTGAACCAGTACACAGCCAAAGACATGTTGATGGGTTGATGGGAGGCCTACAGTATCAGGTACAGCTGACAACTGCACAGACTGTTGCAGAATATCCACAGTTGTGTCACCTACTTATGGCATAGTTGTCATCAAAACTATTCTGTGTGCAGAAGTGCTGGCAAGGCAATGCATATTGATTTTACAAAAGCATGACAGACAGGTCAGTAAAAGACATCATAGCCATCTAAATACACATGTTCATGCCAATCCTGTGTAACACACTGTATGCATTCACATAGGTCTTGCAAATATACCTCCTATAATAATGACTCTGTTACATTCCTAGCATGTCTAACATCTGGACACCCATAGTGCAAGCCTACAGTCCAGTCTGTTGCATGAAAACTAGATGCTTGTCAATACAACCTAGAAATAACTGAGCCCTGCAATGCCCAGCAGAACTGGTTGCTGCTACCACAGTCACCGCCACCCACAGTAGCATTTCAAAGGCCTAGAGAGTGGGACACATGTCACAAATATGAATATGTGTCCTAAATGTCCCCTACCACTCACTGGATGGTACTACTACTTAGCATATGTACCAGAGGCACATGCCTCACCTGTACTGTTATGGGTACCCTCATCCTGGCCATGCTGTGACACAAGAGCTGATACTGCTTTCTCACTGACATATACAGCTTCCTGTCCCCCAATGTCTTCACAATTCCCAGTATGACTCCTGGCCATAATACCACAGCTGCAGCCTGCTACACATACAGCATATGTTCAGCTACCTGCTACAGACTTACCACATCTCCCAAACACCTAGAACAGGGCATCCACTCAACAACCATACATAAAGGGTTGTGGGGAATGTTCAGGTGACAGGGACATATGTCACAGTCTCCCCCTAGAAAGATACACAGCTGATAGACCAGCATCACCTGCAGCAGCATGCACATTCAGATAAAAATGGTGTATGATACTCACATTTGCCTGTCTCCTTCGTGACCCCAACACACATTGTTAAACAGGAACCTGCCACAGAATCAGAATCTTTTAACAATGACCAAACATAGCACGCAAAACTGTGGGCATACCACATCAATCCAAACAGTGCACTCTACCTGCACTCTGTGATGCTGTAGCTCCCACACCTCGATAATGTCCTCCTCACAGGCCAGGAAAAGGGCCAAGGCCTACATGAAGGCCTTAATTATAGCACTGTGTTTCTATGCCATTGGCTAATGGCAATGCAACCCAGCTGTTCTGCATGCTATTAGCAAATGTGAGTCACAGATTGGTGCACAGGCAATTACCTGTTCATGAGCATTACCTACAAAAGGCAATTTGCTGCCTATGGTACAGAGGTCTGTGATTTAATTCATGAAGACAGACTGTGATTCCCAAGAAAAAATATCACTGAAATTCTGCTCACAAAGGAGTACAGAGCTATACCAGGTATGTCATACAGTTGTATATACGATGATTGATTCATTGATTGATTAATTGATTTATATTATTGTATAAATATGTGCTGCATTTTCTCTGTATGTATTCTCCTTGGAAGGCTACTGCCGAGGTGCTAGAGATTGGATTATATTTTCATTGGGGAAGATCCTGGTCTTGCTGGTCATTTATATCTTGGATTTTATCTTTTATCTTTTATTTTTTATTTTATATTTGTTGTGAAGTTTATTTATGTCCAGTGATCCTTCCACTACAGTGCCTAAGATTCATAGGCTGGATTCTATGGATTCTAGTCAGACTACCATAGAACAATTTACCATGTCTTTGGGTGAAAGGACAGGTGTATGACCAACCCAGGATGAGCAGACAAATTTTTGGAAGAAGTTCCTACAAAAAGAACAACAAAGAAGAACTAATAATCCTTTTTCCTGTATTGGACAACGAGCAGGCAACTCTTTATCAGCAAAAACAAAAGAGGTATCTGATAAACTGGACAGATTAATGTCAAAAGAACTGGCAGTTCACTTGAATTATCTTAGCTTACAGAGATACTTGGAATTAGATATTACACCTCATGGCTTAAGAGTTTTTAAACATCCTACTACCTCTTTTGACATGCAAGATGAAAATGATAAAAAATTTCAGTCTAGGTGGGTAGCTGCTGCCCCCAGATGTTCTACTGAGTGGATTAATATACTGGTTGAGAGAGATAGACTAAAACAAGTTAAACTTCAAAATGACATTGCTTCTACTTGTGAATCCCTATCTGGTATATTAGGGGTTGAACATATGGAACAGTGTTTACAGGACATACAAAATAAATTAATAGACTTTGAGAAGGAATTGCTGAAGGGTCCATATCACTTCAGCGAAAACCCCATTACCCGAACACCCATACATCGACCCCCATACCTCGAACCGCAAAATTCCCGAACACACTAAACCATGAAAAATAAAATATCGAACTGCCATAGTCGGCCAACCCCACCTCCCGCTGCTTAGTACCTACCCAAACAAAATAAATAAACCACATACATACACTAACCAAACCCTACAGACATACACCCAAACAAAAGAAATAATCCGCATACATACATTTAACAAAACCCCATTTCCAACACTACACTAAACCTCACATACACAACTATCTATGCACTATCCTTAACCCCTCCCTAACCCTAAGGTCCGTAACTACCGCACACTTCCCCTACAGACATACAACCAAACAAAATAAATAACACACATGCATACACTTAAAAAAAACAATAAGAAGTGATGACAGAGGAACGTTTGGTTTGCTGTTCAGGAAGAAGACCAGAGACATAATGGTGGCTCGAGTGTCAGCTCGGATGTCTCTACTAAGTGGGAGAGTGAATCTGGGGATTATCCTGGCCTTCCAGCAGCCCAGGATGCACGTTTTTTACAACAAACGTTTCGGAAGAACAAAAGAGCTGAATTTTCAGAGAGAGAAATGGCCAGAAGTGGTAATGTGACCTCAGAACCGGGAATAAGCAACAGTTTGATGGACAGTCAACAGTACAACAAAGGTACAAAAGAGGTAGATGGAATTAATTCCAAAATGGCTTGTTTAGAGACTGTTTGTTTGTGTCTTTCTGCTTTTCCCGGTTAGAGGTCGCCACAGCAGAACTCCGCTCCGTTAATGATTGGCAGTTGATTTTTACATACTGGCTTGCCAGGCCTGACGCACAACCTTCAACGAAGGTACGCCCATTCACGCATGTCTCCACGCAGAAGACGATCTAACTGAGAATCGAACAGCATCTTACTGTGAGGCGGCAACGCTACCACAGCACCACCACTGCGGGTATCTTGTTTAGAGACTGTAATGTGCAATAATAATCAAAAGAGTTATGTTGATGCATATGTTGTGAATTTATCGGGTTGCACACTAAGTGAAGCTGCATTTTCTGCATTAAATCATGGCTTAAAATTCATTCCAACTGTTATGCCTAGATTACATATAATTAAGAAAGACATGTTTTGTTTGATACATAAATTGCATCTAGCATGTTTTTTTTAGGGATAAACAGAATGTTAACAGTCTGGTGAATAATTTAAACAGTAGTGTGTCTTATTCTGAAGACTCAGAAGAAAGTTTTTACTCCTGTGTCTCAAATGATGAAAGTGATGGAAGTTTAAAAGTTGTTAATGCTTATTGTAAGTTTGATACATTTAAGATTTTGGTAAAGTCAATTTATATCACCATTCACACATGAAGTTATACAGGATTTTGCAGCTATTGTGGATTTTGCAGTAGAATCTGTATATTTAGATTTTATTCATAATAAAAAAACAGTGTATTAAATATAATTTAACTAAATTAGAGTGGAAAGCATTGCAACAACTCAGTAAAAATGAAGACCTTGTCATAAAATCGGCAAAGGGAATAAGGTTGTATTAATGAATTTTTCACAATATATACAGATGTGTCTTGATCATTTAAATGATGCTGAAACTTACAAAAGGTGTTCTTCTAGGGAATATGAAACAGCTGTGCATAAATGTAAAGATTTATCACAGAAAGGAAAACATTTAGGATATTTTACTAAGGGTGATGCAGATAAAAGATTTAACACTGACAATTGTGAGATGGCAAAATTTTACTGTTTGCCCAAGATACATAAGGACATTTTGCATCTACCGGGTCGTCCCATAGTGTCGGCATGTAACTATTTTCTGAATAACATGGGTATATTTCTGCATGGTTTCCTTTTGCCATATGTCATTAAACAAAGCTCTTATATTAAAGACAGTGCTGATTTTTAGACCAGGTTTTACCCCTGAAATGGACTAAGGATATGTATTGGTTAACAGCAGACATGAAAAGTTTGTATACAAATATTAGTCACCAGTATGGGTTAGAAGCACTGCACAATCTGGGAGACAGTCTCCTTGCATATGATAATCAAATATTTCATCAACTGAAGGGCACAGCCATGGGGACAGCATTTGCCCCCATGTATGCCAGTATTATGATGGGAATCTTTGAGCTTGAATTTCTTTATCAAATAGAGTTTTTTTAAAAAAGTATGTGGTCAACTATTATAGATATATTCACAATTTAATTTGTATATGTAAGGGGGGCAAAGATAAAGTTATACATTTTCTGGATGACCTCTAAAAAAATAATTTTATGTTGAAATGTGATGGCTTCCAGTTGGGAAATAAAGTGAACTTTTTGGATATTAATCTAGAAGGAAGTAAGAGTGGGAAAATTGTCACCAAGTATACCGGAAATTTGAAGATTGCCTGCATTTTTTGGATGCTACCAGCTGTCACCCTCCACATCTTTTGAAATCTCTTCCCTATAGACAATTGACTAGGGTAAAGAGGTTGTGTAATAACACTGATGAAGTAAATAGTGAATTACAGAAAACATCACAATTGTTTATTAAAAGGGGTTATAGTGCAGATGAAGTGCTATTATCCTTAGATAAGGTTAGTAAAGGCATCATTTGTAAGTCTAGTAGTGGTTATAATAACAAATATCAGGACAGATCAAAAGAAAAATAATTTTCCTTAAATTATATGCAGTTATGACTTATGATCTGTTAGCAGAAGAAGTTAAACAAACTATCAAATTCTATTGGGCATCCTTGTTTAAACACAGGGATTTGGTAGATATACTTGATAAGAATCCAAATTATTTTTCATTTAGAAGGGGTAAAAATATAAAGGACATGCTAGTTCATGCCAGGTTTATAAGACCTAGTATATGTTTGAGTTATAATCCTGATTTTTTTGGGAATATATCCATGTGGTAGATGTATAACATGTCAGTATATAAGTAGGACATTTCAGTATATTAATGGAATGCATTTTCAACCTAATAATGCAAGTTTTCATGCAATACAGAAAGTATTCTGCATGCATTAAAATGCCCATGTGGAATGTTCTATGTAGGTGAAAGTAAAATAGCATTTAAAACTAGGATGCAGGAACATGTTGAGGACATTAGAAATGAGAAAATAGAAAGTCCACTTGCGATGCATTTTAAAAAACATCATAGCAGCAACCCTCAAAGTTTATTAGGAACAATACAATTTTGGAATATATTCCTAGCATACAGTATACTATTAATGTAAAGAAAAAACTCCTGTATAAGGAAACTCATTTTATATTGAAATATAGCACTTTAGCCCCTAGGGGCATTAATATAGAATGTAACTGGAAATCTTTATATGAACTTTGAATTTGAAATGTTTTAATTGGATAATTGTTTGAATGATTGATTCATTGATTGCTTAATTGATTTATATTATTGTATAAATATGTGCTGCATTTTCTCTGTATGCATTCTCCTTGTAAGGCTACTACCGAGGCACTAGAGGTTGGATTAAATTTTCATTGTGGAAGATCCTGGTCTTGCTGGTTGTTTATATCTTAGATTTTATCTTTTATTTTTTTATTTTATATTTGTTATATCATACAGCTGTGTTGCTGAGAGGGACGTGGTTACAGCCAGGGAATGGGCTTCTAAACAGCCTAGGGCTCAATTGTTAACCTATAAGGAGAAGGATGATCATAAGGAATCCGATACATTGAGATTAATAGCAACTTATGGTCAAAATGTTAATTTGTTAAGGAATGTGGTTAGTAAACATTGGAATATTTTGATGGCAAATGCAAAATTGAGTCAAACTTTACCAGAACATTGTCAGTTTTCTTTTTGTAGAAGGAAGACACTGGGTTCCTATTTTTTATATTACAAATGTTATTGGTAGTGTTGTCGCCTCACAGTTAGACATTGCCCGTTTGATTCTCAGTTAGAGCGTCTTCTGTGTGTCGACATGCATGAGTGGGCGTTCCTTCATTGAAGGTTGTGCATTAGGCCTGGCAAGCCAGCACGTAAAAATCTACTGCCAATCATTAGCGGACCGGAGTTCCACTGTGGCAACCCCTAACCGGGAAAAGCCGAAAGACACAATCAATCAATCAATCATTGTGTAAACAGGAATTTTAGTGATCAATTAACCATTACAGGGAGAAACTTGTAGGGTCTTTCCCATGTGGGCATTTCTCTTTATGCCAATATATTTGTAAGTCTAAACAGTTTTCCGGTCAGAATACGGTTCAAGTATATGACATTAATTTTTATGCTAACTGTGGATCGGACTGGGTCATTTATTTGGCCAGTTGCATCTGCCATTCCTTTTATGTAGGACAGATGTCCAGACCCTTTTGTTTGAGAATATCTGAACACATGAGTGATATTCATAATAAACACATTACAAATGCCTTATATAGGCATTGTCAATCCCATCCCACTGCTAGATTTAGGTTTACCATTACAGATAGAGTATTAGAGTATGGGGAGATAGAAAGTGCAAGAGGAGGTTGGCATTCCATACTTAACCACAAGGAAACAAGGTGGATTGTTAAGTTAGGTGCGTTATTCACACCAGGGCTCAATGATAAATTATAGTGCAATTTCAAAAAAGGGGGGATATGACATCACAGCAGGTGAGGTTGAATGTGTATATTTAAACGATTCACTTTATGCTTTGAATTATCACTGATGAAGGCTCTGTGCCGAAACCAGTTTGATTATTTTGTTCTACAATAAAGATTTAGTGAATGTATTTGGTTTGGTGCTGGCTTTGTTTGATGTCATACAGTTAACCATGTAATGGAATGCAGATAGTGGGCTGCAGTCATAGGAAATTGGAATGTCAATAGTAGGTCTCAACAACATATTTTGTAATGACATGTTGCTGTTAGTCTGCTGTCCAACACCTACATTCTTGCCTTTGTCTGCAGTGACATAGATTGCAGCTATGGCCCCTGAATCCCCCCATCAGTGGTTATCCCACATAGAAATGCTACTGGATTGTATGTTGTACAATAGTGACAGAAACTGCTAGTGGATACAGCAGGCATATCACATCATGTAGTGTCATGAGCCCCTCTTGGTCTGTGAATGTCATACAGGGCTAGTTCAGAGATTGTCCAGTTGTCCCTGACTGTTCCTGACATACTCTGGCTAGGTCACTGTGTACTCCACACCTGTATCTCATTGCCTGACAGCCATGGCTAGCATACCTGGTGACCCCTTTCAGCAGGACAGCAGGTTATAGGCAGTAGTAGTGAGGGGACACAGGCTCTACCTGAGCAACAGTGTGTACATAGTGAGCATACAATGTAAGGGAATGAATACAGTACCAGGTGTTAATGTACCATTATTGTGTTCTGAGGGGTCTGGCATGTCACAGACACATTCCCCACACTCTGGGGGCACCCATTACATATCGTCCAACTGATTTCCAGACATCCACATTTGTCTGTCATGGGGTCCACATACATCAGGAACATGTACACATTCCACAAACATCTGGGTACTGCAAATGTCAGACACCTACAAGGAGGAAGCCCTACATCACATATGCACTGATCTCGGTTACTGTGTGACACAGATGTTTCTGGAATGTCCACATGCACTTGTAGTACCCCTCACATAGCTCTCAGATGTTGGCCATATGACATGGTACTGTAATGTTGCCCATAGGGGGCATACCACAGTTGATGGCAGTGATGAGTGTGGACACATAACAACACAGTCAGTCACAGCACACAGGCCATAACTGGTATAACTAGGACCATATGAGATTACTAGACTATGGGCCCTGAGCCCCCATATGCCTAGATCACATGTTAGCCCATGTGTATGCATGGCAGCACCTGATGCCCCAGTCTGACAGGGACATAGGTGGTATCCCAAGGGTGCATGTGAAGTTAACCATCCAGTTATCCAGGGTCCGCCTACAAAGGTGTAAATAGCTACCCTACCTGATGTGGACAGGGTGACCATTCCACAGCAGGGTGAGTGTGTGGGACACACATCTGAGCTGCCAAGAAGACCAGTTGATGTCACACACCAGGTTGAGGGTGTGTGTGTTAATAGAGTGAAGCTTGAGTTGCACTTATGCAGCAGGGCCAACAATGTGGATCCCATGATTGCCTTGCATGTCAGACAGACATCACCTCTGATGAGTATGTATGACATTGGGTAGAGGGTTGGGCTTATAGCCTATATGTGTATGGTAGATGTTTGAAGCTCTGGTACTCCCTGGTGGGGAACCTCTGAGATGTCCTCAGCTGCTGCATGTGCTGTGTGAGGTGAATGACAAATGGGGCACTTTACACAATAATGGGCCTTATTGTGGGGAATACAGGGATGTTAGGACCCCATGTCTCTGGATGACATACCCGTAGGTATGAGGTGGCCCATGTAGAAGGTTTACCAAACAACAGAAGCCAGATGGTGGTGAAATGTCATGTTCCCATCGACCTGTGTGCAGATCCCACATGACTGATTGCATGCCTAGAATGTTGTTAGTAATGTGATAATATGTGGGGACGTCACTCTTCACAAAGGGTTTGCCACTGCATGTCATGGTATGTGGACTGAGGCCATGCTTTTGGCACCAGTCATGTATTTGCATGAGACCCTCCTAGGCATATGTCCACATCAGTAGGGAATCTGGTGACAGCACACAGCATGGAGTCATCTGCAGACATGGTTGACCATAGGCCAATGGGTGTGCCTTCTACCACAGATGTGTACATCAAACATAACAGTGACCCAAACACAGAACAACAGGTTACACCACTAGTTATGGGTCAACTGCTTGGGGTGGTGTCCCCTATGTGCATTAGTTGGGTCATGTCAGCATGCCAGTGTGCTACCCCTATGGTAACATATGGTGTGATGCATACTTGGGAGCATATATCTATTATGGCTAGGTGGATTATAGTGTCAAAGACTTTGTCCAGGTCAAGGTAGGCAGTGTGCACTGTGACCCCCCCCCGCCCATGGCTTTGGGGTGTATGTCAGAGGCCACTGAGTGTAACAGTCATGATCCCTTCCCTGCCAAAGCCTAATGTTGTGTGGGATGGAGTGTGTTGAGGTCACCAATGTCCTTGTTAATGAGGGTCACTATAAACTGTGCTATGGCCTTATAGAACAGCTGAGTTAGGCTGATGGGTGCATAATGTGACAGATTGGTAGAAGCACCACCTTAGTGTAAAGGGGTGACAGTGGTTGTCCTTCACATGGCTGGGACAAAGGCATTAGTCAGGTCTCATTTGAATACAGTGGCTTATGTTCTTGCAAGGTTATGCTTGGAGTCATGTAGGATGTGTCCTTTCATGTGATAGGCTCCCATGGCAGATGTATACCATCACATTCACATGGCAGTGGTAATCTGTTCTCTACAAACAGGAGAAGGGGCAGGTATTGTGGACATCCTGATGTACTGATGGGGAGACAGGGGGTAAAGCCTACACTGACTCTGTCAGGCATCAGGTATGCTATACCTACAGCACTGTTATAGCTGGTGTCCTTGACCACCAAAAGTGAGCAGATGTAGGTGCTACCTGTGATGTTGCAGACATACGTGTAGAACAGGAAATGATTGACTGTAGTGGATGTCAACAATGTTGGCTCTGTGTTTGCTGTGCAGGTTTCCAGGAGTGATCCCATTCGCTTGTCCACATTAATGAGAACATTGCTTGTAAATGGCCAACTGACACTAGTTTGTCCCGGACAGCAGTATGTCATCCCTGTTATAGATTTATGTATTGCAGATGTCCACCAGACAGGTGCACAAATCCTTGCAGAGGATGATGTAGTCCTGTCGGGTATACCTGAGTCCATGCATCTATACAAATGCACATCTAGCACATGTGTGTATGTGTGGATATTGGTGTCAGTCCCTACAAAGGGGTTTGAGGCTGTGAAGCTGTGTATACCATCCCCCAGGAGGCTGTATTCCATGTTGGAGGTGTATGTATGTGTGAACCTAGCTAGATGGGTATTGTGGGGGATGGTGACTGCAAATGTGACAGCATGATGCTTGCTTTGCCATGGAGGATGAGACTGTAGGGATGCTGCAGGGGTAACCCGTGTTGTGTAATATCCACTGCAACACACCTTCACCTCATGTGGGGATAGCTCCTAGCTGCACTGAGGTGTTTGTAATTCCACTGCTGATGGCTCTCTGACCATTTGAATGCTGGCATGGGTACATCGTCCAATGTATGTTTGGGTCATTCAAGTGACCCAGTATCAGGGTACAGACCCACATCAGAATGCAGTTGAGGATGGTCCATATAGGCAGGATGGGCTTCCTGGTCACATGTGGTGGCCGGTAGCTAGAAATTATTTGAATAGGTGTGTTGCAAATGGTGAACTGGTCTTGTGGTGTCCCCTGTGCATCCCACTGCCTGTACAGCATGAAGTGTTTGTGTCTTATATATACCGAAATCACATGTCCTATGCCATTTCCAAGCACACTTTGGAGTATGACGGTATGATAGGATGGTTGAACAGGTAAGGCTGGGGTGCTCTCTGCACCTTTGAACTATGTGTGTGTGACTGCGAATATGTCAACATTTCCCAGGGTTAAGAATGCTTGCACTGATGGCAGAGTCATGTGTAGACACCTAGGATGTAGCAGCATGGTCTTCAATGTGTGCTGTACTGACAAGTGTATGTTGCTACTGATAACTTCACCACTTTTCCCAATGAAGGCACTATGGGGGTGGCATGAACCATTGCCAGATGCCTGAAGGCCAAATGAGACAGATGGAGGGCATCTGTTGCAGAGCATTGTGGTCTGTTGACCATATCACTTCTGGCTCACAGATACTGAAACCCCCTGGAATATCACAGGATAAAAGGCCACATGTTAAGGGCAATCATTTCCTGAATGTCTTGTGGCATTGGTCTGGGTGACAGTGGAATGCTGTATGAGGCTAGGGACATACCTGCATGGGACATATAATCAGTGTGCTCACTCATGTCTCACTGCATATAGTCCAGGGACATACATCTCAGGTCAGGCACGGCAACATGGATTGTGACAGACCCCTGACAGTACCTGTTGGTGAGATACAGCAGTGCATATGTGATATGGCAGAGTCTGTCACCTGACACACAAGTAACTGTGAGTATCCACATATACAGCCAGGTGAGAAGCACATCATTGTGTCTCACAATGGAGTCTCCTATGTGTAACATGTTTGACATGTGCTGAGGACTCTGTGACTGTGGGACACAGGTGTGTGGCCATGTGTGGTATGTGCTGTGTATCACTGTGGCATTCATGTGTGGCTTGGCATCGGGGGTCTCCTTTGTTTGTGGATGTGTATGTTGAGATCCACTGCATAACTGTGTGTGTGTGTTGTGTAGGTGTGGGTGGTGTGTGAGGTGTACTGATTGTGTTGACAATCTGTTTGGGGACAGATATGTGGCCTTGACAGTGTGAGAGCATGGACTGCAGGTTACTTCCACCCTCAATATCCCTGCACACAGTCTGTATGCCCACACATATCCAGTCCCCAGCAGCCACAGATATTGGGCAGTTAGAGGGTGGTGGCATTGAACAGGGGAGTGTGGTGACTATGGCATCACATTGCAGACACTAGCTATAATCAGAGAGCTGGTGAGGTCCCACACAGACAGATTGGCAGGGTGCTCAAAGGAGGACTGCTGCCCATCCAGCACCTGTCAGAGGTGTCATAGCATGTGTCACCCGATGCATGTTTTGGTCCATCATGGAGGCACAGGCACATTGTGAACAATAAACCAGATGGGTGCTTGGGGTCATAGATGCCACACCATCTGGCAGACATGACTCACTCCATGGCATTGGTGATGCCTTACGTAGTTCTGCAGATGTAGTGGATAGATGTGAGGTGAGGCATTGTCAGCCCTTAACCATGCAATGTCTGTGCTGGAACATGTGGTGGGAGTAGGACGTCAAGCACTTGGATGTAGGTCAGCAACAATATCAGCTGAGAGTCCACGTGGCCATGCACAGTCATACTCCCATAGTGGCAGTACCTCCAGTGCTACCAAAGGGAAGGTGCTGTCCACACCACAATGTGGCAGGCCATTGGCATGTGGTCCTTGGGTAGTCCCGTGAAGGACACAAACCCAGCAGACACTGGTCACTGTCAGGAAGTAGTACCACATCTGGCCCTGGGCATGGTGGTGCCAGTGTCACTCCTGGCAGAACCAGTTCCCATGTTCATGGCCAGAATGGTGAACTGTACATTTTGCCATGTACGGTCCGTGGCTGTCCAACATTCCCTTGTGTACGGATAGCACATGGCTTGACTGTGTGCATGCACACACTCACACATCACTGTCACATGCAGATCCCCAACAGACACACACACCTCCTCTCCATGGTCCAGCTGACCAGTGCTCCTCCACACACACACGCATGCACATACACACACACACACACACACACACACACACACACACACACACACACGCGCACACACGTGCACACACGCACACACACACACACACACACACACATAAAATGTCAACTGTATGGCACAGCCTAAGCCTTTGGAAACCCAGCACCACACTCTGTGCATGTGATGACACCTGTACCACATCCCTGTTATCCATACCATCTTTGCAGAGACATATTAATATGTGTCTGATACACAGGGTGAATATAGTACAATTAATGTCAGTTTGTAGTGCAGTACTGTTATGTCCTGTAAGGTGCTATCTGCTGGCAATTGTCATGTGTACACATCAAAGTGTATGTAGCTTTGTGCCATGATGCTTTATTGCTGTTAGTACTGCTGACTGACTGTTGTCTGACAGACCTTATTCTGGTTCTGTGCCAGGAGTCTGTGTGTCTAAGTCATGGGGACCTGCTGCCATTACAGAAGCTCATGATGGTGTAGTGGCAACTCAGAGACCTTTTCCTTGTTAAGGTATGGCAGTATATGTGCATGTTTACCTAGGTGCATATGCGTAGAACAGTGTGTGAGGGACAATGGAGGCAGATAGCATACTTTTGCATGCATACCCCTTGACATAGCATGCTACTCTTGATACATGTCACCTGGGAGTTCCATAGGATCAGTTTCATAGGTCCATAGAAGGTTACTAGAGTACTGGGCCTGGGTCCCTTACAAGCCTAGCCATTACTTTATCTCCAACAGATCATTTCTCACCACCTGTTTCCCCTGGCATTGATGGACACAGGTTGGACCCCTGGGACAGAGTTTTGTTTTCCCATCCACTCATTACGGATGCACTTGATGATGGTCTGTTTCATACTCTGTTTGATATATATATATATGGGAAGTGCATTCCTGAGACAGGGCAGCCTCTGGGAGACAACCCTGTCTCTCTAGCAGGTTTATTTGTTGTTGAATATATGATTCAGGCCTGCTGTGCTGATAATGTGCAGAGTTAGACTCATATATATGGGGCAGCTGTTGAAGGGCTGAGCACAACATTGCCATCTAGGCATGCCACAGCCCACCTATGGACAGCATGTCTGATAGCAAGTGGGCTGTGACTGATTCAAGGCTGTCTGCATGGAACAGGTGTTAAAGGCCATGGATAATCTTTGTGGGTGCTAACATAGCCTTTCCAGTTGGTGGAGATGTCTGCATAGGTGCATACCAGACTGGCCATGTTGAAAATGTATTGTTTTACTGACTGAGGACTATACAGAGGTAATGTCCACCTTTTGTCTGGATGCAGTCCCTTTACTTATGTGTTGAACCATGTCCAAGCCTTTTCTGACCACTGCCACTACTTGATAGCTGAATGCAACAGTGTTATCAACCTGAGTAGCCAGGTCTGTCAACGCAGTTTGTGTATTTATGGGGTTGCTGTTGCTGTGGGAAATAGTGGGTACATGTCCTCACCATATGGTATGATGGTACTGTTTTCTGCATTCAGCTTGAGACCAGGAACTTGGCACCATTCCATACCCGCTGCATGACACCGTTGCAGTATGTTAACATCAGTTTGTGGGTCAATGACAGACAGCACACTACTTACAGTTGCCACAGCCTTAGGCAGTACCTACATATGTGGGTAGTGGCAGTTAGCATTCATGCCTAGATACATGTGGGTTATCGGGGGTGGCAACTACTCACAGGGCCTACACATGTCTACATATTGCACACACATAGGCAACACAAAGTAGGGTTGTCACCTTATCAAATGTGGAATGTGGGACACATCTTGTAGTATTGTGACAGTTTGCAAGGACATACCATATCCTCGGCAAGTGCAACAGACAGGACTTCCCTTGGTTTGCCAATATGACAGCTTCTTTGTGTCACATTACCATAGGATATGCTATTTCTCATAACATTAAGATGCTTCTGATGTGAAATAACTGCTTTATGCAAGTAGTACATAACTTTAGGAAATGTTTGCTGTCCTACCCTCTGGGGACCTCTGTATTGCGTGTGTCATTGTCACAGGTCACACCTGGCTAAACATGGACTGCAAACAGTAGAGTGGGACAGGTGGTGGCCATACCTCTCACCTCTACAGATTTCTGCAGAATGTCCTGATGTTTGCCACATATTTTTGTTCCCTTTGTCATAACATTGTGTTTTCTGGCAAAGTAGTAAAAAATCATTAAAGACTGACATTACACAATAATGACAGATATTTTCCTATCAGACTTCATACCTTTCAGAAAATGCATGTGAAAGCACAACCTGTTATGCTATCTACTTTGTATGTTTGTCAGAATGATATTTTCAAGATTGACCCTAATATTTGGGCTTTGTCCCACTTTATTGTATGGCTTTATCCAAATGTCTTTCTCTAAAGGGTTGAGAGGTATGTTTGTGGCCCTAACACAGTCACACTGCTGCAAGGGGATATACATGCATACACGCACACACCCACTCATGAACTGCCCTTGGTGATAGTAGAACCCCTACCTGCCTGGTTTTATATAGGTTACCGCTATATACATAGAGCATGAACCACAGAGCTTATACAGTTTTGCAGTGTCTGCCACTACTATTCACGTGGAAGACATCTGCAGGTGCTGTGAGAATTGCCACTGGGGGATAAACGGGCCCCTTAAAATGGTATAACTGTGTCACACACTGTTGCAGGGAGACATGCATTCCAACATACATACACAGAGAGTTACCAGTTTTGGAATTAAAACACCTATCTAGTTATGTACGCTATAGTCCACCATACATATCACATGCGCCACAGTGCTATTGTGTTTGAAAATGTGTAACTCTGCATCTAAGGTGGATGACATCTGTAGACCTTGATTAGGTTGATGATGATGGAGATAACAGGGTGGCACAGGCACACAAAATGGTATAGACATTGCACATACACAGGCAAGGCAGCCACACTGCTACAGGGATATGCATACACAGACACATACACTCACACAGTTGCCAGTATTGAGGTTAGAACCTATCTAGTTGTATGTACTAGAGTGCTATGTCCTTATTGCATGGGTCATGAAGCTTATATGCCTGGGGCATACCTCTCATCCTCTTAGAACAATAAATGTGGTCAAAGCCTTCAATAATGGGGGGATACAGGCCCAAAAATAAGGACACGTTTTACATATTGCTCTTACAAACGTAGATAACTGATAAAGTGACAGGTTTCACATTAGCATTACTTTTGTGGAGGGTTGGAAGTCTGAAACTCAAATGTCTATCATTATTTTCTAACTTCAGTTATCAATGACTTGCCATTTATTTGCCAGGAAACCACAATTTTATGAGACACAAACCAAATATATAAAGAAAACATCTGGACATTCTGTAACAATCTATACAGTTGAGAGGTATGGCCTGCAGAGTGTCAAACAGTGCATCTAAGGTAGATGACATCAGCAGGCCCTAAAGTAATGCAATGGGGGGAGTCAGCAGGGTGGAATAGGGCTCAAAATGGTATAACTAACGCACACAACAGCCACAGGGGATATGCTTCACACGCACAGTTGGCAGTATTGAGATTAGAACCTCTACCTATCTAGTTGCATGTACTGTATTGCTAAATAACACACACACACACACACACACACACACACACACACACACACACACACACACACACACAGTTGGCAGTATTGAAATTAGAGTCCCTACCTATCTAGTTGTATGTACTGTAGTGCTACATAATTACTGCATGCGCCACAGAGCTTATATGTCTAGTGAGTGTCAATTGGTGTATCTAAGTTGGATGACATTAACAGGCCCTGTAAAGTAGGGCAATGAGAGGTTAACAGGCCCCAAAGCATATTGGCATTGCACACACATAGGCAGGAAATACACAGAGCCAAAAGGGAATATACTTATACATACACTTAGTTGCCATTGTTGGTAATTGAAACACTGCCTATCTGTTTACACTATAGCACTATGTACATATCACATGTGCCACAGGACTTACACATGTAGGGAGTGTCTGCCAGTGCTGTTGTGGTGGATGACATCAGTAGCTTCTGACAGAGAGACCACTGTTGTGGAGGACAGTAGTCAAAGGACCAACATATGGGTGGCCATTACACAGACATAGGCCTGTTGGATGTGTGTATTCTGCTGTACATGCAATACATACAGAAACACACACACATACACACACATGGTGACTGATGTGTGATTACAACCCCTCCCTATCTACTATTACAAAAATAGGGCTCACCATAGTATTTGCACATGCCACTGTTTAAAATTGGTGTACGTGTGGCTGCTGCATTACATCACTCTATATCTTTCAAGGTCTCTCTCTCTGTCTCTGTCTCTGTCTCTGTCTCTCTCTCACTCTCTCTCCCCCTGTCTCTGCCTCACTATAAATGATATATTTGTACATGTTACCTATATATCTATATGTATATCACACTCAACAGATGCAGATAAATTTTATATGTACCACATATGGATAGATGGGGTAAACATATGTGATGGGGGTGGGGATAGACAGCTAAGGTGTACATAGCTGTCTGTATGCAGAAGGGATATATGTGCATCCCAGTTCTATAGTCAGATGTGGGTTCAGACATGGGCTGAAAGTAGCTAAGTGTAGGAGCATGTCCAGTATGACCATCAATATAAGAGTGGGACTCCAGGCCAGACCTACCTGTACTCCAGTCCAGGATTTTGTGTGCTACAGCTGATTAGCTGATGAACCTCTGTAAACAGTCCAGCACCTCACTGATATAGTGGCTGAGGGATCTCCTGGCTGTGTGCTATCCTTGTTAACTGAGTCATATCAAAGGTGGATACAGACTGTATTGGACTGAGCAGAGTTTGCATAATATGTGAGTTACATTTTGCACAGCACTGGGATGTCCTGGTATGTCAGTGGCAGATCAGTATAGATTAATGTGAGGAACCACTGACAGACATTTGTCTACTGATTGCATACACTGCAGGGGACCCATGCTACTGCACAAAGTGTTCTAGTCTGCATATTCTACCTTTGTCTGGTCAGTGGTTCCTCCTTCACCTTATATGTGGCCCTTTGTCCTGCTCTGCTCCAGTCACAGGTTTTATCCACAGTTGCTGTTTTTGTGTAGTTGTAGTTATGGTGTGACTGGGGCAGAAGTCATAACATCACATACAGGGTTATAGACTACAACCTCTGACTGTACCTGTTTAGCAGGTTGGCCAGCATTGTGCCCCATACACCTGCTGTGGTCCTCAGACAGTTTGTGTTGCACTGCTCTTCTAAGACTACATGTTGGTCATACCTCTCAAACTCTTACAGCCAGACATCTTGACAGGGCCATATCTCACAGTTGGACACAGGCTCAGACATGGGAATAGCATCTTAATATTGTTCTTCCAAACGTAGACAGTTGGTAGACTGGTTTTATATTAGCTTGCATTTTCTTATGGGTATAAAGTCTGCATCTCAACCATCTGTCATTGATGTTTTCACCTCAACCTGTATTGTTTTGCCAATAGTTTGCCAGATAACCTGTATTGTTTTACCAATAATTTTGCCAGTCTCTCTGTAGTTATTTATTTTTCTGTTTAATTGTTTCATAGAATACTTTGGTCTCTCTCTATCTCTGCAGTTAATGTGGACAATTGTGTTTTACTTCATTGATATTCAGTGTTAAACTCTTAGCCTAGAGGGTTTCTGTGTATTTTTAAGTGTTAGTCACATATCTTTGAATTTAGTACTGCTCAGTTTCTGAGTTGTTTGGCTTCTGTTAAATACCTACAATCAATTGCATTACTAGTTGAATTAAGTACAAACTTGCAGTGTTAAAGATTGTATTGCATTTTATTTTATTTTTCTCTGTATTTAATTGTTTCATTAGTCTGTGTCTCTCTGTAGTTATTTTTCTATTTAATTGTTTCGTAGAATGTTGTGGTATCTCTCTGTCTCTGCAGTTAGTGGGAGCTATTATGTTTCACTTCATTGATATTCAGTGTTAAACTCTTAGCCTAGAGGGTTTTTGTGTATTTATAAGTGTTAATCACATATCTTTGAATTTATTACTGCTCAATTTCTGAGTTGTTTGGCTTCTGCTACATACCTAAAATCAACCACATTACTAGCTGAGTTAAGTACAAACTTGCAGTGTTAAAGATTGTACTGCATTTTATTTTATGTTTCAGTGTATTTAATTGTTTCATTGGTCTGTGTCTCTCTGTAGTTATTTATGTTTCTATTTAATAATTTCATACAATACTGTGGTCTCTCTCTATCTCTGCAGTTAGTGGGGGGTATTGTGTTTCACTTAATTGATATTCAGTGTTAATCTCTTAGCCTAGAGGGTTTCTGTGTATTTATAAGTCTTAGACACGTATATCTTTGAATTTATTACTGCTCAATTTCTGAGTTGTTTGGCTTCTGCTACATACCTGTAATCAACTGCATTACAAGCTGAGTTAAGTACAAACTTAAATTGTTAAAGATTGAACTGCATTTTATTTAATTTTTCTGTGTATTTAATTGTTTTATTTGTCTATGTCTCTCTGTAGTTATTTATTTTTCTATTTAATTGTTTCATAGAATACTGTGGTCTCTCTCTGTCTCTGCAGTTAGTGGGAACTATTGTGTTTCACTTCATTGATATTCAGTGTTAAACTCTTAGCCTAGAGGGTTTCTGTATATTTATAAGTCTTAGTCACATATCTTTGAATTTATTACTGCTCAATTTCTGAGTTGTTTGGCTTCTGCTACATATCTACAGTCAATGGCATTACTAGCTGAGTTAAGTACAAACTTGCAGTGTTAAAGATTGTACTGCATTTTATTTTATTTTTTCTGTGCATTTAATTGTTTCATTGGTCTGTGTCTCTCTGTAGTTATTCATTTTTCTATTTATTTTGTTTCATAGAATACTGTGGTCTCTCTCTGTCTCTGCAGTTAGTTTCCTGCCCACCCTCCCTGTTCTTGTTCTGGTATTAATCTTGGAGGCTTTGGAATTGCCCGCCTCTCCTGTTTAATTTGTATCTGTACACTTCTCCTGGGTCTATCTCATTTGCTCACTCAACCGAGTACAGTGAGATCCTATTTTGACTTCAGACACTCCTACCAGTCCCATCTGTTCAGCTCTATCCCAGTCTAGTGTCACTAGCTCATTCTAGCTAATACAGAGAGAACATTTGTGAAGGGCAATCCACTTAAGTCCTTAATTTCAAATTATCTTCTGTTTCTCCTTTCTCCCTTTCCACTTTCCAAAAAATGTCTAAGCTTGTTTCCTGCCTTTACTGTAACTAATTTAGTCCAGATACAGATTTGCTGTAACCAAGATTGTTTGTAAGCTTCTGAGCCCCCAAAGCTGTTCTCTGTTGGAGGGCAGCCTTCTAGCATATCAGTAGGAGTGATAAGCACTAGGTAGCCTATCTACCACAAGAGTGGTTTCTGTCCCGGAAATTGTAGTTTATTGGCCATTTGTGCAGTATTTCCATCTCTATCAACTTTCTGGTTTAAAAGCCTGTGTTTGCACTTGTTTCCCACCTTTCCTGTAACTAGTCTAGTCCAGATACAGATTTGCTCTATCCAGGACTGTTTGTAAGCTTCTGAGCCCCCAAAGCATTTTTGTGTTGGAGGGAAGCCTTTTAGCTTATCCGTGGGAGTGGTAAGCACTAGGTAGCCTATCTACCACAAGAGTGATTTCTGGCCCAAAAATTGTAGTTTATTGGCCGTTTGGGCAGTTTTTCCATCTCTTAAACCTTCTGGTTTAAAAGCCCATGTTTGCACTCATTTCCCACCTTTCCCCTAACTAGTCTAGTCCAGATACAGATTTGCTGTATCCAGGACTACTTTTAAGCTTTTGAGCCCCCAAGCCTTTCTATGTTGGAGGGAAACCTTCTAGCTTATCAGTGGGAGTGGTAAGCACTAGGTAGCCTATCTACCACAAGAGTGGGTTATGGCCCAGAAATTGTAGTTTATTGGCCGTTTGGGCAGTTTTTCCATCTCTTTCAACTTTCTGGTTTAAAAGCCCATGTTTGCACTTGTTTCCCACCTTTTCTGTAACTAGTCTAGTCAAGATACAGGTTTGCTCTATCCAGGAATATTTGTAAGCTTCTGAGCCACCCATAGCCTTTCTGTGTTGGAGGGAAACCTTCCATCTTATCAGTGGGAGTGGTAAGCACTAGGTAGCCTATTTATCAAAAGAGTGGTTTCTGGCCCAGAAATTGTAGTTTATTGGCCGTTTGGGCAGTTTTTCCATCTCTTAAACCTTCTGGTTTAAAAGCCCATGTTTGCACTCATTTCCCACCTTTCCCCTAACTAGTCTAGTCCAGATACAGATTTGCTGTATCCAGGACTACTTTTAAGCTTCTGAGCCCCCAAGCCTTTCTATGTTGGAGGGAAACCTTCTAGCTTATCAGTGGGAGTGGTAAGCACTAGGTAGCCTATCTACCACAAGAGTGGTTTCTGGCCCAGAAATTGTAGTTTATTGGCCGTTTGGGCAGTTTTTCCATCTCTTTCAACTTTCTGGTTTAAAAGCCCGCATTTGCACTTTTTCCACCTTTCCTGTAACTAGTCTATTCCAGATACAGATTTGATGTATCCAGGACTGTTTGTAAGCTTCTGAGCCCCCATGCCTTTCTGTGTTGGAGGGAAGCATTCTAGCTTATCAGTGGGAGTGGTAAGCACTAGGTAGCCTATCTACCACAAAATCCGGGTACAGATTCTTAGTTTTAGCACTCGAATTTGCTTATTCGTGCTCAGCACTTGTTCAGAACTTGTTGTTAGCACTAAATAAAATACAAATTACTACAGCACTCGACCTTCCTCTTTACCTAGAGGAAAACGTTTTTGTACTTACTTATCTCACTTGTTTAGAGAAAAACAGCTCTTATACTCACTTTCCTCATTTGTCTAGAGGAAAGTAGTTTTTTATTCAGGCATGTCCAAAGGTCAGCTCCCAGTGTTCTCTCCTGTCTTTCTGATGAATCTGGCCATCTTGAGGCAATGTAGCAATTGCCTCATGTACACAGACAACCCTCTCCTCCTACCACCAAATACCACAACCTGTGAGAGATGCACTTATCTAGCCAAACTGGAGGTAAAGCTCTCACAAACCAACACTGAACTTGACAGTCAAGAGGAAAAGGTAAACACTTGCACCACACCACACTCATCACATAGTCCCACTAAACCTACACCACCAAAATCCACACGTGGAAACACAAAAACATTCACAGAGGCTCTCAATAATAATCTGCTCAAGCAACAGAGACCTCCAAAGCAGAAACACAAGCAACCTCCATCCCCCAACACAACCCAAATGACACATAGCCCACAGACTCAGTATACCAATAAACCACAGCCCATAAGGCAAACCAACATACCCAACACACTAGTCATAGGTGACTCTATAGTCAGGCACACTGATGTCCCACTCACGAGGCTAAACAAGGAGAAGGTTACTGTCAGCTGCCTGTCGGGTGCTAGGATCCACCACGTAACCCATGCATCAGGTCACTCCACAACATAGGTTCATAGGTAAGTACTAGGCTACTGGCCCTAGGGCCTATATAAGCCTAGCCAAAAAGTTACCCTGGCTTTCACCACCCAAAAAATTATTTTCCTGTGCCCCTTTCAAAAGCAGAGCCACAGAAGTGATCCCCAGGGTGAATTTCCTATTTCCCATCCAATCATCAAGATTTTCTTGAAATGTAATAATGAGGAGCTCTGTTTGACATAGCTAGGTAGTTTGTTCCAGAGTATGGGAAGTCTCGGGGACAGGAATCTATTTCTCCAGCATGTTCTGTTTATTATGGTGACAAGGTTTATGTCCCTAGAGCAGGTAGCTCAGAAGGATTGGGATTTCTTTTAGGGGAGCATGTCCAACAGCTTTGGGTTTGACATAGCTTTGTACGTTAGGCAGGAGATCGCCTCTGAGTAGGTGATATGTGATGGAGTAAAGCTGGAGTTTTTTGAGATGGTCTGTGTAGGGCATCTGTTTGAGGCCAGTAATCCTCTTTGTGAGGTATTTTTGCAGCCTTTCCAGTTGTTGTAGATGTCTTTTGAGGTACATACCAAAAGGGGTGTTGTACTCTATAATGGGTCTAATGAGTGAGGAGTAGAGGGGAACAATGACCTTTTTTTCTGGATGAGAAACTTTTTGTGGTGAGGTGTGCCATGTCGAAGGATTTCCTGACCACTGTGGTGATGTGATTATCAAAGGAGAGACTACTGTCCACCTGTGTCCCAAGGTCTCTTAACACACTTTTGGTGTTAAGTAGACTATTGCCTATGCGGTATTTTATGGGTACAACATTTTTACGAAAGGGGATGGCAATGCACTTTTTGGCATTGAGCTTGAGGCCATGGCTTTAACACCAGGCATCTGTCTCAGTGAGGCCCTTTTGTAGGATGCCCACATCGTTAGAAGTTTCGATTCTGGCTCCAAGTTTTCAGTCATCTGCAAACTTAGTTAGCCAAAGACCTTCTGTGTTAGTCTGTACTTCAGAGAAGTAGATACCAAACAGGAGAGGACCCAGCATTCTATAGCTATGTCAAGAATCTCAATGGCAACACTCATATCTGCTCTGCGTTACAGCACATGGCACTAAATATACAGAACCAACTGATATTGCCAACATCCTGGCAGATAGGATCAGTGCTAACTTTACCCCCCTCTCACCCCCTAAAGGGCCCATCTCTATACTGGAAGAATGTAATGTTAGTAGTCTAAATCTCAAAATGCACTAACAAGTACAAATATGACTCTGTCATTGTCCATGTTGGTGTGAACGACCTGAGACATACATCCCTGGACTACATGACTTTAGCCCTGAGTAGCATCTTGCCATCACCCAGAATGATAACGCAGTACAAGGACAAAATGACTGACTTCAACAATTGGCTAAGCTTCTGGTGTCATTCGAAGGGGATCCAGTATCTGTCTGCCTGGGATGACATGGTCGACAGACCATGATGCTTTGCCAGAGATGGCCTGCACCTGTCGCCCCTGGGATTCTGGACACTAGCTAAGGCTCTTGCTGCCCCTAAAGTGCCTTTTTTTAGGCAAGGTTCAAATGAAAAATTCACCACCATAACAGGAACAGGCAAGCAAAAACTGAGGGTAATGCTATTCAATGCTAGAAGTCTAAATCTCAAAATGCACTCACTCGAGGCACTCCTTAAAATGGAGAACATCGATATCTGTGCAGTGACTGAGACCTGGTTCAAGGCTCTAGAGAAAACCCCTGCATTACCAGGCTATAACTCATACCACATTTTTTGACCATCTAACCTGGACCAGAACACCAAAGGCTGAGGTGTTTCCATATTCATTAAGGGTATCCACACTTCCAGGCTAGTTGCGCAGCATAATGCATCCGAGGTTATCCAAGTGCAACTAACTCTGGGTGAAACTGCAATCCAAATTGTAGCTTGCTACAGATCCCCCACCATGCCCCAGGATTCCCACTCCTCTTTTCTTGATATACTGGAAAATATTAGGGTTTAACCAAACACCCTAATAATGGACAATTTCAACTACCCCACCATTAACTGGGAAAACTACTCATGTACCAACTCCTTCATTCAACGCTTTCTGGAATTCATAAATTCCAATGCCCTGGATAAACTTATCTGCACCCCCACCAGGTGCAACAATATCCTAGACCTAGTCATTACCAACATGAGTGACCGGTGTTCAACACCTGAAATCAACTCCTCATTGGTCAGATCCGACCATAAGCTAATCACCCTAGATATCCACATCCCTCCCACCCACCATTAAGGAAACCACGGTTAAAAATTTCTCCAAAGCCAACTTCATGCTTCTTAAGACAGAAGTGGTGAGCTTCATGACACCCATGCAGATGGACAATACAGTTACAACTGCTGAATCCTACACAAATGCACTCTATAAGCACTTACATGAGTGCATGTATCATTTTTATACTAAACAGAACCAAGACCCTATCCTCCAAAAAAAGAAACCAGTCTGGTGGTCCCCTGCCATAAACAAACTCTACAACAGAAGGAAGAAACTTTTGCAAAAGAGAGTAAAATCCCATGAATGGAGGAGCTGCCTGGTCAGCCACAGTAAGAAGCTGAGATCCCTTATAAGATCCTCCAAAGCTAGCTACGAAACAAAATCACCACTGATTCTAAGGGCAACCACAATGCATTCTATAGCTATGTCAAGAATCTCAATGGCAGCACCCAGATCTGATCTGAGTTACAGCACAATGGCACCAAAATTACAGAACCAACTGATATTGCCAACATCCTGGCAGATAGGTTCAGTGCTAACTTTACCCACCTCTCACCCCATAAAGGGCCCATATCTATACTGGGAGAATGCAAAGTCCTGGTAATCACATCTTTGCAGGTAAAAGCTGCACTCTCTAAAACCAAAAACACACCATCCATGGGACCGGACAAAATCCCAGGCTGCGTTTTACATGAACTTCAGAATGAACTGGCTCCCCACCTAAGCACCATGTTCAATCATAGTCTCATGCCAGGCTTTGTGCTCACTGAATGGTGCACAGCAACAGTTATCCCACTCCACAAAGGGGGAGCCACCACTGATCATGGGAACTATCACCCTATTAGCCTAACGAGCCTGGTCTGCAAGGCCATGGAATGTATCATCATGGAACTCATAAGCAAAGACATTGGTAACCTCCAAACTCTGGATCCCACACAGTTCAGGACTGTGAAAAGCAGATCATGCCTTCTGAACCTGATCGACTTCTTTGAGGCAGTCACCAAAGCCGTAGATGAGGGTAAGGTGGTTCACACAGCCTATCTTGACCTTGCCAAGGCTTTCGACACCATCCCCCATTCTGGAATTATAGCTAAACTCACTAAACTAGGTATAAATCCCTACATCACAAGATGGGTTGCCAACTGGCTCACTGACAGAACCCACACTGTAAAAGTTGCAGACTCCAAATCTGACTTCAAACCAGTGACAAGTGGAGTACCACAGGGTTCAGTCCTGGGACCTCTCCTGTTTGGTATCTACTTCTCTGAAATACAGGCTAACACAGAAGGTATCTGGCTAATGAAGTTTGCAGATGACTGCAAACTAGGAGCCAAAGCTGAGTCCCCAAATGATGTGGACATCCTACAGAAGGGCCACACTGAGACAGATGCCTGGTGTCAGAGGCATGGCCTCAAGCTCAATGCCAAAAAGTGCATTGTCAACCCCTTTGGTAAAAACTCTGTACCCATGAACTACCACATAAACGGCAATCTACTTAATGCCGAATGTGGGATAAGGGACCTTGGGACCCAGGTGGACAGTAGTCTCTCCTTTGATAATAACCTCACCACAGTAGTCAGGATATCATTCTATGTGGCACACCTCATCACAAAAGGGTTCTCATCCAGGAAAAAAAGAGGTCATTGTTCCCCTCTACTCGGCACTGATTAAACCCATTATAGAGTACAACGCCCCTTTTGGAATGTACCTTGCAAGACATCTGCAGCAACTGGAAAGGCCACAGAAGTACCTCACAAAGGGGATTACTGGTCTCAAACAGATGCCCTACACTGACCATCTCAAAAAACTCCAGCTTTATTCTGTAGTATATCACCTACTCGGAGGAGATCTCTGCCTAACATATAAAGCAATGTTAAACCCAGAGCTGTTGGACATGCTACACCTTAGGAAATCCTAATCCCTCTGAGCTACATGCTCTAGGGACCTAAACCTTGTCACCACAATAAACAGGACATGCTGGAGGGATAGACTCCTGTCCCAGAGGCTTCCTATACTCTGGAACAAGCTACCCATCTATGTCAAGCAAAGTTCCTCATTAGCACTCTTCGAGAAAAATCTTGATGAATGGATGGGAAATAGGAAATACACCCTGGGGATCACTTCTGTGGCTCCGCTCGACAGGGGTACAGGAAATTAACTTTTTTGGGTAGCGTAAGCCAGGGAACCTTGTTGGCTAGGCTTACTTAGGCCCTTGGGCCAATAGCATAATGCCTACCTATGAACCTATAACTCTATGAACAAATACAATGTTATGGCAAACATAATAGATATTTGAGACATACTGTACGTGTGGACATTCTGAGAAACCCTGACATTCGTGGGGTATGGATGGTGCCCACTGACTTGTTGTGAGTACTGACACAGTTATGTGGCAGCCTTTGTATCCTGGTGCTAGACTGACTTGTCGCAACCTGCTCTTCTAGTAGGCACCATCTAGGTTACTTAGGGCTGTGTACTGTCCATACCTGTGGCCCTCTGTCCTTCCATTGTCCAGCTTTCCCGCAGTGACAAATATTGACTTCTGGACAGCCTGTAGAACTCCTATCATAGTTGTAGCTGACATGCCAAAGAGTAGGCACAGCCAGTCTTGAACCATGGACCCTGTCATCCACAGTAAAGTACTTAGCCCAGTGAGCCACAACAGCCACCAGTCAGTACTGTCTACTTTTTGACACTATTAACTATACACATACATAGCTCATTGACCACTGTATATTGTGGAAATGGAGCATTAGCAAGATGATTGGGGCAGCCCTGGGAATGTGTGGCCTGCTGCTATTACCTTACAAAAATAACTGTTACTGCAGTTCTATGGGAACATGAGTGTGTGTGTGTGTGGGGGGGCATACCTCTCAACTGCACAGAGTTTTGCAGAATGTCCAGATGTTTGCCTCACATTTCGGGTCCATTTCTCATAACATTGTGATTGTCTAGTAAATTACTGGCAAATCATTAAAGACTGAAGTTAGAAAGTAATGACAGACATTTGAGTTTCAGACTTCTTAACCTTCAGAGAATTCATGCTACTGCAAAACCTGTTAATCTTATCAACTTTCTACATTTGTAAGAGCAATATATGACAGTTCTCCCTGTTTTGGGGCCTTTGGCACACTTTTCTTTATGGCTTTGTACAGATTTCTTGCTCTAAGAGGTTGATACATATGCATGGGACTCCAACATTAACATCCATCCATCTGTCCTATGACCCCAATGTTTGTAAGTCCCTCACATAGTGCAGTGGGTTTTGGTGGTTTGGGGCCTACTGCATAATTTGGGACAGCCAGTATTTAGCAGAGAATTCCTGTTGTCCCACATAGCTGTCCATTGTCTGCTGCTATCCCAGTAACCCACTCCATTCCCTTGCATACCTGCAGCAATACATTACATATGCTACCACAGTCTACTACACCATCCATTTGTTGTTAAGAAGAGTGACTTACCTTGTGCCTGCAGAAGTTGAGAGGACAGTGCTTCAGGGTTGACTGTCCAATGCACACAGTACACAACCTATACATGTTAAGATATAGTTAATGTAATGTGGCTAGCATCTATTTTACTGTGTGTATGTGAGTAGGAGTGAGGTGTCAGTCCCTCTGTCCCTAGGTTGTCAGTGTATGTGCTATGCATTGCCTTTTTGCCAAGGCCAAGGTGTACTGGGCATGCCCATGTCTGTCTACAGGGACAAGCTCAGGGGGTTCCTCCTCTGAGTCCCCCTGTGCCTTTGGGGACCTTGGCAGTGCTGGGGGGCTGTGTCTCCCTTCCCTGTGATGTTCCTGCAGCAGCTGTTTCCGCAGGATCGTATTGTGTATTATGGAGATACTATGAACATGTGTGCACATGTGGCTGGAGAGTACTGCAGGGCTCCACCAGATATGTCACGGCAGTGGAACTGTACCTTGAGCAACCCAAACACACACTCTATGATGTTCTCAGTTTGTGGGTGTGCCTCATTATGGCATTCTTCAGTTGGTTTGTGTGCATTTCTGATGGGTGTTATCATACACGGTTCCAGTGCATAGCCAGCATCCCCCAATAGATGGCCGTATGGGATTACCCCCCCTGGCAAATGCCTGGTACAGCTGTGATGTGTGCCAGACATGAGTCATGATAACTCCCAGGGCTGCTAGCACACACATTGATGATAATGCTCTGGGTATTGCAAATGACCTGGCAGTTGATGAAGTGATACCCCTTACGGTTGACATAAACTGTACCCTCCTCACCAGGTGGTGCTTTGATTTACACATGAGTGCAGTCTATGGCACCCAGTACCTCTGGATAGTGTGCTACATGGTGGAAGAGAAGCATATTGCTGGTCCTCTCCTCAGGGGTGCTGGGGAAATAAATGTGCTCACTGGCATGTGTTAGCATGACATCCAGGAGCTGGTGGAGTACCCTGGATGCGGATGCCTGTGAGATCCCCATGATGTCCCCAGTAGGTCTTTGGAAAGTACCTGTAACTATTATTCTTAAGGCTACACATGCCTTTGTTTCCACTCGGATGGCTTCCCCTCTGTTGCCTCTGGGTCTGAGGTGAGGGCAGCAGAGCTTGGTGAGTTCCTGTAGTATTTCCCTGTCCACCCTGTAGCACTGTACTTTCTCCAGCTCACGTAGCCCCTGAAAGGTTACCCTGGGCCTGAACACTCTTCACCTCCTCAGTCTGGGCCTATTGTCAGCATCATCATAATGACTGACCTCAGCCTGTAGTGCATACAGATGTAGCAGAGCAGCAGCAGCTCCTATCATTTTTTCAGTTAAAATTCTGAAGTGTGTACTCCAGTGGTGCAGAGTATGTGGGAAAAATCAGATTGAAGGGTGTATGCATACTTTATACTGGTGTGCTGCAGATGTAGCCTGTGTGATTGGCTGACTATGATACATTCCACCTGCCAGGTATATCACTGAGGGGTTTGAATGGGCCAATGTCAGTGGAACAGGACTTATCAGTCTTTTATGCTTGATTGACTTTCCCAGGCTATTTCCTTTTATTTATTTATTTTTTCAGTTTTTTCCACTGCTAAGCCCTGAGGCACTCCGCACAAACCCGTGGCACTAGGATAAACATTGCTCAGCAGTTTACACCCTCTCCTGTACATGGGTATGCTTAGCTTTTCTTTAACTAGCTAAAACATGCACCGGGGCTAAGCATAGTTTAGCAGCATCAGACACACACAACTGCTTAGCTGTGCTTAGCTGAGCACAAACAGGCACTGCTAAGCTCCAATTCACTTTAACATGCCATGACACACCCCTTTTTAAGGTTAGGTATCTGCTGTGTCTGCACCAACACAGTCCTAACCCTACCACTGTTAGTACTTATGGACACAGTGGCCCTTTTTGCGATTCAGTAACCCTGGATCATTTGCATACACCTAATTTTGTATATCCTGGATACAGCACTACACCAGGGCCTATCTCCTTAGCTACCACTATAACCTGTAATTGCATGGCTGCGCATGCTGGCCACTATAATGCAATACCTTTACATAACTTTAAATTTTATATTTAAACTTTTTTTTTTTTTTGCAAAATAGCATATTTGCACTTTCCTGCACACTGCTTAAATGTGGCATATGTATTAAAAAAAAAGTTACATTTTTCATATATTGCAATACTTTTTTAAATCAATGGCCATAGTTCTGGCCATTTGCATGTCTACTGAGCAATATACAACCTTTTATTTGGGTTGTTACAGCCCCTGTTTAAATTTTATCCTCCATTACATGATTTGCAATTACGTACATTTTTTTATGCTTCTATGGCACCTACACGGGTGCCTTTATGTTTCCTGAATTGCAAAATCACCTCATTTACATGTTTTTCACCAGCATATGAGGTGATTTGCATTCCGCGAACACCTCCATGTCCGCATGGTGTCGAGAAGCTCGTGTACTCCCCCAGCCCTGTTTCCTGGATCGCTCGGCAGCCATATTCCATGTTTGGGCTGCTGTACTATTCCTACATGGAGAATCACTCTGTATAGGGATTGTTGAATTATCCCCACAGATTTTAATCTATAGGCATATGAGAGAAAAACTTCCACATTTACAAAAACACAGATCAAAAAATGCCAGACTGAAACTTTTCTTCTTTATTTTTACTTAAACAAAAAAAAAACAGTTATAATGAATCAACATGATTACCACAGTGACAGGAGAACTAATGCAGTTTTCATATTATGATGATAAAACCAATTAAAATAGACCACATGGTGCTGCATGCAGAGTTATGAATCTATGCAGTGCATTAAAACATAAAGCAATACTGTACATGACTGTGGCATCAAAAAATCCAAAACACTATCCAGAAACATTTCTTCCAAAACCACATTTCATTAAGAATTAATTTTATTCTGCATTGCAGAAGACTCTCAGTTGCTGTTACCTCTTTTCATATAAATATATATATGAATATACTACTTGTACATGATATAACTGTAATAACTGCCAGATGTTATACAGACCAAGTCAGCTAAACTAAGTTCTGGAGTGGAAGGAGAGAAACCCTCAAACATTAAGTAGTTTAGCTTTAAACATAACTTAAAATGCAGTACAGTTTAATCTGTCATCAAGAAAGATTAAAAGATCATTGAAAATGGATATTTGTACTACAAGAAAATAAAATGTAATCTACTTTTGCAAGCTAAATAAACGTACTTGCATAATTGGTTTTGAATGTAATAGGTTAGCAGCCATATGACTCTGATTAGCGACCACCCTTGAGTATAAAATGTAGTTTTCTATCATGTCAGATAAAACGCTTTAAGTACTCAGATAAACACATAATGTGACCTTAGCATTTATGTGCCAGTATTAATTTTCATTGTTGACACAGACATGAATCATTCACTGACTTACCAATGTTTTTTCATTGCTATTATTCTTTCTTACCATCTCTTGTTATTATCTCAGGATTTTTTTTCCATTGGCCTTACTTGCTGTTTATGTTTATTCTGCTGCAAAGAACGTATATTTAATCAAACCTAAGATATGCAAATTCTTATCAATCAGTAAGTACTAACTATGAATATGATATATAATAATATTAAAGTACTTTAATGACCAAAGCATTTCAAGGTTAAACCAGGAAAGGTATTTTGAAAATATATGCAATAACATATTTGCCATTTACTGTCTAAATAGTTAGACTAAATTCCCCAGAATCCCTATGCTACATTACTCAAAGCAGGTTTGCAACATGCCTTAATCCTAACTATAAGCTTCATTATAGTAGAAATCTGCTCTAGGGTTTTGCCTCACCTACTGTGTCAATATAGTTCACCCAGGAAAACAATTACGTCACACTTTAAGGAGTGATTTCATTGCATTATTTCAGATGTGTGTTATAGAAGACAAAACACAAAGTGACTACTTTAACAATGTTGTGCACATTAGAGTACTATATCCCCATACTAGTATATAAACCCGAGTCTCATGGGTTTTATGTCTAGTTTTTAGTATAGCAGAAAATAAGCCAAATGTATAAAATTTGGCTAACACCATAAATGACAACCAGATAAAAGGAGACAGAGAAAGCAACAGAAAACTGTGTAGATTAAGTGTGAGACATACTAAACAGAAAGAACAGACATACCTTCATACTGTTCCTGCACTTCTCTTTGCTAGGCATTATATCCTATATTACAACTGTAGATGATACTTAAACTGACATTTAAACTCTACAAACACTTTCCATTACATGTTTCTGTCCCACTACTTGCTGACCATCAGGCTTCACTGTTAATCTGTCCTTTTTCACTCTGTGGGTGACAGCCAATTGCATAACCATTGGGGATTTCCTTTAAATGACTCTAATGCTATCCTTGGTGGCTGATGTGAGCATGCACATTACCAGAGAGCTGTCCTACACTGTCTCCATGGCAGGTGATTGCTCCCAAACCCATCCTGTCTCTTGACAGCTACCATCTTCAGCTTGGGATCACCAAGATCCATGCCCTGGTCTTACAGCTATGTTAAATGTATACTATTCTGTTTGTTCCAGAACACCTGGTTGATCAGAACCACAACCTCTCTGCCCCACAATGAGTGAGCTGGCATAAGCTTCTTCTTCACACCTTCCTGGCATGGTTCTTCTACATGCCGGGGTGTTAAACACTTTCAAGTCATCCAGGTCATAGTCAAGGATTTTTCCGTCTATATCCCACTTTCCACTACTTATGTTACTGGCGAAGCTCTGTTTATCATTTGGCATATGAAGGTACCTCAAATGATTCACTACAATAAGTGTCTGATATACCCACTACCATATTTGTGTTTTCTAAAATATTATATTCCAGTCATACAAAACTTTTTGTTTTGCATCTCTAATGATTATTAATAATATGTGCATATGCTCATTGTATATATAGTACAGACGTATGTATCCGATCCTTTCAATGTGAGGTATATGCAAATAGTATATTCCCTAATGCAATTTGTAAAGAGGGGACACATAGTTACTAAAGTAGGAAATGAATGAAGATAAATGCTAGAACATTCTTACAAACAATATTAAGAGAAACATGTTTTTTTACAGAAAACTGTCATTTACTGTTAGTCGATGTTAATTAAAAACATTAAACACTACGGATATTAAATTTAAGTACCACTGCTACCGAATTATTGTAAACAAGACATTAAACTAAATGTGTCACTGTCATTTTGCTGTTCCATGACAGACTGCTAACTGATAAGTAGCAATTATGTACCAACATAAAGTTTCTTATTTATATTAACATTGTAGAATATTCCAGCATATTTAATTATGGTCATATTTGCTCCATTTCTTTCATGTGACATTATGGCAGTTCTATACAGTTTTGGATGATACAGATGTTACAACCAATTCACCTGAACTTTTGTATATATGAAGGGCTGGATTTATGAATGGCTAATCTTTGTGCTGCTATCATGTGCAGATTGCAGATAGTGCACTATTTTGTATTCATTAAATGGCTTTACACGTCATGTAGAGCCACAAAACCAAGGTGCACAGCACAGTATGCAAATAAAAGCATAACTTGCTGAATTACATGCTAATTAGCCAATTCAAGGTGCCTGGCCATTCAGGATGCTCCACATGATCAATTGCCAGGTTGTCTGTAATGTCCAAGGGATCATCCTAAATGTCAGGAGTGCAGAAAGACATACTCAATGGACTCAAATCCATACATTTTGTCTGAGCATCTCTTGGAAACTTCAACACTCAAAAGGAACAGAATGTTTAGAACTTTGCAAATGAATATTTAGAGTACAGAGGTATACAAAAATGCATGTGTGAAAGGAATACAGCTCTATAAACAGCTTTTTTATGGGAATAAATGGTCACAGTTGAAAATAACATGTCACCTTCCTATATGTATTGGGGGTAGCACCATACTTCTCAAACTTTTAGAGCAAAAAATCTGGGCAAAGTCATAAATAAAAGTGGAACAAAGGCCAAAAAATAGGGACAATTTTTAAATATTGCTGTTACAAAATTAAAAAGTTGACAGAATAACAGGTTTGGCATTAGCATGAATTTTCTGAAGGATATGAAGTTTGGAACTCAAATTTTGGTCATTATTTTTTAACTGCAATATGTAATGATTTACCACTAATTTGCCAGAAAACCAGAAGTATATGAAAAACAGACCAAAAATAGTATGCTAAAATTTGGACATTCTGCAAAAATCTGTACAGTTGAGAGGTATGGATAGCACTTTGAGGACTGAGTACATTTTTAAAATACTAGGTGGGTGGTGGGGACAACAACAACATGAGGTTAGAGTACAAGATGTAGATTACTGGCTACACCCCTAATCAATGCGTGTATGCAGGCAACCTAGGCAGTCACCATGACTCACACATATGGCACATCTCGCAGATGTACACAAGGTTTGCAAGGAGTGATGTTCCACAGGGCCAACTACTGGGTGATGCAGAGTATGCACTGAAACTGTGGGTAATAACACCTATCAGAAATGCGCACACACACACACACACACACACACACACACACACACACACACACACACACACACACACACACACACACCTACAGATCAAGGATACAATGATGCCCATGCCCTCATTAGAAACATCATAAAGCATGTATTTGTATGCTGAAGTCACAGTTCTGCTGTCAAGACACAGCAGGGGGTACACTGCAGTATGATCCAGGCACCTGCACAGAACTTTTCATAGTCTGTGTTATGTTTCACAATATTGTCTTGAGAAAACAGCTGCAACAGGGACAGCAAAGGCCAGGACCATACATTCCTGTACCACAGGCAGGGTCAGAACATCCAGCACATACAGATGAGGATTCTGAGGGAGAACTTCCAGCTGTACAGGAAGCCAGTAGATGTAGGCATGCACAATATGCCCTTGCCCTGGCTAAGAGACAAAGGACAGCACACACATACTCATCAGCAGCTAAGAGGCAAATGATAGCACACACCCTCTCACCAGTGAAGGGGTATACCTAACAACCTAAGGAAATACAAATATTAAAACTGATCCCAGCCAATGCCCACAAACTTTACTTCCTCATGTAATGGCTGGGTATGGATAGCACAGACAGAGGGCAGTATTCATAGTCACTTGTGCAAGTGCAAGAGGGGTATTCCTGGTGCTTACAAATGAGAACAGCAAAGACACAATTCATAGAGGCCATTTACGCTAATGTGCAAGGCCTGTAAATAATGAGATACAAATGAGAAATGTTGTAAAGCGTAGTATGCATAGGCATACTGAGTGTGTCTGAAATACGGCCAGTGGATGTGTCAGCCACAACCTCAGGATCAGACTGAAGCTCAGCACCCCATGACTGCACCTCTATATCACCACCATCATCATCAGAGGCTACCGATACTCCGACATCAGGGGATGCAAATTATACACTGTCACTGTCAGGGTCACCTGTGATAATAAGCAACTAACACAGGATGGAGAGAAACAGTGTCTATAAAATATCCAAAGTGTGTTCTAAAAAGTCATGTTAATCAATTTCAGATGCTAAAGTAATCCAATATCTTTATTCTCTCCTCAGACTTACATTGAACTAATGGTTATTATGAATCAAAGAACGTTTGTGCTTACTATGTGCAGGTGGTCTTTCATATGGTAGTTCTGATGTCTCTGTATAAAGAGGAAGGTAATGGAAAGAAGGCAAATAAGCATCACAATGAAAATGTCAGAAGGACACGAGGTAAATGTTCTGCCCGCCCTCCCCATTAAGAAATATCATAGAATCAATCAGACTGACCACCCCCCAACACAATCTCTATTGTATTCTGTCTCTTCTAAGGCATGTGTCTCACTGTTTACAGATGTACCAGTAGTAACACATAAAGATGTCTAGAATGGCAGTAAATGCCTTATATATAGCATACCTGAAAGTTCTTCGTGGGACACACTTGGGCTGTCATCCACATCAGCACCAACATCAAGGAGTCTGTGTGAACCCTTTGCTGAGCTGTAAAGATCTCTAACAGTGGACAGGAACTGCTCATGTTCAGTGACTGGTAGTTCAGTAGCAGGACCACTCCCAATAGCTGTCTGTTCTTGTGCTACTGCAGCTGCCCTGCTGTGTGCTGCTATAATCATATCAGTGGCACAGTACCTCACTTGATTATAGTTTCTGGCACAGCTGCCCACTAAGTTTATGTCAGTGACCAACTGCAGCCATATGCTTTTTCAGGCAGATATCTCACCTCTGCCTCTGTCAAGTAAGAAGGATCCATGGCAGCATAAGGCTTGAATGATGACCTCAATCTCTGCATCATTGAATGGTGGCTTTAGTGGAACAGATAGTTTAGGTGCCATAATCCTGTATGACATGAAACAGAACAAAGGCAAAACACATTATAGCACATACAGAAATTGCTCTCTTCAAATTTCTGTGCACCCATCCTCAACACAAAACAACTGAACACACAATGCTCATTTTGGACTACACACAAGCTAAGGGAACCTCCCACCCACCTCCCCCCCAAAAAAAGTGTAATACATTAGCATTATATCCATTTTGTTAACATTTCTGTATTAAGGACAGCAGTTGTGTAACTAACTACTGGATGTCAGGATTATCAGTAGTAGTCAAAAATACAAAGTAGAAATGCCCAGACAATTTCCGTTGGTTTCTCCACTTTGTGGAGGTCACCACACAACATCTGAGAAGCATAACACCTTTGTTAGCTACACATGTACAATTCTTTGAAGTCGATAATAATCACAGTACACTTGGCAGTAACTGGTGAAATTCCAAGAGCAAATGGTAACACAATACTGTGATGTAACCATGCCATTCATTAACAAACTTGGAAAGCACAGCAAGAACTTATATATCTGCAGTATACCAACAGTGAACAAAATAAATACATACGATAAAAAGTATATATTGCTAACTGAAATGCATTCCAAATGTGAAAATGTAAGCAGTTTATGAAGAGGACAAACATGCCTTATGAAATAAAGCAGCAATTTATAGAAACATCTCCTCCAAGTAAATACCAGTAACAGCCTGTCTGTATCAAATCAGTCTCCCTCCTTTCACTTCCATAGTTATCCCATTACCTTTATATAGTGTTGATTCAGCCCTATGAGTACTGTAAATATGCAAATGTGTTGTTAAATCATTAGCATTCCTGAATACCAAAAAAATCACTTGGTGTAAGGGAGGTACACATTGTGTAAGTAGCTACACAATTGCATTCACAAGCCCTAATCCTGGAGGGAGGAGCAATAGCAATTGTTAGCTGCTAAATGAAGAGACTCTTCTCTATGAAGTATGTGCATCATGCAGAATAGATTTTCAAAAAAATTGGAAACACCTTGACAGCTATGAGAACAACCTTAATATTGATATTCTTGTAATAATAGCACATTCTCTATCCTTTGCTTAATTTTTTCTGCAGTGCTTATCAGCTGTATTACAAATTAAAACAAAGATGCAAATTAATGACTGTATTGCATTTCTAATAGTTAAGCTGAGAGGAGAGGAAGATGCTCAGAAAATAAAGAGGTGAAATAGCTGACATTGTTGGCAGACTTACATTAATATGATGTGGGTTATTACTATCTTAAAATATTTGTCAACATCACATTCATCTAGACATGTTCAAGCAAATGAGAAAAGAATGTTTTCTGGTCTTTCTACTGCTGGACCTATAATTTGATGGCCTTCTAAGTCAGATCTGTATGGTATGTACATTTTCTGATTACTACTCTAAGCCTGTGTTGGTGGCAAAGAGGGATAAAAAACACAACCGAGTGTGTGTTGTTGTTGCATTGAATTGAAGGTTCAGATGTAGACAGCGTGCTGTTTGAGAGCGATAATACATTTTTCCTGAGCATATGATCAGGTTATAACACACACAGATCTAGCAAACATCACAATCCTAATAATTCTTTTTCTTTTGTTGTGTTCATCATTTGCTTATGTGTTTGGCAAAGTGCAGTTTTGACTGTCAGTGTTTTGTGGCGGTGAATGAGAGTCTACTGCCCAAAGTGCAGACTGAGAAAATTTAATTTGGAATGCCATCAGAGAGCATTTCAGAGTAGGACAGATATGCTTTGCTACAACACTCTGAATTCTAATGCATTACTACTAGGCCTGTTTGGGCTACAGAAGGCTAATCAAATTAAAGTTTTCACTTTTTCCTTCAGCAGTGAACCCTGTTTTCTCACTGCCTAACATCATGCAAGCAAGAAAGGCAAGGAAAACAATTCATTTGTGAATTAAGCTTTGGCCCTAACATGTGAAAGACAGACTCCAACATGCAAAGTGTATATATGCACAAATGTTAACTTTAAACAGATCTGTTCTACATTTAATTAAAATCACAACATTTTCTCTCTGCTCCTTATTTGTACAAAGGTTGGCAGGGAGCACCACTGAACACCAATACTTCATAGCCCAAGTTCAACACCTCATAGTATAATCACACATTCACTAATGCTTTACCAACATCCGAGCAAATACGTTTCTCAGCATTGCACTTTAGGAAGAGATTTTGAACAAAACTAACTTTTGTTACTAGATTATATGACTTCATTATACATGGAACTTTCTTAATGTACTCAAGTGAACTGCAGTAAACTGTGTGGTTAACTGAACACGTCATTCTGTACAGTTATGTCTGCACTGCAGCACTTTCATTTGCAAATGATATACAACCACATAGACTCCTGACGCATATATTTCAACATTACTTAGCCCTACAGCATAGGAACATTAAGAATTGTTTTGCCTATGCATGAGCACATACCATTGCCAATATCAATTGCATTCATTAAGGTTTACATACCATTTTTATAACCTGATGACCCATGACTGCTTCATTGTCCATCCTGTGTTTCACAAGTGTGTGTGGCTAATGTACACAACACCGGTACATGTCAGTCTTGTTTCTGCAATATACATTAATGACAGCATAGATGACCTAAGTCAGCAGTTTGTATTTATTATTGATCATAATATCACACTTACTTCTTCATATTAACAAATAAGGCTTTGCACAAAAACTTCAACATCACAATATCTTCTATGGCACAGAATGAGAAACTGATCCTGTCTACACTGCACTCTCACACTCTAAAAGTCAGAATTCTGTGGTGGTGCTTGCATTAAGTACTGTGTTCTCAAGATTGTGAAACAAGAAACATAGGGGGTTGTAATTTCACCGCAGTAAACTTGTGTGCACCTGCACAAGTGTGTGTATGTGGGTTGTGGTATAGTCATGTAAATATGACATTGTGTACTGCTGGCCTCAATGAAATAGTATCCCGGAGAAACTTTTACACTGTAATGTGAGTCCACAACATTGTCAGACCCCTCTCACAACATCATCTTCTCTGCAACACAACACCATTGTCATCCTGTTTAAAGTGCACTCTCATACTGTCAAACACAGATTTCTGTAGTGGCACTTGTGTTAAGTACTGTGTCTCCTAGATAGTGGAACTACATAGGTAGGGAGTTTTAATCAAACAGCAGTCAATTTGTGCATGTGTGTTGGTTATAGAGTTGTGTAAATATGACCTCACCTACTGCTGGCCTTACTTAAATAGTAGCCTGGAGAAACTTTTACACTTCAAGGTGAGTCCATATCAATGTCAGACCCTTCTCCCAACATCATCTTCTCTGCAACACAGTGCTGATGTCATCCCCTATAAAGTGGACTCTGACACTATAGAAATCAGACTTTTACAGTGGCCCCTGCATTAAGCACTGTGTCCTCTAGATTGTGTAACTAGGGGTACTAAACTCATATCCATCAACTTTTGTGTGTGATGCTGGGTCCATAGCATCACTGGAGGTTTCACTCAACAGCTGTGCTCCTTTGACCAGCACTCATGAGAGACATTTACATGGCCAGATCAATTCCACATTCCCTTTTTCAATCTGTCCTCAAACACATACTGTCTGCAACACACTGATGAAGTCATCATTTCAATAATGCACTCTCACATCAGTAAAGTCAGACCTCTCGTGTGGTGAGTACCTATAATATGCTTACATGTAGATTGTGACAGTAGATAGATAGAGAGTGCAAATACATCAGTGAGACTCTAATGATTGTGTGTGCGTGTGAATGTAAAAGAATGCAGGAGTGTAATACACCTTTTAGTACTGACAACATATAAAATTCCACATACATGTAGAATTTGTTTCTGCACACACATCTGTTTTGCATGCCACAAGTGATATCATCCCTTCAAAGATGCAATGTGGCTCACATGCAGTCAAACTTCTCCTGTGGTATGTGCATATAATACACTTGCATGTAGGCTGTGCTAGTAGATAAGCAGGGACTTTGATTACAGCAGTGAGACTCTCGTGATTGTGTGTGTGTTTGTGTGTGTGTGTGTGTGTGTGTGTGTGTGTGTGTGTGTGTGTGTGTGTGTGAGTAAACAGATGCAGGTGTGGCTTATACCTATTAGTACTGACAGCATTTAGAATCCCACATATCTGTAGAAGTCATTTTTGTACACTCATCTCCTTTATATGGCACTTGCATGTAGATTGTGTCAGTTGATGGGTAGGAAATTCAAATACAGGAATGACTGTCTTTTGCGAGTGTGTGTTTCTTCCTCTTACTGAGCAAAACAGGCTGAAAACACATATATGAGGCATATCTATAGAGTGTGCTTGTGCTGCATAGCCACATTTTAGAAGAAACATCAAAGTAATACATAATGGTTATGTCATCCCTTGAAATGTGCAGTGTCACAGTTGTAAAATAAATCTCTAGATGTGCTTGTGTTTTGGCAAACCTTCATTAGCTGATGATATTAGATATATAGTTCAAATCGCAATGTCATTGCATACTGTCACTGTACATGTTGTTAACAGTGTTATCACCCATATGTGCTATGTTCATTTGTAGATGGTGTTTTCTCATAAATTTCCTTTTGAAAGGCTGTACTGAAGAATGATGCTGCATTTGAAGAGATTGTTGTTCCATACCAGTTGTAGTCAGATGCGCCGTCAGGACTGATATCACGAGACAATATTATGCATGTTATTGCCTAAGTAAGGCATATGTTCCAATATGGTATTACATCCACATTGCACATAATTGCTGTTCTACCATGACAGTGACAACAGCAGAGGGGTACAGGTGTGTTTTGGTATACCTAGCATAAGACAATGTTGTCTGACATACAGCAAGATTATTTCTAAGTTACTACAGGGACACATATACCTTGATTCATACATATGATGTAATGCTTTCACAAAACCACACATATGGCAAATGGTGATGCAGTTATACCGTGGAATATTTATTGATCCCATTATGGTGTTGATTTTCTCAACACAGAGGCAAGTGTTCCAAACCAGCCTTGAGTGAGTGAGTGTAAGCATTTGAGTCTTAACTGTTCTGCAGAAAAGACATTCCCAATGCTACTTTGTATGTATAGAATGGCAGAGGCCTCCCCCATCAATTTTAGCAGATGAAATAGTGGTAAAATTAAGCACAACTGATTGAATGACTTCACATAGGTGGAATTCAACAGCTGTGATAACAATTCCACTGTGGTGTATGTGATTAATAGCCATATAGTTAATTGGAAGAGTTATACAGCTTGATGTTCAATTCTAGCATAGGGAATCATTTTGTGCAAATGTACTGATGTCACACAACAACCATTACATCACATCAGTATTATCCTTTGATATGTTGCAAAAACACATGTGAACGTAGCTTTGGATTTCATGGCAGTGGACATTTATTTTGCCAATGTCATGGTAAGAGTGCTACTTTGACACAGGCATTGAGTACTGTGGTGTACACAAGTGTGCTCCAGTACTTGGGTGGTATGTGTACAGACATACAGAAAACCTTCCTTGACCATGGGACATTGATATAGGGCTGATAATTGTGTGCACATGAGCATACTCAATTAACTGTCATTATCCCAATATGCCATTTCTTAATTCACACATTCATTTTAGTTTGTGACAATATCCATTGCTACAGTGTGGCAGATGCTTACACTACACAGCTGTAGGTAATACATTGCATCATAGTGTGTTGTTTGCATCTGGTCTTATCTGACTGCATAATAACTGTTTCAGGTAGGAGTGTCTTATACAAGAGTATTAAGTATGTCACACTCTGCTCCCACATTTGTAATGCCTCACAAATCTACCTAAGGGATGCATAACCATTAGAATATTAAAGTGCATAATTTATTCAAGGGTGATGCTCCTCCTACATGTATTATGCCTATTTCTGTGGCACACAGTTAATACAGAGCTCAGTGGTAGCATTGATGGAATGGGTTAGATTCTTCCAAAAGGAGATTGTAGCTCCTGAGCCATTCATATTTTAAAAATGTTATAGTGACAATTTACAAATGCATATTATGTAATATCCCATAATATGGCTACTGTCCTTGCTAATGTCATCTCAACTCATCATGTTAATGACATTTATAGCTCATATAATCCACTCTATTGCCATGTTAATTTGTGTAACTGTCACATCCTATAATATGTCTCCTTCTATTTATCTATATTTACTCAGGAAGTGTGACCACCATTAATTATTATGAAATACATATTGCACAATTTTATTATTATAAAATTGTCTTTGTGACATAAGCACCTTTAAATCAATTATCTTACTATAATTTGAACATTTACCCTCCTCTCTTACATATTTTTGTATACATGCCATTGATTTCTATACATATTGTCCTCACTACACTTTTCCTGCCTGGTAGCCCATCTATTGTAATTGCTGTTGCCATTTACCCTCCCCCTTACTTATTTTAGCATTCATATGTTTGATGCATGCACACATTGCACTCAGTACACTTTCCTTGCCTGGTACAGCTTGCATTATTTGCCCTATGTTGCTCTTCTTGCTGTCCAAGTGAGCACGCTTAACAGGTTTGCCCATAGGCAAGTTTGTTTGTTTAGTGTGTGTGCACACACTGCTTAACACGTTTTTGTGGCTGGCCACAAAAACATACTTGCATTCATGTAAGCATGATGAGCAGTATGCATATGTGATTAGCTCTGCTGATCGTCATGCTAACACGTAAACATCATGTAGGCTTCAGCAAAGCCTATACGATTGTTTATGAATCCAAGGATATACACATAGAGAAAGAGAGAGAGGTTTACTATCATTTAAAGATAGCTACAATGTTGAATTGCTAAATAATGTGACCAGAAGGCTGCAAGATAAGAATGATGACTACTTGTTCAAACACCCAAACTTGCTCCTCTTGTAGACGCATGTTAACACTTGCTCCTGTATCCACAAAGATCAGAAGATTTGATGTTCATCATTGTTTGAACAAGTAGTTCTTGGAATTCTCAGCTTGCAACCTTCTGGTCACATTATTTAGCGATTCAACATTGTAGTGATCACTAAGATGACAGTAAACATATATATGTATGTATGTATATGTATGTATTAACACAACAGTTACAGTAAAATCAATGCTCTTAAGGATTGTACCCAACTAAGGACTTGCTGAGAGGCAGGAGCTGAATGCCAAACGTCTTAGTTAGCTCATGTTTCATGAACTGGACACATGACAAAGAAAAGAATTTCTGTGTTAAGTTTGGTCTGTATTGTTTGATAAAAAAAAACAAAAAAGTACATACCTCACTTTTGACCTATAGCTATACTCACCAAAATCCTTTGCCACAGCCTGGATTGATGGTATGCCATTTTAGTAGACCACGAACAAATTAAGTGGACAGGAAGAAAACAATTGGTACCATCAGTGGAGAATGGAAAGGGAGTGCGTTTATTTTTTTCTAACTAGCCAGTTCATAAAGTATCTATATGCATGATGTGAAGCCAGTGTCGATTGTGGGGGGGGGTGGCCGGGTGATATCGAACTATGAATATTACTGTTCATAACAAAGCCAGCTTCAGTCCTGGAAGGTTCTAGTAGGAACAGTGTGATGCCATGTTCTTCACCCTCCATCTTAACTAAGAAGGCAGCCCTAAAGTGAATACTAGATTCAGAAAATGTATTACCAGCACTGAGAGTAATACATCTACAGAGGAACTGAAATGTTTTTGCTGTGACCTGAGACATTCCACAGCCACATCCTGAGTGGATAATGTTATATAATTAAGCATGCTTCTGCCCATGTTGCAGTATTTGTCCAATGCAAGAGTCAGGAAATAGCATACTACATGTGTATATTACCTACCATAGGCTTTAAGTTACAACCATGTTCAAAGTAGCATGGATTAGTGAACCCATTCCATTGTACAGGCCTCCAGTGATACTGACTGTGCAGCCTTAATGCTGCTTAGATGAATTTAGTGATTGCAGGGTGTAAAGCCCCTCTGAATGCAGGATCTAAAAAGACTGTGATAAGACAGTGAAGCAAAACACTACACAGCTGCCATAGTTATTGACTTGTATGTTATTGCCCTTCTGACTGAATGATTTCAGTAGATTATGTTCTGTTGTTCATAGGTTCACAGGTGTTTACTAGGCTAATGACCACAAGGGCCTTTTTAAGCCTAGTCACGCACCCCAAATCTCTGACAAGTTCTGATACCCTTGAAAAGTGTAAACATGGGCCTGGGAGATGAACCTTTTGCAGGTTACCTGTGTCCATTACAGACTAGGTGCCAAACCAGGAATGAATTTTCAGTCTCCCATCCAATTGTCCAAGTTGCACTTGAATTGGGTTAGGGAGGAACACTGCTTCACATGGATGGGGAGCGTGCTCCATAGACGGGCAGTCTCTGGGACACATACCTATCTCTCCAGCAAGTCCTATTTATATCACAGGCAAGGCTCAAGTCTTTAGAACAGGTAATTCTGGTGCTGTTTGTTTTGTGGATATGCAGGAGATCCATTAGAGTGGGGCTGACAATGCCCTGTATGCCAGGCATAGATCTCCCCTCAAATGCCTGTTGGAGACAGAATACAGGGATAGGGCCTTGAGGTGGTCTGCATAGGACATGTTACTTATGCTCTGTATTCTTTTAGTGAGGAACTCTGTAGGCATTCCAATTGTTGGATATGCCTGGTTAGTTAGATACTAAAGGGGGCATTGTACTCAATGATAGGTCTGATGAATGCCGAATACAGTGGAACAATGACTTCCTTGTTAACTTAAATGCCATACCTTTGTTTATAAATTTTGCAATATAGAATGATTTCCTCACCACTGTAGACACGTGACAATCAAAGGCTAGACTACTATCTATGTGTGTCCCTAAGTCCTTGTTCATTAGGTCAACTCTAAGGGTTGTGTTGTCAATATGATAGTTACCAGGGATGGATGACTTCCCAAAGGATACTATTATGCATTTCTTGGCATTTAGCTTTAGTTCATGGCTCCGACAACAGTTGTTTGTCTGTGGCAGCCCTCCCCTGGAGAACATTTGTGTCAGTGTGAGATTCAATTACAGCTCGTAATTTGTAATCATCTGCAAATTTGGTCAGCCAGAGACCACTGACATTGGCCTTGACTTCTGAGAAGTAAATGCCAAAAAGGAACGGTCCAAGGACTGATCCTTGAGGGAGTCCACTTGTGACTGGCCTCTTTGTAGAGGTGGACTCCCCTATTCTAACTTCCTGGGTCCTGTTTGTGAGCCTGTTGGCTATCCACCGGGTGACATTCAGGCTTGTACCTAACCTCTTGAGTTTGTCAACAATGCCTGCATGGCGTATTGTGTCAAATGCCTTGGCCAGGTCAACATAAGCAGTGTGAACGATTTTGCCCTCATCCATTGCTTTGGTGACCTTCTCAAAGAAGTCCACCAGGTTGAGTAGGCATGATCTGCCCTTGACAAAACAAAACTGGGTTGGGTTCAGTGTCTGGAGGTTTACTATGTCTCTATTAATCATCTCCATGATAATTATTTCCATGGCTTTACATATAAGACTAGTGAGACTTGGGGCGTGGCTAGGATGCTGAACTGATAGCTGCACTTCATTTCAGCTCTCTTACCTCATTGCTATTCCTGACAGGAATTTTACAAAAACATATTTAATTTGAAGAAATATTTACTACTAACTTATTTTTAACAACTTTGAGCATCTACAGGGGAATTTTCATTGTCAGAACTTTAATAATTCCTGTCAAATTAATTACTGGCAAATCAGCGCCAATATCAGCTTTACAATATGAGGCATCTTAGGAATTCAGCCCAAGACTCTTCTCTCAAAAAGGATCTACAATCTCTTATAACAAATATACAGGAACTCACAATTAAAATTTACAAGATGGACAATAAAATAGATACTTTTAAAGAAAAGTGCTCACAACAACTAGAACAACTTCAGGAAATGTTTACTCAGCAGAAAGGACAGATATCACTTACTGAACAGTCATTAAATGACATTAACACCAGAGTCCAAATAGAAGAACAACAAACTGAATTCTTATAACAACAGAATACATATTTACTAGAAAAGATTGATGATATGGAAAATCGAACAAGAAGAAATAATATCCGAATATATGGTCTACCAGAAAAATCTGAAGGGGACAATATGATAAACTTTCTTACCACCTGGATACCAAATATAGTAAAATTACCTGAAGCTCTTTCATATGGTATAGAACATGCACATAGATCACTAGCAACACCTGGAAGTACTTCTTTTCCAAATAAGAACAAACCAAGGTCCATAACTGTGAGACTTTTTTCTACACAAGATAAAGATCTGATATTAAGAAATGCTTGGACAAATTCTCCCATCAAATACAATGATACATTAATCAGATCTGACAATGATTACTCTATAAAGGTGGTTTCAAAAAGAAAGGAATTTCTACCAATAATAAAAGCGATCTTTTATTTCCAGCAAGACTGAGAATCTTCTTACCAAATGGAATAAAAGTCTTTGAAACAGTAGAGTCAGCAATAAAATACCTTACCAACAATAACATCCTAACACAAGAAGAATCTATGGACTGGGCAATTAGTACTCCAAAGAGAAATGCTGAAGTAAACAACTGGAAGACTGTTGAACAAAATAAAAAAAAAATAAAGGACAAATAATCTTATATGTTTTATATTCTGTAAAAGTTTAAATAATAATACAAACAACAAAAGAGAGGTTATTTATGTCTTCAACTCAATCTGAAACAGGTACTGCTTTCTATTATACTTTAAATGTTAAAGTTAATATAAATTCAAGTACATTTAAATCAATCACTCAAGTATATTAAGCATAATTTAAATATTACTTCATTTTTATTATTTATCCATCTAATATATTCATTTTCTTAAACAGATTAATCAACACATAGCAAAGTTCACAATATTTTTATGTTTTTCTTCTCTCTTACATATAAAGTCTTCATTAACATATAATGTTCTATTTAGTTCATAGTTGTATTCCTTAATAGATATAGTAAGTCCTGTTGTAAACTTTGTTATCAGTTATATCTCTGACTACATATTTTTCTAAAAGACAAAAGTGTTCTTGTTTGGGTAAACTGCAGAGATGGGAGGGGAATGTGTCATGATTAATACGAAGTGTTTCAGTTTGGCATTATCATAAGACTAATTTAAATAGTCTTAAAACTGTTTTGTTTTGGTTCATTTGTCTATGTTGATGTAGAGTAAGGCAGACTTTGCTCTCCATGGTGTTTTGTGGCTTCAAGCCGAATATGATGTGGTTCTGGACATCCAGAGTTCAGTGACAGTTCTGCCGATATTTAAATGTCCTGTTATGTTCTGCCCTGTGATAGTGTATATCATAGTATGCTTGAAATGCATTTTCTGTAATGTGAAATCTATAAAGCAGGCTAGAGCAGTCACGTGAATAGCAGTTAATCTTGCCAGAATTAAAAAAAAAAAACACATACTCTTTCCCGCTTGGTTCTTGAGACAGCCTTACAGTCACGAATGGTATTAGAAGCACAAGCTCCATATATTGTTGACATTTTTCACGTTTTTGCTTATGTGCGTCATCCCCTGGCTTTATCTAACTGAAGCTTATCCAGGAAGCATGCTCGTTTCATTTTTTAAAATAACATGACCATTATTTATACACCTACGACCACAAGACATTCCTTGGTGCTTTTCCGTTATTGGGGCAACGATATAGTTGCGGCACTGAAAATTGTCAGGAGCCACATTGCTTTTATGTATTTCATGTTTATATTAAGTACTTTCCACCTTATTTTACAAATGCAGAGATGCACTAATTTCTTAACTGCACAGAGAACAGCATTTTGAGAGAAGTATGCAGTTTTAAAACAAACGCAGACATATATACATTAGTAAGACAACACATTTTTAAACTACAATCTCGATCTTCATAAATTAGCATTTCCTTAAGCCTTTCTTGAATTGTCCATGTTCTGGATGACACTAATATTGCATTCTCTCTGCATGCTTTCATTTTAAACTCCACCCTCACTTACCACCCAGATCGTGTGTTCATAGTATGCATGTTCCTTTCTCCTCTATTTTTTAACGTATATATGATAACTTTCTATCACAAAATTGGTCTGCTAGCTGCCATAATGTTTTTATCCCCTCTATTCCTCTTCCCCTAAATTGCCTCAGTAGTTATCACAAACTTGTAATAGGTGTATATGCATACAAGAACACCTGAGGGAGACTCAATTCATTCTGCTGCTGTAAGATGCTGTAAATGTTTTACTTCACCAATATAGAGAATTAAAGCAATCTTCACTGACACTAGATATGGGGGTGAATAGTGTTTTTTTTAAATGAGCCTGAGAAGCAAATCAAAAGCTGATGACTTTGTGTGTAGCTCATTTTACACAGAAAAGCAATAGAAATTCAGTGTCACTCAGTAGAAAGGAACTTAATGTTGGCTTGTATATGAAATAACAAAAACGTTAATTTCACTGGTTACCAATGAATAATATATACGTCTTTATTTATTTAGTTGTGTTTTGTTAATTAATAACAAATAAGGTTTTAGTTAGTTATGTATATATGTATGCATCTATGTTTGTATATTTATATTGCTTTTTGACAGTGAAAGTCTGAATGGGTAGAACCCCCTCTCCTTTTTCAATGGAGAAAAAAACTATGATTTGACTATCACTGATTGTTGGAGTCTGCCAGGTCTTTTCTTCTGATGACCAGTTTAACAAATTCAGTTTAGTTACAGGAGTTGAATGGGTGATAGCTCAACTGCCTTCTTCTTTCATATGTCCCAAACATTCAAAAAAGAAATTCTCATGCTAATAACATGACTATAAAATGTTGTATTTGCCTTTCACCCAGGATGCTTTGGTGACATGTTCATTAAGGAACATCCTTTTCTCCAGACATGATATTTGTTAAGCACAGTGTATGACTTGCACAGTAGATATCTGGAAATTCAGCACTGGTGTTCAAATCCTGGGGACTAATTCTCCCTTTTATACATTAAACATACTCTCCTTACCTAATGGTGATGTGATTAAATCCAAAAGATGAAAATATAAAGGGGGCATTGCAGGCTTTTGTTATGGGCTCATTCCATCCCAGCCACACTAATTCTTCCATAAAGCTAAATAACTCATAACCTTGCTATCATTGCTCTTCCTCCAGTTTTAGGACATTAATTAAACCTTGCTTAATTTATTTTGCAGTCAGAGACTCATTTATCTGTCAATTGTTCAGATTTTCACAGAGTGTATAATTCTATATATATATATATATATATATATATATATATTTTTTTTTTTTTTGTAAAAAATATTGTTGCACATGAGAAAATGTTTAATACTCTAAACTATTTTGAAATTATATTACCTTAGTCTAAATGTTTTGTACCTTTTTGAAACCTGATTAGAAACAAGTATTACTGAATTACAATAATATAAAGAGAAAAATAATATACTTATATATTTTAGCTGATTATATTATTTTCATATATTATTTAAGTGCCTTTATTTAAAACTATAAGGATAAGAGAAACTGATCTAAACATTATTTGTAAGGGTAAAAAGTTTGTTTGGTTAGATTCACTAACCAAACAAAGAGGTATATTACCTCATAGTGATAGGGAATGTTTTTTAAGGATAAGAATTACAGGTTCAGAAGTTTTATTGTTTTTAATTATCATTTGGTGTCAGTAAGAAACATGCAAAAACTATACAGTAAAAACATTTTTAAATTCTTCATCCAAGATTGAATAAAAAATAAACAATATTTACATAAAATCACACATAAAACAAACTCAAAACTAGGAAATGAAATGTTTATCCATAAATGTTAATGGTCTGAATAATAATAAAAGAAGAAGCCTATTCAAATACATACATTTACATAAACCACAAGTAGTCTTTTTACAAGAGACATACTTATTAGATAGAGATATAAACAACTTAAATATCAATAATTACACAGTGTTAATAAGTTCTCAATATAAAACAAAAAAGAGGAGTAGCTATACTACTTCACAATACAACTATAACACCTAAAATAATTACTACTCATCAAGATACATCAGGTATGTTTTGTCTAGCTTCAGTAGAGTTAAATAAGAGAATATATACTTTAGTAAATCTATATTGGATTCCAGGACTAGGATTAAGAACAGTTCAACAGCATTTTGAAGAGATAATTCATCTAACTAAGGGTAGCCTGATACTGGCAGGAGACTTCAACTGTATAATAAATGAAAAAGATACAGATTTTAAATCTAAAAGAAGAAAACAACTTATCTCCAAGGTGCTTTTAAAATTTATAGATACACTATATTTAAAAGATATAAATGAATTTGCAGAACCTGACTCACTAATCTTTTCAGTTTATTCTCATAGATATAGAACTAACTCTAGAATAGATAGATTATGGGCCGGATTCACGAAGGCTTGCACGGAGTCTTAGAGTAGAGTAAGACTCCATGCAGCCAACAAGTCCGCTGAGTGATCCAGGAACAGCCGGTAGGGGCGTGCAACTGAGATCTCTAAACTAGTCCTACACGGACAGGGCTGGGATATGCAAATTACCTCAATTGCAGGCGAAAGCTATGCAAATGAGGTAAATTTGCGATCCAGGAAACCCGAACCTGTCCGAGTAGGAGTAGTGTTACTTGCAGAAATATACTCAGTTGATAACTGAGTATGGTTCTGCAAATAGCAAAACGGAGCCGTATCAGCTGGGAATAAAGCATGAATGTACAGGAGGAAGCATGCCAATGGCAAAATATATGGCCATTGGCAATGGGAAGGGATGCAAATTAAAAATAAAATAACTTTTTTTTTATCCCGATCTCCAGGGTTTAACCGTAGTGTAGAGCCGCGCAAACGCGCTGTGCCCTAAAAAGCAGAAAATTAATAATTAAGATCCACAAATGTGGATTTTATAGCTAAAAAGAATTTACAATGCAAGGGAATGGCAGGCTGAAGACAACATGGCCACCGAGTAGAGGTTGCTAAGGGGGGAAGCTCAGTCTAAGAGATGTAACTAAGCATTAGTAGGCAATCCTATGCAAATGAGAGTTAGGATAGTGAATCGCAAGTTTACATAGCAAATGAGGACAGTCAGTGGAGTGTAGGACTAAGATAAGGGGAGTAACAGAGTAGAAGGTAACATCACGAGGGGCGTATGTATGAAAGGAGTGAAGCTCATTGGAGCAGAGTGTCATGTGTCAGTTTACTTTCACATAATAGTGAAAGAGGTGTGTCAACAGGTAGGCCAGGTAAAGTCAAGAAATCGAAGGTGTATGCCGTGGATAACACCAAAGTTTCTTGCTGAGCGTGTATGCGCGTGTGTGCACACCAGTAAACCTGAGTAAGACAGTGTGTGCGCGTGTAACCGTGTGTGCACGCGTGTAGGTGTGAGTAAGCATATGTAAGGCTGTGTAAACAGTTGTTAGTGTGTTTGCGCTGGTGTGCGCGTGTTTGAACAAGAATAAGCAAGTTTTAGTCCATGTAAGCATGTGTGCATGCGTGTTAGCTGCTGTGCGTGTGTTTGCGCTTGTGTGCATGGCATTTCCCCCCCTGAGGAAACAGAAAGGAAAAAGGAAGCACACCAAATAGTGGGAAGTTACCAGGGAGTACTAGCAGAGCTAGCAGGTGAAAACAATCAGAACAGGCAATTACCCAGGCAGAACACAAGCCCAGCCCAGCACTTAAAACTCTGCAAACAACAGTCCATTATGTTTCTCTTAAGAGACACTGTAACACTGCAGTAAGCTAATATAAGTGAAAACTGAAAAAACTTCACTGAGACAAAAAATGTTAGGGGCTGCCATTGCTGTTATAAGGCGCCATATGCAACATGCTGAGGGTGGTGATAATGCAAATGCTGCTGAACAACCCACAGTGAGGAGACGGAGAAGAGTGTACAGGCCCAGGGTTACCTACCAGGGGCTACATGAGCTGAAGATAGTGGAGCACTATAGAGTGGACAGAGACCTCTTGCAGCAAATTGTTGAGCTGTGCAGGCCACGCCTCACACACAGAACCAACAGAGGGGAACCCATCCCAGTGGAAACTAAGGTATGTGTTGACCTAAGAATATTAGCAACAGGTACCTTCCAGAGACCAACTGGTGATATGATGGGGATATCACAGGCATCAGCATCCAGGGTACTGTACCAGTTCCTGGATGCCATGTCAGCACATGTCGGTGATCATGCATATTTCCCCAATTCCCGTGAGGTATTGGCTAGCAATATGCATCTCTTCCAGCAAATAGCGGAATACCCTGAGGTAGTGGGTGCAATAGACTGCACGCACATATGCATCAAAGCACCAGCTGGTGAGCGGGGTAGAGTCTACTTCAACCGCAAGGGCTTCCCCTCCATCAACTGCCAGGTCGTGTGTGATGCCCAGGGCATAATACTGAATGTGTGTGCTGGCTGCCCTGGAAGCTACCATGATTCCCATATCTGGCATCTGATGCAGCTGTACCAGACATTTGCCAATGGGGACATCCCACATGGTCACCTAGTGGTGGATGTTGGCTATGCACTGGAGCCGTGGCTGATGACACCCATCAGAAACGCACACACACCTGAACAGGAACGCCATAATGAGGCACACACACAAACATGAAATGTAATTGAGCGTGTCTTTGGGCTGCTCAAGTCATGGTTCCAGTGCCTGGACACATCTGGTGGAGCCTTGCAGTACTCACCAACTACATGTACCAAAATTGTCATGGTATGTGCTATGCTACATAATATGATCCTGCAAAAACAGCTGCAGCAGGACCAGCATAGGCCTGGGATAAACAGCCCCCCACCATTGCCAAGGCCATCACAGGCAGAGCATGACTCAGAGGAGGAACAACCTGAGCCTGTCCCAGTAGGCAGAAGGAGGCGTTTCCAGTATGTTTTGGCCTTGGCAAAGAGGCAACGGATAGCACATACACTGGCTCAGTAGGAACTCTGGAAATGATACCTCTCTCTGACCTGCACATATAGTAAAAGGGATGCCTACGTTGACACTACCTGCTTTCAAACATGTATAGGGAGTGTAGTATGTGCATCTGACATAGGCAGCCCTGCATCAACACCTGAGGCATGATTGCCATGTGTTAAGCAATATAAAGCAGTGCTAAACAGCATTTACCATCAGGAAGTATATGTAAACAAAATCGCACACACCAACTACTACAAATGTGGTCAACGTAGAGTAATATTGGCCAATGTCCAGCAATGATGGTTAATATTGAGCAATGTTGGACAAGCTGGGTCTAGGTAGGGCATAGCTGAACAAAAGCCAACATGCTCATATTTGCTCTACTGGCCCTTAAACAGTCTGGTCTGCTCAGTATGAAAATATAAGTGGCGATGGGCCTCAAACCCAGGATACTGTGCACTATAGTCATAGTACTGAACCACTAAACCATGACAGTATTGCAGTGATTAGCCTGTATAAAGAAATGTTGATAAGTCTATGCAAAGTATTTCATGGAAACCCTGCAGGCACAGCATAATCCCTGTCGAGTTATGACACAAAGGTGAGTCCTGCAGTAAGAATAGAACCTGACTTTCAACACACACAGTAAAAATGTTAATATTGGACATGTAGACATACATCAACAAATGTAGTGGACCTCAGACAGCAACATACTAAAAGGTCACACTGGGCATGCTCACACACTTGAATACATGAGACAAATGTCAGGCAACAGAACACTGACAGTCTGAACTGGGCATGCTCACACACTTAGGCCATATTGGAGTACAGCATTGGGCCACACATAGCAGGCAGTTGCCATGTGTTAACCCAGGAAACTCTCACTACCCAGCAATCTGCCCTGTGCACACACTGATATGACAACAGACACGTAAGTAATATAGTAGAACCCTGCCATAAGTAAATATGTTCTGCAGATACCTAAGCAGTTCATAGAAAGTGTGAAAGCAAAAATGATAAAAACCTGCAAACAGTATCAGCAATAAACATTGTGCATCATGAAAATTATCATAGGTTCAGAGGTTGATACTAGGCTATCTGCCCTAGGGCATGTACAAGCATAGCCAGAGTGTGTTTGGCTTCTGCAACCCAGTCTAATCAGAACACTGCGCCTCTGAATAGTAGGTCACACATGATAGCCCATTCATGTTGAGTGTATTGTGCCTCTGTCTAGCAGGGACCCAGAAGATATCCCATGGGTAAACATGTGATCACCCATCCACATGTCAAGATGTCACCTGTAGGTGGTCAGTGGGTGGCTCTGCCTATGCAAAACCGGGACTACACTCTGGAGTGAGTGGAGGCTTTCTGATAATAATCTGTCCCCCCAGCATGTCCTTTTAACATCAGTGCTGAGGTATATGTCCCTGGAGTGTGTAGCTCCAAGGGAGTCGGATATCCTGAGGTGGAGCATGTCCAGTAAGTCTGGGTCAGATATTGCCTGCAACTACAGGCACACAACACATCCATGTAGGTGGTAAGTGACTGAGTATAGCTGGAGTTACTGTATTAGAACTGTGCAGGGCATCTGTGTGAGTCCCTACATCTGCTCGATGAGTAACATTTGTGGCCATTACAGTTGCTGCAGGTGTCAGGTAAGGTACATCCCAAATGTGGCATAGTAACCAAGCATGGTCGTGAAGAGTATAGAGGCACAATGACCACACGTGATCAACATGTGAAACCATGTGGGATATGGTGGGCTATGTAGACATACTGTCTAACTACTATGGCAATAGGATTGTCAAAGGCGAGAGTACGAACAGGTTGTGTCCCCCAAAACTGTAACAACCATTACTGTATGTAATGGATTACAACCTATGTGGTAATGTGTGGGCATTTTGTCATCCTCAAAGGGGATGACTATGCAACTAATGGCATGTAGCTGTGGGCCATTGCTCAGGCACCATTCAACCTATCTCTGTGAGACCCTGTATGAGTATGCATGTGCCAGCAGGAGAGCTGATTATGGCACCCAGTTTGCAGTCATCTGTGAACATGGGCAGCCATAACCTTCCTGTGATAGCCTGTACATCACACAAATATATACTGAACAAGAGAGGTCCCAGGACTGAGCCTTGTGGGATGCCATGTGTAATTAGTGTATAGTCAGACATGGCACCTGCAATACTGAGCATGTGGGTGCTATCCCTGATCCAGGTAGCAATCCACCATGTCAGATATGTGTCGATATTGATGCTGGGTAGCCTATGCATAATGGCCGAGTGGGGTATTGTGTTGAAGGGTTGTGCAAGGTCCAGTCAGGCTGTGTGGACAACTGTCCCAACACTGATGGACCTGGTAACTGTTGAAAGAATATGAACAGGTCCAACAGGCAAGATCTGCCCACAACAATGCTGTAATGTGTAGGACCCAGTGTCTGTAGGTTTCCCATGTCTATGTGCATGAGTCCCATTACAATACACCCCATAGCTTTGCAGAACAGGCTAATTAGCCTTTTAGGCTGATATTGCCTGTGGTCTGTTGTGGCAGTATTCAGTGGAGCGGGACCACTATCGCTGTACGCCATTCCATGGGTACATATGCTGCAGTAACTCTTATGTCGAACAGTGACGTAATGTGAGTGTTATGTCTGTCATGAAGGTTGTGTACGACACAGGCTGGGACACCGTCTGGTCCCATTGATGCTGTGTTGTCTGCTGTGGGGAGGGCAGCACTCACCTGTTTACTCGTGATGTCTGGGAGTTTACACTCTGTTGGCATGGACATTACCACCTTAGGGGGGATGTGGGGGACACATCTGCACTGAACCTGTTTGCCAGGATGATGGCAATGTCAGTGGGTTCAGGGTATGTTTAGTCGGTATGCAGTAACACACCGCATATCAGTGAGTGTCCAGCCAGGTACCTGAATCGACTGAAGAAGGCCTTGTGAGTGTCCAACGTGTCTGGTGCAATTGTCCATTAGAAGCGTGCCTGAAATAATTGCCCAAGTGATTGTAGCTGTCTGCTAGTACAGATCAAAGATGCCTTCCCTGTCAGGGATTGTGCTCTATCATGTAGTAGCTTCCTCCATTTGTTGTAAAACGTATGAATGACTGGGGTCTACCACACAGGTCCACTGCCATTGCTAGAATGAGTCCACTTGTTATTTTGGATGTAACGATCCATGCGGTCCACTAGGTGTCCATAGAATGTGTATGTAAAGGATACAGCAGTCTGAGCCATACTTACCACTGACCCAGCGTCTCTGAAGGATACCACCGTGGTTTGGAGGAGTGTGACATTTTCCTATGGGAGGTTCACCAACATTACCCAGGAAGGGTGTGGGGACGGGATATGGAAGTCCAGTGAGATAAAGTATGTTCTGCCCTTAGCAATGAGGGGTATATCGCAGGTGTGGAACATAGAGTCCCCATGTTGGTGATGATCATGTCCAATATGTTGTCCCCTCATGTGGGTGTGGTGACCGGTTGTGCCATAGCATATGAGTGTAGAACTAGTAGCAACTGTTGGTCGAGGGTGTTGTGGCCTGAGTACTATCCACAGTCAATGTGTGGGTATTTAACGTCACCCAATATAATGGTGTTTGGGGAGACCTTCATATTGTCCAATGTTCCCAGGAAAGCTGAGTGGGGTTGCTGAGTTGGGGAGTGTGGTCTGTAGCAGGCAACAAACCAAACGGCCGATTTGCACAATGTTAGTGCATATGTATGGTCTGTGATGCTTTGTGCAGTGCTACCAACCCGGAGTTATGTGTATCTGTGATGTATATGGATACACACCCTATTTGTGTTGGCCATTCCGAGTTATGTGGCCTGAAAGCATGGTACTAAATACAACCTGGTAGTGCTGGTGTGCATGTGGGAGCCTGGACCATGTGTCTGTTAGTGCACAGATATTGCTATCCTCCATACTGAGGAGATTCCTGAGTAGGCGCAATTTGAGGGTATTTTGAGCAGCATTACCCTTAGTGTCATGTACTCTGTAATGTCTATGGAGGTGGTTCTGTCCTTTGAGCCCCGCTTAAATAAGGCACTGTGGTGGCAGCAAGTGCCCTAGCCAGTATGCAAAGGTCCAAGGGTGACAGGTGCAAGCTGTCCATAGGGAAGCTATGTGGCATGTCGAGCATGTCACCCCAGGGTGACAGACACTGTTTCCCCTTTGAATAACACCAATATGTTAGCCAACTGTTAAACGTGATCAGTGTGTTGGTATACTGTGACATCATAATTGGTGAGTGTAAGATGCTAGACAAGGTCAGGGTAATCCTGGGCTGGGCTACATGATCACAGAGTACCTCTATGTTTCATGTCATGTGGTCCAGGGAGGAACGTCTGAGGTTGTACCACCAGCTTGGACAATGATGGAGCCAGTCCTGGACTTGCTTTGGAGTGACCTGAGTGCATGTGTTATGTGGCAGATCCTGGCACCTAAGAGACAGCTCAAAGTGACTATTCCCTTGTCTGGCCTGGTGAGTGGTACGACAGTGTGTTTGACAGTAAGTGTCACCTATAACACGTGCATCAGGTGTGTTGTTTAGCCCAAAGGGCAGTGACTGTGTGGCACACTGACATTGTGAACTGTGTGACATGTGGGCATTGTAGTGGGGTAGCAGTTGTATGTGTGTCTGCTGTGGAGGTCTCTGCTGCTTAAGCAGAGTGTATGTAGAGCCTCCGAATATGTGTATGTGTGATAATGTGGTTTGTGTGCTGTCACTATCGGTGTATGTGAGACTGATATGTGGTGTGTGTGGTCACCCACACCACCTGATAGACTATGCCAGTCATGGGTCGAGAGAGCTCAGCGTCCTGTATGTCAATATTGTTACATCTCCCACATATATGTGAGTGTGATGTGAGGAGGAGAGGGTTATCTGTGTACATGAGGCAGATGTGACATTGTGTTATAACCACAATATTCACTAGCTGGACTGGAGAGTACACATTAAACCGACCCCTGGACATGCCAGTGTATTATTATGACATACTCTGTAGCCTGAGCACAAAGGATCAGTAGGGTGTTAAGCGTGTAAAAGAGTATAACCGGGATTAGTGCTCAGGTTTGTTGGTGTTTTGTAAAGAGTAGCTGAGAAGGGGTCCAGACTGAGAATCATGACATATCCTTCAGCTATGTAATAAATAGTAATGTACACGCATATATGTGCTGAGTCAGGGACAACTGTACCTTACTGACATTGTCAATATCCTATCAGACAGGCCCATATATACATACCCACCTCCCACAGACGATAGTCCCTGACATCATATCAGGAGATATCACGTATAGAATGGCTGAACAGCTCTCCTCAAAGCCAAAAGCATGGCAGCAATTGGATTACATAGTTTCCCAATATGTGTCATGCATGCACTACAGAACAAACAGACCCTGCACATGTCTGTTGAGCCGCACCCACTCCACAGGACCTGGAACCATTGAATGTGTTACAGCAACATAAGGCACTCCCCACATGTGTGGGTGCACAACACACCATGGGAAGTATAGTCCAGTAAGCCTATAAAGTCTGATCTGCAAGGCCATGGAGTGCATCATGGCAGACATGATAAAAAGAGCTATTGGAAACCAACTAACACAGAACCCTACCAACTGTGGTATGTTCATGTGCAGATCATGGTTCCCAAGCATGCTACACCATCTGCAAGGCAGCCACCCGGGACATACATCATGGAACAGAGCTACACATGTCCCACATAGACTTTGAACAGCTCTTCATCAACATCACAGACACATGTCGTATCCACAAAATCAACAATATGTGCATAGATATGTGTTGACATATGAAGGGATGTCAATGTGTCCACAGATAGATCACACAAGGTGAGACTCACGGGGTCCTGTACAAGCGGTTGATACCTGCCAACCTACATGGATCATTCCTGGGATTGCAAAACAATGTGTACACACATTACCATGTCCAGTCTGATGATGTCATCATCCTACAAATATACCAGGAGAACAGAAATCACCCAATAAAGCATATAGTGCACCATGTTGATGCGTATCGCTCTAATATCATAACATAGTTAGGTAGGGGTTTGAGTCCTGCAAATGCCAAGTGTGTGTTGGGGGGTGTATGTGTGTGGTTTCCTTTGAGAACAGTAGCTTTTTTGGAGACTGGGAAAACACATTAAAAGAGGTACATCCCTCTTTGGAAAGTCTGATGATGTCAGCATCCTACAAATATTCAAGGAGAACATACACCACCCAATAATGCATATAGCGCACCATGTTAATGCGTATCTTTCTAATGTCATAACATAGTTAGATAGGAGTTTGAGTCCTGTAAACGCCAAGTGTATGTGTGGGGGGGGGTGTATGTGTGTGGTTTCCTTTGAGAGAAGTAGCCTTTTTTGGAGACTGGGAAAACACATTAAAAGAGGTACATCCCTCTTTGGAAAGTTTGATGATGTCAGCATCCTACAAATATTCAAGGAGAACAAAAACCACCCAGTAACGCATATAGTGCGCCGTGTTAATGCGTATCTCTCTAGTATTATAACATAGTTAGATAGGTGTTTGAGTCCTGCTAAGTGTGTGGTTTCCTTTGAGAGGAGTAGCCTTTTTGGAGACTGGGAAAACAGATTAAAAGAGGTGCATCCCTCTTTGGAAAGTCTGATGATGTCAGCATCCTACAAATATTCAAGGAGAACATAAACCACCCAGTAATGCATATAGCGTGCTGTGTTAATGCGTATCTCTCTAGTATCATAGCATAGCTAGGTAGGTATTTGAGTCCTGACAAGTGTGTTTGTGTGTGGGAGGGGGTGGTATGTGTGTGGTTTCCTTTGCGAGGAGTAGCCTTTTTGGAGAGTGGGAAAACACATTAAAAGAGGTACATCCCTCTTTGGAAAATCTGATGATGTCAGCATCCTACAAATTTTCAAGGAGGACATAAACTACCCAGTAAATAGCGTGCCGTGTTAATGCGTATCTCTCTAGTATCATAACATAGTTCGGTAGGGGTTTGAGTCTTGCAAACACCAAGTGTGTGTGTGTGGTTTCCTTTGAGAGGAGTAGCCTTTTTGGAGACTGGGAAAACACATTAAAAGAGGTACATCCCTCTTTGGAAAGTCTGATGATGTCAGCATCCTACAAATATTCAAGGAGAACATAAACCACCTAGTAATGCATATAGTGCACCATGTTAATGCGTATCTCTCTAGTGTCGTGAGATAGGGGTTTGAGTCCTGCAAACGCCAAGTGTATATCTGTGTGTGTGCCACAGGTGGTCAATGCAGTATGGGTTTTGCTTTTACTACGGTATGACATATGTTTCAAACAGTATGTGCATTGCACACATCGGGTATCTACGTGTCAGATAAATATGTGTACATGTGACCTCAATCAGTACATAGGTGTGAAGCCTGCATACAACATGAATACATTTGTAACCTTCGACAGATTGTGCCACTGCTTCACAAATCATAGGTCACATATGTATGTCTGTGTCAAGCCCGGCCAATGTAGTGATCCGTGGCCAAGGACATCTCTGCCACACACACCCATGACACATACTATAGAGTACTGTGAGTGAGTGTAAATGCCGGGGTATATGTCAGACATATTCATACACAACGACTGGCAATAATGGACAGTCATTATAGGTGTACACCAGCCCTGTGGATATGCATGCAGGCCCCTAATGTGTTATGTGAAACACCAAGGGACCCCACAATACCTATGGCTATGTGGATACCAAGGGACAGATGACATAACACGTGTCTGTCTGTACACATTGGTACCCAACATACATGTTGAGGGCTACCACCTATGTGGTACTGTCGGGATAGTATGTAGAGTAAATGTGGATGAATATGCCATAGACGGCTTACTGCTATACAGCATGTATTGGACAACAGGTATCTGTCTGTATGATACCCTTGTGTAGGATATGCGTCCCATCCAGGGAATGCAGTGTAGGCCAATGCATGCATTTCCAGATGTTGATGGACATATCCCTAGTGTATTTGCATGTACCTAAGAGGGCAATATACCACACAGGTGTGGTCCCAGGAACATGTGGCAGTCAATACCACTGGTTACTGTTATTGTATAGTACTGGAAGGATCCAACTGTTACTGAGTTCCCTACAACTGTGAGTCATTTGTCAGGACATCATCTAATGATTGGTTATAGTCATGCTGTTGAGATGGTGTATACTACCAGACTGCAGATCATTGACAGATATCAACAGTATCACCCACAGCATAGTGCCAACCTATGTCATACACACATGTGTACCCATGTTACTACATATCTGTAGCAGAATGCATACTGGCCATCGGAAGATACCATGAGATGTTAACAATGTGTAGAACAGGGTATGTCACACATCCCACATGTCCACTATGCACGTACATGCAGACAGTACACACACACCATGTTCACAGATGTACACCCGCTAATTTGTAATGCACACATCACACATGTACTGTCCACTGACTAACAAATGCTGGCAACACTATACACTTCAGCCAAGTGGCACATGGGTGGACATTACATTCTCAGGACTAACACTGGTGTAAACAATGTTACAATGACTATCACAGCTGTGATGCATAATGCCTGCTCAGGTATACCTACAAGGATATCATTACACTTTCCTGTTGTCAACTTGCTACTATTGCTACACTGCTATAATGTCACCCTGTGCATCAGAACCATGTTAGCCTGTTCCTGGATCAATGTTACAGATGACAGGAGGTGGCACAGGTGTCATCATATGCACAGGGTGTGTTGTAGGTTTGCCAGAGCCCGACATTGACCCATCCAATCGGCATGTCTGTGTGTGTGTGTGTGTGTGTGTGTGTGTGTGTGTGTGTGTGTGTGTGTGTGTGTGTGTGTGTGTGTGTGTGTGAGGGACAACAGTACTGCATGGGTCAATGTTGATGTAATGTGTGTGTGTATGTGTGAGCCCTAGTTGTATAGTAAATGTGTGTGTGTCTGCATGCACACAACTCCACCATGTGACTGCCATATATGGGCGGTTGTGGGACAGCCACAGACTGTACCTGCTAGGCCATACAGATCACTGTCTCCGGCCATGGACATGGTACCTGTGCCTAGCAGGGGTGCTACGGGCAGTATCGGGTACCAACCCTGACTGGGTGCTGTCATCAGAGGCAGAGGTATGATGACTGAACCCATGTCCCTGCTGGAACTGGCCAGTGCCTCATGCACGTGGTCTAATAGGATGGTCAATGGACAGGCCAGCCCCAGCATTGCTAGGGCTGGTACTGCCACTACGGGAGCGGCTGTGATCCGTGGTCCGTCCGTGACGACTGCCAGCTGATGCTGTTGCTGGCATGCATCCGTGTCAGCTTCCCATCCATCCCGCATGGTCCTGGCTCATGGCTAACACATCGTGGAGGACATATAATGTCTCCCTCCAACGGCTATCAATGACCTCGGTGTAATTCCGGATGGCACTGGCAAGGTCACGGATGCTGTCATTGATAGCAGTGTAATGGGCCCTCTGTGCCCTTAGTCCCTGTCGGGTGTACCGTTCCATACGTGCCTGTGCCTGCATTACAGCCCGGAACATACTGGAGGTTGTAATACCTCTGGGGGCACGTCTGCCAGGGGCAATAATGACCAGTGGTGCTCCCCCACGAATCCCTGGACATCCGCCTATGTGGTACCATTCCAGTAACCCGGCTATGGCTGCTGTGAGGGGATGCACGTGCCATAGGTACCACACTCTCCTGGTCAATGCCAACTGTATGCTGTCCCTCAGCTAAGGCCATTGGTGACGAGGGATGCATTGGCAGTATGAGTGTGTGCATAGATGGGGTTGACTGCTGTGTAGTGTCAATTGGTGGACCAACAACAGACCCTGTCAGACCTTCCTGTGCCACAATACATGTCTCATCATCTCCACTATCAGTGGCGGTGACATCAGGTTCTCTGCTGCATTCAGCCACCCCAAATTCAGCACCTGTGGAAGGAAGACAGGAAACACACTTTACAATATGTATGTGATGTTAGCACACATGCACACATGCACACATGCACACATGCACCCATGCACTCATGCACCCATGAACACATGCACACATGCACACATGAACACATGCACACATGCACACATGCACATATGCACACATGAACACATGCACACATGCACACATGCACACATGAACACATGCACACATGCACACATGCACATAAATACACTGCTCACCACAGCACATACACACACACCAGCAATCCAACACATACAGAATAGTGGGTGATGGTGGGTGACAGTATCACAAGGCAAACAGTCACCACACATGTGTCAGCATGCAGAATAGGTGTTGCTGAAGACCATGCAGTGCAAGTGTAGACAGCCCTATCTAATGACATTATACATGGCTTTGATGCATGTGTGTAGTTGTTCAGTGATTGGGTACACCCTGGAACAGAGTGTGTACATGGACACAACATTGCTGTGCAAGTATTATCTGCTCTGCAATGTCATGTGCACCATCACTCAATGGTATACATACCATGGCTGCATGTGTTATCTGTGTGACACATAGATTGCCATGTCTGATGACAGTGTATGTGTCCATAGCACATAATAGTGGGCACAGGTGTAGCGAATGCATGCAATGTACAGACATGGGATGAGTGGTGCATGTAGACGTGAAGGAATCCCAGTGCTCGACATGGACATTGTACAGTGGTTATGGTGAGTGTGGGACATATTGCAGATATGTCAGTGCCAGCCATGACACGGCATGCTACATGACTGCAACATTAAACACCACACATACCCAATGTGTGTCATGTGATCTATACACCCAATAGCATTCCAGGACATATATGTGACTCTTTGTACAGATGGCGACTGATGTGCAGAATGTGTATACTAGCATATGTAAGCACACACACAACATGCTATGCATGGTGTGTATAGGTGCATATGTTTGCACACACACAGAACAATGAGGTGCACAGCAAAAACTGCTATGTGTAGTACTGTGGTCACTGTAACCGGATGGGGTGTAGTACCATGTGCCATCATCATCATCATGCATCTTGTGGCCACTCATGGCTACTAATGTGTGACAGACCACCGCCTAGCATGCTGTACCTGAAATGCAGTGCCGTGGATACGTTCACTATTACACAGCCACTTTGTACATGGGTGTATGAGGTGCCCAGTAGGGAGCATTGCCTCACATGACTGTGTTATGTGTTGAAGAGTGTTGCACAGCCCCATGATAGGCCTCTACCCCCGAGGTACGTCATGTGTGTGTGGATGTCATGTGGGATACTGAAGTGTGACCTTTCAGCGGGTGTGTGATTACACCATATGTAGCATGACTTTGTGTACTGCATGTGATAAATGTGTTATGTTATGTACAGGTGTTGCAACTATGCCTATCCAATGTGCAGTATGGGGTTGCCACAACTGTGTGTCATGCTCTGTGTATTGCATGTCAGTGAGACAGCTACTGACATTACTGAGCTGTGCAACGTCTCACAGCAAACATGCACAGCATGCATTATGCGTAGGTGTGTTACGTGTACATGGCCTACACCTCACCTGTGACATGCATATTTCATTACCAACATTGCAGGTATAACACACTCACCAGCATGGATTGGCTGCCCTGCCGTCACACCAGAGAGACCTACGAGAATATGAGAGGGTTTGTCAGTGGCCACAACTGTGGCATTGCTACAGTGGGTATGTTAAACTGCAGTACTACAACAACAGTCAACAGTCACAGGTGTAGGGATATCATTCAAACTATCCATATTGCAAAACACTAGGCAGCGGAACTGCTAAACACACAGTACACATCTCATGTACACATAATCTAACAATACAGTTGACTGTAGTCTACAGATTGGGCATGTTACCTGCTTGCTCCAGGTGGATGTGCTGGGTGGCTCCGGCCTCCATTACAAAACATGTCAGTGGTTGCTGTAGCTGTTGTCCAGGAGCCACCATGCTTAGGAGCAGCTCCTCCGCTGTGGTGAGGGGGGGGATGAATGGCCATCCCTCCACCTGTGGCAAGCTGCTGTCTTTGGATATCAGACGCAAGCCGCTGGACTTGGCTAATTAAATCACTGCAGTGATGGTGTACCTGCTCATATGTCCGGTTATGCATGCCTATGTCATTTACCCAATTAACAAGTTCCTTCCACAGTGCAGTCCACTCCTGCTGGTGATGGCTGCTTCTGGAGAAGAGCATTGTGTACCATTGCAATAGGCTGTCGAATATCACCTCTTCCTCATCCGCTGTATATGCTGGGTTGCGGTGGTGGGCCATCTGGATGACAAAGATATGAACAATATGTGTGAGATTGTCCTGTGTCACACTTTACACCTTTACCCACAGATATCACTTTACTGCCATATATACCATCCTATTGTCTGTCAGAGGTTGCACACATTCAATACCACTTATTGGTTCTCAGGCCACAACTAACTAACACTGCATGGCAGACTCTATATACCACACCACTATACAACAGTACCCGACACACTGTTTGTGACACATTGCACAACCTCAAGACAGGGGTGTATATCACACCAATGCATGAACAGAGATGTCATCCATTGCAATGGATGTATAGTACAGGTACAGTAGTACCAATCAACCACCCTAGTCATTGATGCCATAGCCCTGCCTAGCAGATGTATCCAGTTGTTACTATAGGTGGCATACTGCTGTAAGAGACTATATATGTTGCTGGATACACACATTTACCCTGTAACACACATATGATTGCAGCCATTGTACAGGCATAATCACACACACATCAGGCAAATGTACAATGCACCACTGTATGCCAACACAGATGACCATTACCTGTGTACCATACGGTACTGTGTGCCACTACTTACACACCCTTATGTCTGCATTCTGTCCTCTGTGGAGACTACAGGAAACACACATGACAGTGTTTCCAAGCAATGTGAACACACACCAGACTGTGCTGTTTAGGCCTACAGCTTCAGGTAGTACTACAGTTCATATTGGTGATGGATTCACCAGCAGTACCACTCACTAAGCATACATGTATTGCTTTAGCCTACAATGAGACACCACATTCATCAATGGAGAACTACATCACATCATCTGCCATACTACTATGTCTGCCTAACAGTACATTACACATCAGTCGCTGTCCTCACAGCTAGGATAGGCACTACCATGTCAGATGCATCACACTAAGCTATCACACCTTTACAGACCTTGCACACATTCAGCATTACACTTATGCAACCTCACATAGCAGCTATTGCATTAAGTACATGTGTGAGTGGATAGTGTCATAGTTAGGTAATATGCTATTGGCCCTAGGGCCTACGGCAGCCTAGCCATATGCTACCCTGGCCTTTGACACACATGTACTTTGATTTCACTTGCCCCTGCCAACCTGAACCAAAGAGGTGTTTCCTGGGGTGTATTACCAATCTCCCACACAATCATCAGGGGTATTTATAACAACTGCTAAGGAGGAGCATTGTTTGCTATTGCTATGTGGTCTATTCCGGTTTATGGCATATCTCTGAGATGGGAACCTATCCCTCCAGCATGTGCCATTTAGTGAGCTGACAAGGTTTAGAGCCCTAGAGCGTGTATCCTGGAGGGATTGTGATATGTTGCCATGGTGGTTGTCACCCAGCTATGGATGTGACATACCTCTGTATGTCCGGCAGAGGTCACCTCTGTGTGGCCAGTATGCAATACAGTGTAGTTGTGGTTTTGTGAGTCAGTCTGCATAGGGCATCTGTTTGCAGCCAGTATTAACCTCTGGGGGGGTCTGTCTGTGGTCTGTTCACCTGGTGTAGTTGCCATGTGAAGTACATACCACACAGGGCAATGTGATGAGTAGAGGGGAACTCTACCCTATACTTCCATAGCTGACACACCTGTTGTCATGACACATACCACACAGACAGATTACAGGTGTAGTGTGGCACTGTTTTCATCGAAGCGGAGGCTACTGTCCACCTGTGTCCCATGTTCCCTTATCACACCTTCACTGTTAGGTAGATCTCTACCTATGTGGTAGTTAATGGGTACACTGTTTTGGGAAGGTGGAATGGCACTGCAGTATCAGCACTTGTCTACAGTCCATGCCTTGGTCACCACACACCTGTTGCGGTACATATGAACCCGTGTCTCTCTGTCTCTCTTTCTCACTCTATATGTGTGTATATATATATATATATATATATATATATATATATATATATATATATATGTATATGTATATATATATATATATATATATATATATATATATATATGATATACATGCATATCTCTACACATACATGTACACATCCATTGCTGTACACATGGATGTACATATAGGCACATGTACAGTCCACCTTTCATGGTGGGAATATCACTTATGCGACAGTTGTGGGATGTACAGGTATGTGATTAAATTGCACGGTGTTGTGCAGAATGCATGTGGGTGTCTGCAGCCCTTGTAGCACTGGCAGGCCTCACTGGCTGTAACACAGCAGATCTGACAAATCTGTCCCACAGCATTTAACCACCACATGACATATATCAACACTACCATAGCTGGCCTTAAGCATAAGCCAACTGGGCGGCAGCCTAGGGCGCTGCTCTAGCAGGGGTGCTTTTCCACTATTTATGTGGTGTAGTAAGACAAGGATGGGGGCACCAGGAAGTGTGGTAAGGGGCACTGTGGAGCCCTTTTGCCTAGGGCACTGGTTGACCTACAGCCGCTCCTGCACACTGCATGCTGTTTTCTAAGCCACACACTACGACCTACATGGACATATGCACATATCAACCTTCACTGACAGATATCTGTCCACCCTTCACTAACAGTTGCAGTATGTTCCTTGCCCTATGCACATGTGCAGATACAGATAGATACATACTGCTGCCACACATGGATGATTTGCAGTGTGTAGAGTACTCTTCAGGAACATCTACAACATGCCAACACATACATTTGAGTTACATACCTTACCTTAGTATTTCCCTGCTCCGTGTGTTATGGTTTTGTAGTTTTTTTTTTTTTTTATTGGTGTTTTTTTTTGGTTTTCGCCCTCTATTCAATGTTCTGTCTCTGTTTCTCACTCTGTTCTGTTCTGTCTCTGTCTCAGTCTGTGTCTGTGTCTGTGTCCATCTCTCTCTCTCTCTCTCTCTCTCTCTTTCTCTATCTCACAGCACCTGCAATGATATAATTGCATGTGTGGACTGCAGGTACAGCCTGCTTTTCTAGGTATCTGCACTTCTGCATGTGACAGCACCAATTGCTGCCCACCATTCAGTAATTGCATGCAGCCTGCTGTTTGGTGATTGCATTACTCACTTTGATTGCAGCCCACTGCTATAAAATGCTAGGTTAGGTAGGCGTAGCCCTTTCAGATTTTCAAGGTGGGGCCCATGCTTGTTTGCTCTGGACACCATTTGTCAGTCTGAAGGTTGGCATATGTCTCTTATGTGATGCTAGGGTTGTAGCCAGTTATATGGATGTTGTACTGAAACCTGAATGTTGCTGCTTCCAGTACACACATCTCAGTGTAGACATGTACACACCCCTCCAAATGCTAACACAGGATACATGGGGGTATATACTTTTTTCTCACTTACACAATTAATTGCCATACAAATATGGTTATTGTACTGTATTCCTGTGGCCAGTATTAACCCTGGTCTGATACTGTGTGGTGTTTGTAAGGTGCTACTGTAACATTATTCCCTGCTAGGATGGCTGGTTCTCCTTTCACAGTCATGTCATGCAATTCCACAACCACTGCTGGTAAAGAACCACAGAAAAGGATTTGTGTTATACCATTCCTGATATATTTATTTCAGAACCAAGTTATTTGTATATCTGCTGTGGCTTAGTGGTAATTCATGCAGTCTATTGTGTCAATGGTCTGGGATTCGAGGCTGGCAGAGGTTTTTTCTTTTACTGCTCAGCAGAACAAGGGCCCTGCCATAGAGTGACTAAGGCACTTTTAAGCAGTTGTAAGCAGGTTTGTGTGGGTTTGCGCGACACTTAGCGGCACTTAGCTAAGCATACACATGTGCACACTCACTTACTCCCGCTTACTACTGCTTAAAAGTGCTTACTCCCGCTAACCCCCGCGCTAATTTCTTTTAAAGGAAAGAAAATGGGGAGATAGGAAAATGGTGAAAAAGGGGGCACAAAGAGGGACACACAGTAGGTAAACAAGCTCGGGATGTGCAGGATGGGTGTAGGGAAGGTCCATAGCTGCCCATTTCTTTAACAGCAACAGCTGTGTATATGCAATGAATTTGGAGTGAAATTTGAAACCTTCCATCCCTGGGAGAGGGGTGAGGACAACAAAGTATGTTGTACTGCCAATTCTAATTATCAGCTTGCATGTTTGTCTGATGGACATGTGTGCGAAATGGGCAGCTATGTATGGGGCATAATTTTTTTGTGGGTACAGATTGCCCTTTTTTTTTTCAGGTGAGAGTGGGAAGTGAGGTAGAGGAAGTAGGTATGTCTGGGGAGATAGGTTGGGAAGGTACACAGACAAGACAGACAAGACGCATACAGGGGCGGTGTATGACACATGGGGTGGGTGAACACAATTGACGGGGTCGGATGTTTGGAAATTGCAAGCCCATGAGCCCACAAATGGTAACAGTGGAACTGAGCTCCCCACCCATGGGCAGTCACCACTGAACCTTCACAGCCCCAAGGGTGGCTGTGCTGGGGGCTGCGTAGGACAGGCAGGCTCACCCGTGAGACGCATCACTCTCGCCTCAAGCTGGCATAGGGGATCAGCAACTGAATGCTGGATCTCCCTACGCACCACAACCCGGACCCTTCGAAGGGTGACAGGTGGCCCTTCTCCACCCATGCTTGCATGGGGGGACAAGCCCCATCCCCTGCAGCGCTTCCACCCAAAGGTGGCACAGGACCAATGGAGGAGGGGAGCCCGGGATGGGCACCGGACCTGCTGGTGCCAGGTGCACTCGCCGGCTGAGGAGGTACAGGTGGGTCAGCTGGGACCGGCCTTCATACGTTCTGTGATTAGGTGTGTTTAATTACAGCATAAGTGAAACAGCATTCCAGATTAGTTGTAACAGCATGCAATGATATTCCCATTAACCCAACACACCAAGGGTACGACAGTTAAACAGCAAGCATAACACATGCATATATTGAATCACAGTGGTTATTCCAACAGCATGCAGGGATGTTTGGTAGCAACAGGCCACCATGATTGTGGTGTTTAACCAGGGCACATGCATCAACGTGAATGCAAATATTTATAGAACAATAGGACATTTGCCCAACAAATATTTAAGATTACACATTCCCATTGAGGTGTGGAATTGCATGTTTTATGCACATACAGTAGGGTGTAGAAAAACCCTCGGTTAACATTTTATAATGACCTTTTAGTCTACACTACATTCCTAGTGACTGCAAGTGTATATCCCCTACCTGTATTATTACACTTGCCACCATATATTAGGTTGTGTAATGGGTTTGGCTAGTTCAATATATGCCTGACCTATATCTGACATACTAACTGTGCAGGATGCAGATGTTACTGCTACATATTTCTTGATTGGATTTATATTTCTTTATCTACATATCTGGGATGTTTTCACATGACATTTTCACTTCGATTTGTACAGAACCCTGCATTTCTTGACACACACTCACATTTCTGGGGAAAAATTACATGCTACATGTGTGCCAGGTTTACTTATTCATGCCAGACAGTAACTGACTATTGTGGACTGTATATATGTTTCACAGCTACTAGCACTTCCATCACCCACTTTATATGGGACTGCACAACTCTGGGTTGCCAGCACCTTTTCACACAGTACTGTTTGTATAATGCAAGGGAGCAACAACATTTCGGACTCCGTGACACAGACACACTCTGGGTTTTAGACCTTTATTAATGACATTACACACTTTTCTACAGGCTCACTCCTTTATTTGTTTTAATGGTGTATATGGCAGACATGTTCAAGACATATTATACCTTTATTAATAGGTTAGAACAATCTTTTTTCAGGCTCACTCACATAAGTTATATGACAGTGCCTGCACAGATATTATTCCAGACATATGTTACCTTTTTTAATGGGTTACTACACTCTTTTTCTGCCTCTCTGATGGTTTTATCTGACAGTACATGCAGAGGACTTATTCAGGCAATTTTATGGCTGTATTAATGGACTACAACATTTTCTTTCATGCTCTCTCCCATATTTTATATAACAATACATGCAGAATAATCACTAACCTGCCTGGTGGCGCAGCCTTAGCAGCCTATCAGCATAGGCTTGCTGATTCGTAGCACGGTCACCTGCAGCTGTAAAGTAATTGAAGGGATACTGAGACATACCTATCCATTATACATACTCCATTATCAATTCTTACATACTGCATTTCATGGCTACATACTCAATTGTGGGGCATCCCGCATCCCACGGGCCTCCTGTATCCATTGGTTCAGGCGGTCCTGCTTTCATCTCTTCAGGTCTGCATGGTGGTGATGTACCTGCTCACCAGTCCGAGGAACGCCTGTGGCACTGGTGAGGTCACGAGCTAACCGGTTCCAAGCCTCTGCCTTGTACTCCATCCCTTGGAACTGGCCCTGGAGGAGTCTTGACTCGTGACGGTGGACAAGGAGCCAAACCATGTATTTGGACTCCTCGATGCCCCAACATTGCGCTCAGAAGCATGTTTCCTCTCCGACACCAGACATTCTAACTGCAGATGTGAGCTACAATCAGTTATGGTGTGTATTCCTGCCTGTGGGGCTTAAATATGCCGCATTTCCCGCACTTTTTTGTGATTGGCCATTTTGTAAAATTGTCGGCTGACTGCTGACCTGCTTAGTAATGGTTAAACTACCATTCATAAGTATATGAATGTTAATAGTGGCTGTTTCCCCTATGTTGTCATGGCTTAGTGGTTGTGTACTTTGCTTCTGATGCACAGAGTCCTGGGTTAGAACCTTGTCATATATTTTATTTTCATACTATCCAGACAGGCTAGGGGGTGTGGCTGCATTTAAGCAACTTTGCTCTACGTTGCTCCTCGGTGCCCTACGGTGCCCTGGTTGGCACGGCGCGCACATCCACGCAAACACATTGTGCTGGGTAAAGCACTATTAAACTATGGGCAACTCTATTGCGCTGGGTAAAGTGTTATTAAACTATGGGCAACTCTATTGTGCTGGGTAAAGCGCTATTAAACTATGGGCAACTCTATTGTGCTGGGTGAAGTGCTGCTTAACTGCAGGCAATTTTATATCAGGATCCTTTAAAATATTTATTTTGTTCACTGATACATTGGCCATTTCACTGCTTTTTAGTAATGTTTAAACATATTTGTCAAGTATTATTTCATATACTGATTTAAAAAATAAATACGAAGGGGAGTGGTGGAATAAAAAATAAATATGAAGGGGAGTGGTGGGACTCAAACCGTGAATGCCTCTTCTTTGTGCGAACGCTGTACCATTACGCTATTGCTATTTGGTGTGATTTGCATAAACATTCTTTCTTATGCTCTTCCATGTCAGAATTGCTAACTCTAGCTAAGCAATGGGCACACCAATGCACACACCGCAAATACGGGCAGCTATTTTGGGAATTTAAAAAAAATTAATGTTATGTGTTTTAGAACTGTGATGGGGGTTTACAATATCAGACAGTGAGGTGTTGGGTGCAGGGACATTTGAGCGGACTTGCTCTTGTTTATTTGCTTTTATTTTCAACACTTGCAGGGAGGGGCATGGACATTTAGACTGCTCGGCAGTCGGACAAGCCCCCTGCTTTCTTACACGGTCTGTGTAAGACTTACGGTTGAGTCAGCATGCCCTCATGCATATTCATGGCATGCTGACATCATACCGTTCAACTGCAGCCTCCGAGTAAGACTTATTAAGTCTTACACGGAGGATTCGTGAATCCGGGGGTATATGTCACCAATGACCTAATAACAAAAATTGAAAAAGTCAAAATTATAAACTGTCCCTTATCTGATCACAATGCCATAGTCTTTGAGATAGAACTTACTCCTTTTCATTCAAATCCCATTACTAGGATACCTTCCTATATCACAAAATTGACAGAATTTAAAGAATTTTATGAAGAAACAATCAAAAACTTTCTATAAATAAACTACACAGAGGATATTTCAGAAATATATGTCTGGGATTCATTAAAGGTTACATATGGGAAAATATTATCCTGGTACATAAATAAAAGGAAGTCATGGAATAAAGATATGCTAGACTTACAAAACAAAGCAGATGAATTGAAACTGGAAATACAAAAGGGCAATAATACTCAAGTTCAAGAACTTATACAAATCAATAAGAAGTATGCAGAATTGTTACATCATAAGATTATGATTAACTTAGAAAAGATAAAAATAAACTCATACTCTACTAATCCAGCACACCTGAGACACTTAACTAATAGAACAAAAAAAATAATCAAATCTAAACAAATAAAATAAATATTTATCCCTAATACTAGCAAAAGAGTTATGGATCTAAATATTTTAGAAGCATTCAGACTTCAATTTAACTTTGGTAATTCCCTAAACACCCAAGATACACCTACCAAGGATATAAAAAATACTTAGAAAATAATATTCATATTAAACTAACAAAAGAACAAATAGACATTATAAACAAGCCAATCAATATGACAGAATTAAAATCACAAATTAAAAAGCTCAAGACAAATAAAGCACCTGGCCCAGAACAATATGCTACCAGAAATGTATAAATTAATACCCAATCAAGCCATATCCTTACTACTAAAAGTATATGATATAGCCAAAAAAGATTTGAACATACCACCCTCTTGGAAATATTCATTGATATCTCCAATTATCAAACCAGATGAAGATGAGAAGCAGTGCTCTTCGTGTAGGCCAATATCATTACTCAATATAGACTATAAGATGTTTATGGCAATATATGCAGATAGGATCAAACACTTTCTTCCTTTCTTAATTCACAAAGATCAAACAGGTTTTATTAAAGGAAGAAACACAACAGATAATATTAAAAGAATACTAACATTAATAGACTATAGCAAACATAGAGTCCTAGATTTAAATGTAATCTCATTAGATATTAATAAAGCTTTTGATTCTGTTAACTGGAACTTTCCTTCACTAGTTTTAAAAGAATATAACTTTCTTTCTAATTTTAATAACCTTATCCAAATACTATATGAAAAATCTACTGCATATGTTAAACTAGGATCACATAGATCAGGCCCTATAACAATCAAAAAGGGAACTAAACAAGGTTGCCCTTTATCACCATTGTTATTTGCATTACTCATAGAACCCTTTGCAAATCAAATCAGATCAAGCAATAACATAAAGGGCATATGTATTAATAAAATGTTAAACCTTAAAATCCAACTCTTTGCTGATGACACACTTTTAACTCTCTCAGATGCCAATGAGTCTTTGAATGCTCTATTTAACTCCATAAATAAATTTCAAAATATTTCAGGCCTAAAATGTAATGAAAACAAAAGTAAAATTATGCCCTGTAACTGTAAAAAAATATATAAACAAAAGATTTTCCAAATATATAGTAACAGAAAATAAATTATTATACCTGGGAATAAATCTACTCAATGAATTAACAGATTGTCTAATATTTAACTATAATAAAATACTAGACAAAATAGAACAAACAATTGGTTACTGGAATAAATACATCTTTTCAACAGTAGACAGATTATATCTTATTAAAGCAATCATATTTCCCAAAATATTATACTTAATACAAAATTTTTCATTGCCACCTCACAAATATATTATTCAAAGATACAATAAACTAATTTTAAATGTTCTATGGTTTCCAAATAAACCCTGAATAGCCTTAAATAAGCATTTACCAGATTGGGAAGATGGTGGAATTAATTTACCGGATATTGATTTATATATTACCTCCTCTGTTATAAAAAGTATAACACTATGGTTAAATAATTCATACACACCTATATGGAAACAAGTGCATGAGAAGATTTACATAGAATTTAATTACAATCATATACAAGACAATTTAACTGTAATATCATCACCCCTTATATGGATGTTAAAAGATTATTTTTTAGGGAAAAAGAATAATATCAATAAATTACCATCAAACTATATAGGCTCTACACTATCAGTGTTCAAAACATATACAAACAAAATACCAAATATTAATTCTTGGATTTTTCTTATTTTCCCTATAGCTTTTACACCCACTATTCTAGACACATCCCAAATCTCTAAAATGAATATACTCAAGAAAGAATCATTACTCTTTTGGCATCAACTTACTGAGAAAGGGAAAATACTAACAAATGAACAGATAACTTACAATTATAATATAAATAAAGACTACTGGTTGCTTTTACAAAATCTAAGACATTTTCTTATAAATAAAGTAGAACAAATGCAACCTTCAGTTAGACATGAAGCTCCAAAACTCATTGAATACCTTATTCTTATCACAAAACAACCTTATCAGGGTACAGGTTGCTTATCTAATATCTATAAAATTGTTAAAAAAAATATCATGAAAAATCATACTGGGATTATTATACTTTAATAAACAACCATCCTCCAATTGAAGAAGAAAAAAGTAATATTCTAAAATCTTCCAAATTTTCTACATTATCAAAATACTGGCAATTGCTCACTTGGAGATATCTACACAGAAGTTCCTATACACCACATAGGCTAGCCAAAAGGTTTTCTAGTGAAGATCAATGTTGGAGATGCCAAATCAAGATAAAAGCAGATTGGCAGCATATTTTTTATGTACTGGAAGTCTATTAATTATTTTTTTCAGACTGTTTATAATGATAATTTTCAATTAACAAAGTCTATAATTGTATTCAATTCTCCTATTCCAAACTGTGTACCAAAAAAGACACTAAAATCCTATGGTCACTATTGGCAATTTCACGTAAAATCATAACTATACACTGGAAAAATGAGGCTTCTCCTACGTTCAAGGAATTTAAGAATTTAACATCAACAGTTGCTCACATGGAAATATTAACAGTGAAGAACAGAACTAAAAGATCTACTTCATACTATTACTCTTGGATGAACGTACTGGAAATACTTGAAAAGATCGACGAAGATATATATCATCTTGTGTTTCTAACTGTATATAATATAGAATTTCAATGTTATTTGCATAGACACCAATGTAAATAGTTATATAATGGTTTTAAGTTAGTAATGTTTTAGAATTGTAAATATGTTATTTATCTATATTTCATGTAATGTTTCTTAAGAAATCTTATTTGAAATAATAAAAAATATATTTAGTGAAAAAAAAGACTAGTGAGACTTATGGGTCTGTAGTTTCCAGGGTCTATAGATGGCCCACCTTTGTGCAGAGGAATGACTGTTGCCTTTCACCATTCATGAGGCACAAAGCCTGACCAAAGGCTACAGTTAAATAGTTCCAGAGGCCCTGATAGGTCATGTTTCATGCTACTTAGAAGGCATCCTGGAATATTGTCTGGGCCCACTGATGCAGTGTTCTTGGTATTAGAGAGAGCCTTAAGGACTTGTTCACTAGTGATAGTAAGGGGAGTTATACTTGATGATATTTCCTGAGGGAAGGTTGAGGGGGAGAGAGGAGTAAAGTTGGAGCTAAATCTTTCAGCAAGGAGGTTTTCTATATCTTCTGGCTCAGTATTGGTGACTCCATTTACAATGAGCTCTGCACACAACTGTGTATTGCCTTTGAGGTTGCAGACATAGCTAAAGAATGCTTTGTGGTTGTCCTTGGCCTGGGATGCCAAACCTACCTCAAATTTGGCTTTGGTAGACTTTATTTGTTCTCTGAGTTGTTTGTTTAGTTTGATGAGAGTGCTTTTATCCTGCTGGGTGCTGCACCTCCTAATTTTTCGCCATGATTTTTTTTTCCTCCTGTTATATAGCCGATTGATTTTGTGATTCCACCAGGCTTGTTTTTTAAGTTAGTTCTGTACTTCTTCCTGGTGGATACAGCTGCCTCTATGCAGCTATTAACATGCTTATACAGGGTTTCTGTGAACAGTTCTGCATAGGCAGAAGTGTTCTCATAGTTTATGGGGGCTTGGAATTTTGCCAGGTGCTCACTTAATAGCAGGAGGTTAGCCTTAGAATAGTTCCTGAATATTCCCGGTTTAGCTAGGGGTCCAGGTTTTATTTTTACTTCAAAGGAGACCATTTTGTGGTCTGACCTTACTAGGGAAGGCATTATAGTAGGGGGTGTGCAACAGTCTTCCAAATTAGTGAGGACCAGATCCAGTATGGTTGCACCATTGGTTGGTGTATTAACTATCTGGTCCAGGGAGTATGTGATTACAAAATCCAGGAATCTCTGTGCATGTGCATTTTGTGTCATATACGATTCACAGTTAATAGTGGGGTAATTAAAGTCACCCATGAATATAGTATTGGGTTGGATGGTTAGTGTTTCTAATAAGTTTAAATACATGGTATGGGTTTCCTGGGTCATAGAGGGGGACCTATAGCTTGCAAGGAAGTGGTATTGGATTTTACCTGTGGTGATCTGAACATGGAGCGGCTCGAGTGCATTGTCCTGTTGACCAGCCTTGAAGTATGTTTATTTTTGATGTAAATAGAGACACCTCCACCTTTAGTCCCTGCCTGTGAAGCAGCTGGCCTAAATGTGTGGAAGGCAGTATAACCTTGCATTGTTGGTGTGCTCTTCGTGGCTTTAAACCATGTCTCAGTGACCGCACTGACATCAGCATTCTCTAGGGTAAAGAGAGCTTCTAGGGAGTTGAGTTTTTTGTTTAGACTCCTAACACTGAGCAGTAATACCTTTAGATTTTCTTGGTTTTGATTTGCTATGTCAAAAGTACTTTCAGTTTGGCATTGCCTAAAAAAGGCACTATGGGGGAAGACAGTGTTTTAGCTAATATTCTAAAGCTTAGAGGGGAGAGGTGCAGACCATCCCTGGCAAAGCAGAATGGTATGTTGACCATCTCCTTCCATGCTGACAAAAATTACACCCCCTTGGAATGACACCAGAAACTAAGCCAATTATTAAAGTTAATCATATATTAATAATTAATATGCATAATATATTAAAGTCAATCATCGTTTGTTGATATTGTGGTATCATCCTTGGAGAATGTAAAATTCTGCTCAATGCTAGGCTCATATCAGCCTGAGACACATATTCCGAGAGCTCCATGGTGTCTCTCTTCATATAGTCTAGGAAGGTACGTCTCAGGTCATTTACTCCCACATGGACTGAGTCGTATTGGTAATTGCAGTCCAATGACCTAAGTGCATGTGTAATTTGGCAGATCCTAACTCCTTTTAAGCAGCTAACCGTAACTTTCTCCTTACTCAGCCTGAGTAGATCCCACCCATTAGATCAGATCAATGTTTTGGGAAATAAACTACAACATAACCCATACAGTAGATCATAACACAATACCTTTGTGTGGCTATTGAATCTGTACCTTACCTAACATTATTAGAACTGTAGTAAGGGAATCCTGTGCAATGCACCTAATTGGCACCACTGCCCTACTGGCTATAAGTGATCACATAGTAACAGTTTTTAACTGTCATATGGTATTTTTAGAGTAGTAACAAGTTATTATGTAGCAATTCATTACTACTCCTAAAAGAAAAGAACAGCTTGTAAAATGAAAAGGTGTTGCTTGCTTCCTACAGGTCAGTGCCCAAGGTAGCAGGCCCCTCCATCCCACTTTTACTGTGGTTTTTGAACCTCATATGTGGTTAACATTACAAACTTTGCTGATAATTTATAGCAGTAACCCCTAGGTTGCACCCTAGGACAACCCACTCAAATCAGTCCTTTAGGTGGAAAAAGTACACCCAATACCTGACTGAGGCACAGAGGTATAGTTAAAGAACTTTGGCAATGGCGTATTCATTTTTTTCAAACCTAGTGTATGCAATCTTGGAGTTATATGGGTTGAAGCCCCTATTAGGGGGGTACATGGTGTGAAGCCCCTTGCAGAAATACTTTTCTGTTAACTTTTAGTCCCTTGTCAATCAACGATAAAAATACTTGTAGTATATTTGGGCAGCTAAAGCTTCACGAACTACAAAGGATTATGAACAGATCACCATGGGTAAATTTCTTTAATCCATTTATTGAACATACATTAAAAAAAAATTGGTCCTACTCAGTGACAGAAATAATCCTCTGTGTTATGGTTTAAGAAAGGGATTGTCAGTAAATAACTGCCTGTTGTAAATTTGACATGGACATTGCAATAACCCTTGCCCTTTTGCTGCGGCCATGGTTAAAAGGGCCCAGTAAGGGACAGAGCACTTATCCAGTTAACAAATAAAAAAATTGTGCGGTGTTTTACACACACACACACACACACACACACACACACACACACACACACACACATCAACATATATGTGCATAGATAGATAACTTAAGATTCTAGGTATTATGAAAAGAAAAGGTTGTCCTTCCCTACTTTGGAACTTGACATACCAGTGCCAATTACAATGCATACCAACAAATTAATTAATTGGCATGGCCATAATACAACCAATTTCCTCACCAAAACCCTACAAGACATACAGCATCAATTCTTCCCAAAAGTGTTCCATTTTCACAAATGTTCTCACATGCCATTTTTTACTCATATTTCTCCCAAATATTCAAGAGATTTAGCTTGAAATATGTGAAAATAAATGAAATATCCCCAAAACCACAACATTTGCACTGACCGAAATAATAAAGCCAAAAAAGACACTTGTAGTGCAAAAGTTATCCATCCCCACAACCAGCAATCATCTTCCTACTCCAGTCCCAAAAATGAGAATACCAACATCACTGGTCATGGCAACACAAAAACTTAGTTAATCTAAAAAAATATCAGTATGTTTGAGCTTGCTGTTAAATTCAGTCATCCTCATACTTCCTTACCCACTACAGATCACCACAAAATATAACCCTTAGAACCTTACATACTCCCACCCTACCTTAAACAAGTTTCTAATACAAAAACCAAACCGCAACTAATCTAAACAAAAAACTGAAGCAAAACTGAAAACAACAAGGGCAACCATCAAGACATAACTACTTTATTAACAATACAGGTAAGTGCTTTCATCCGGTATTACTGGTCTTCTTTAGACATATTAAAAAGAGGTCATATGACCCTTTAAATATAATATCACCATGTGTTCCAACTCAAATTTAAAAATACAATGTTGCAATGTTTAAAAATACAATATTACAATGTTAAAAATAAAATGTAATTGTACAGTACAGTAACTTTGCCTGAAAAAGGCAAGTAATACCAGATGAATGCGCTAACACATTGGCCTACCAAGATTTGACTGGCTACTCTCCCAGTTCCTAAATAAACATGCAGATCACTCTATCAAATACATCTATCATATCTTTAACTTTCTCTCTTAAATTTTTACAGACATATGAAAAAAGTATCCAACAGTCGCAATGTTAAACTGTACCACCACCATGGGAGGGGAGCATAAAAACTTATATTTTAATATCAATAAATTACACAAGTCAAACACAATAATCAGAACAAATCCTGGATGTTCTAAGGACATACATGGAATTAGGACTGCTCCAACCACTATGCATAGTGGCACATTTTCATGCAGAAAATGTAAGGCTTGTACCTATATTAATTCTAAGAACTGCTTTCAGCATCCGATTACTGTGAGAATCTTCAAACTTAATACATATACAGACTGTACCGCAAAGAATGGTATGTATATATATATATATATTGCACACTATAATTCATGCAGCAATCTCTATGTAGGAAAGACTAATAGATCACTCAGGGACAGAATTTTACATCACCTTAGTGATATTAGACTTTTCAACAGACCCCAATGCCTTGTATCAACATATTTTAATCCATCCAGAACATAAATTTTGTTTTATGGTGTTGGAAGTGGTAATAGAAAGTTTGAGAGGCGAGGATCTGAATAACAGAACAGAATCCATTGAAACCAGATGGATAGTGGATTTACAGGCAGATAAATGACCAAGACTAAATGAAATGGTCTCTTTAAAACCTCTGTTGAAAGGATAGAATTTAAGAAGATGATCTGATTGGTTGTTCTTAATCTAGCCACCTCTATATACTCCGATGTTTAAGTGTTTTGAAGGATCTGATGAAGATACATAGCTGAAAGTGCTTATCTTCTGAATTTTATAATTTTAAGACTATCGTGTTTGACTTGTGTAATTTATTGATATTGAAGTCTAAGTTTGTATGCTCTCCTCCTACTGTGGTGATACAGTCTGACATTTGCAATGGTTGGATATTTTATTTGTTCAAATAGCTTTTAGCAGCTCTTAGTGTGTCTTAGTCTTTGTTTTGACATATGAAAAAACTGTAATCACACCCATTCTGGAAAAAAAAAAATTCATGTACTGCTGATTTCTACCCTATTTTACCTCAACAACACTTTGGCAAATTTATAGAAGTGGCAGTGTGCATGCAACCAACTACCTTCCTGTATAAATGCAGCATCATTTCCTCACATTAATATAGATTTGTAAAGAACAAAAGTGCCCAAACACTCCTAAATATACATGTTGATGCCATACGTTCTAACAGATGTCAAAAGTCTCCTTACAGGACCACTCTTTGTGCACTTTACCAAAGTCTTTGACTCATTTAACCAAACCCTTCAGCTGCAACTTGTCACACATGGCAGCTCTGGATCCTTTGCAATGCAATGGTTCTCTAACTACCTTACCAAATGGACTAGTTAAATATTACAATGTTTATCTCCTGCTCACCCACTCTCAGCAGGTGTCCCATAACAGTACATCCATACTCTTCTCCATCTTCACTAATTCACTTCCCCTAGATTTGAGTGCCTCTAACATCATACAAGGTGCTGATGACATCATTTTCTATCACTCCACCACCATCATACAAGGTGCTGATGACATCATTTTCTATCACTCCACCACCATCATACAAGGTGCTGATGACATCATTTTCTATCACTCCACCACCATCATACAAGGTGCTGATGACACCACCAAGTATAAAACCATTCTCTGGAACCACAAGAACACTGTCAGTACAATGAAATCATAGAAGTACAATAAACAACTTGCAATGAATCCTTAAAAAAAAGAACTAATCTCACATTTTGTGGATCCTTACAAAAGCTAGCCAAACTACCCACCATTTTCACCCCTTGTATACCTCACACATCATTGAATGCATAGCTCCCTGTAAACACCTTGGAGTAATATTTGCTCCCTGCCTACACATGTCGCTTTATGTTGACAACATAAAAGCTAAATCAATCACACTATCTTTGGCTATTCCCAAATCTCACAATTGCTACCCCCAGTAGAAGAAAAGCTATTTGCAAAAATGTCCTACAGCCACAGCTTTAGTATGCCCTTCTTCTACTAGCATACCCATCTAATATAAACCTGGATTCCTTATAAATCATTTTAAAAAAACATCTACTGATTTATGCTTCTTTCACCTAGGAACAAATGCCATTGCATAGCGTACAAAAGGGCCTACTGGCTCCCTATAAGACAGCAACCTAACCTACTACTTCTCTTCTGCCTAACCCACAAAACATTCTACAGTGATTCCACAACCCCACTTAGGCAGCACGCTAACTATCAGAGACACACTTACTGACTGCAGTCTCAAACAACCAACACTCACGTACTCGCAAGACCTTGAGCCGCAGTATTCTTCCCAGAACATGCTTTTTCTGCATTAGCACCCAAGCTGTAGGATTCACTCCCACCTGGCATCAGTAACATCTCTGTCTGCAATCAATTCAAACTCAAATTAATAGCCTTTTTGCAAGATAGATCATTATGTAAATGCTTGAAACTCTCCCTGTAACATAACTGCACCCACCCTGTTACTATCTCTCCACTCTCTCTGTAAGCCATTAATAGCCAGCAGCTATTACCACACATTCAGACTGGAAGACTCCTACTGCTTCTCCCCTTCAGCTCCACCTCTACCTTTACTATGTGGAGCTACATCACTCTCTATCTCTGTCACCTTTATAAATATTTCCTTCTGTAAGTGCTTCTTCCCTACGTTCCACCTCTACATTTAACTAAATAGATCTATCTTTTCTTCAAGTTTAATTTCTCCTGCTATTAGCAATGTATATATATATATACATACACACACACACACACATATATATATATATATATATATATATATATACATATAGATATATATAAATACACACATATGTAAATAATTATTTATCCTCAGTAATAATTCACTCAGGACCTGTACACATGTATACAAACTACCTTTTCTTGTATAAATTATTAAATGCTGCTTTATTTAGATTACCTCTCTGTGGATGTTTCGCTACTACCATATTTCTCTGTAAATAAGACCTAACCAGAGAATAAGGCCTAGCATGGTTTTCCAGGGTGGTCATGACATAAACCCTACCCCAAAAATAAGTCGCAGTTAAGATCGTCAACAGCACATAATGGAGGTGTTAAATTATAAAATAATAATATTATTGACACCTGTTGACTGAGGTTATCGTACTCTCCTTGCCATTTTCAGACCATTCAGACACCCAACTTCTTCTCTTTGCAGAAAGTCATAACATTCTTTCCCCGGGAGTCCTCCACGATTCTTACTGTAACATTAATCCTCACTCACATTTGATGCTTGAGATCCTTGGCCCATAAACACTGGCAAGTGTACTTTTGGTCAAAGTACAGACAATGCATGTAAAACGTGAGCACTTGATAACGAATGGGTGTAGATGTGTCTTCTTAACCATTGCCATTTTGTGTTGCCACTCCTGTCTCGCAAGTCTTCAATTAACACCCCCCCCCAGACAAGATGAGTGCAAAAAGAAAGAGCTATTCCATCGAGTACAAGAAGGGAATTGTGGAGGACTCCTGGGGAAAGAATCTGATGGCTTTCTGCAAAAAAAAGAAGCTGGATCTCCAAATGGTCTGAAAATGGCGAGCAGTGTACGATAACCTCAGTCAACAGGCCAATGAGGGAAATGCTAAGAAGTGCAGGTGTTGATCAGGTCAGCAACCATTATTTCCTGAGCTGGAAGACATCATCTGTGAATGGATTGCTAAGAGGAGAGCAAAGGCTTTGGTTGTGCACAGGGCTGATATTCAAGCATTTGCCCTTGCAATAGCACCACAGTTATAAATATCCCCAGAAGAATTCAAAGCATCACAACACTGGCTAGATGGCTTCCTTCAGCGATGTGAACTGTCTCTAAGAAGATCAACAACACTGTTCAAGCTGGAAGATACTGAAGTTATTAAACGTGCACTTGCATTCAAGTCCTTTGTTGATGGCATCGAATTTTCTAAATACCAACTCTCCAACATGATTGCTATGGATGAAACTGCATTGTTTATGGGCCAAGGATCTCAAACAACAATTGATCAGAGGGGTGCCTCATCAATCGACATTCCCTCCACTGGTTACGAAAGTGCACGTTACCTGTATTTTGGCAATTTGTCTAGATGGAAAGAAAACCCCACCTCTAATCATTAGTAAGGGCAAGAAAGATAAGACTGAATGTGTTTCAGGCATTTACATTCTTGAAACAGAAAAAACCTGGTGCACACAAGCAGTTATAAGGAAGTGGGTCGATGTAATACTGCCACTTGTTTTGCGAGGTGGAGAAAGAGGTCTGCTAGTCTGGAATTCAGACAGCACTCACCGCACTAAAGACATGAAGAAATTCCTTGCACAGAGAAGAATAGATCAAACAATGATTCCCACAGGAATGACTGCCTATCTCCAGACTCTTGATATTGCAATAAACAAGCCAGTCAAGGGCCATCTGTTGTGACTTGGGTGAAGAATTCATGGGATAAAATCACTGACAACTGTGTTGCCAATGCACTATGAGCAGGCTACATGGACAAGCAGTTCTCATTTAAGGAGAGCTCTATTGCTAGGCATGACAGATTGGGGCCAATGGTTCTACAGAAAAGGGAGTCACAAGAAATTCAGGCTAGAATTCGGGGGTTGGAGACTTATGACAATGTATCAGAAGAAGATGACATAATTGTATTTGAATAGCTTTTTTGTTATCGGGGAAACAGAATGGATTGCTTCTGCTTTCAACTGCCAGCAAGCTCTTGTCAGTTTTTTGACTTTATTGTATTAAGGTAACATTTCATTATCAAGGGGTAATTACAAAGTAAGGCCGCTAGTTCCCAGACTTCATTTGTATGACTTTCTATCATTCTTCTCTTACGATTTGGGTAAGGAATAAAGAAAGCATCGCCACTCAAAAAGTAGCAGTTATTACCTGTTTTATTCCCCTCCTCTAATACACATGTATTGAGATTTTTCTGTGCTTTCTGTTAAACATGAAATATTGCACTATGAAAGCCAAGGTGTAGATATTCTGAAAGTGAAATGTTTGTTGCACTGTTTATGTAGAATTCTCACACAACTGTTAACGCATCACCTAGAACTGTTGCCCAATAACGGAAAAGTACCAAATAAATGTCAATTTGTGTACATGAATAAATGTCGATTTTTGTACATGAATAAATGTCAATTTTTGTACATGAATAAATGAATAAATGTAGAATGTTGTACAGGTGGGGGGGTAAATAAGGCATCCCCTGACAATAAGCCCCAATGCATATTTTGGCAGGGGAAAAAGTATAAGACCTGGTCTTATTTTCGGAAAAATATGGTACTTTACTATATATGTTCTTGCAGGCAAAGATGCCCATGTTGTAGTTGAAATAGGTTAAAATTTGGAGAATGATAAAAATCTCTGGCATGTTTATAAAGTACTTTAGTGTCTGTTGCTTTTCATGTTATGCATATGGTGTTGCACAAAGTAAGTGAGAGGCTTGTAGCACAGAAGATTAAGTTTATGAGCTGTTATCAGCCTTCTTGCTATAGTCAAAAGTTAGATTCTCATAGCCTCTATTGGCCTAACTATATAACTCTGAGCAAGTCACTTAAGGAGACAGTGCTCATGGACTGAAACAGAAAAGGTCTATGTGGGGGAGTACTACACCCTGGTTAACAAATAAATACATTTTAAAATTATTATCATTACAGAGGCATAATTACTTCTCAATCTGCACTTTGCAAACCTCAGTAAATGTATCTATCATGCTCATCGGGTGCTTTGGGGAGATGTTAGTACTTATTCAGAATGTTGTTGAAGAATGGTTAACTTCTATGGGGCCGCTTTGTGAAATACTTGTCAACTTTTCAAGTGTGGGACTCACTATATATTGTAGACTTTCTAATCTCAGTATCAGTCTTCATGTGGGATTCTTGCATAATTACAGGTGTTCTTATTATTTTGGTGGACAATTTCAATTATCCTAATGGTCACTGGAAGAATTTAAGTGCCTGTTCACAATGTGTACTTGCATTTTTAGAACTCATAATGAAGTATTAATGGTTTAGTTCAGATGCCAAATTTTCCAGTGCTAGATAAGAATATATTAGCCCAAGTTCTAACAAATGTGAAAGGCATCATTTCAAGGTGAGATATTTTTGAACCTTTCTATTCACCTGATCAGAAAAACATAGTTTCTGAGATGTCACCTATTAAACCATGTTTATTTAAAATGAGTGTGCATGATTACAATAAAGTTGGTTTTAAAATGCTTAAGACAAACATAAAATTTGCTAACTGGAAAAGGGCTAATCTGGTTGACAAGGGAGGCTACTACTTGTTATTGTTAAAACTGTTATGTGTGGATCCAGTAAATGCATGTACCAAACCAAAATGCAACTATAAAACTAGCAGTAATTGTCCTCCTTGGTGAAACAAGAATATGAAGAATTTGCTTAAAAAAAGAAACATATATTGTGTGCATAAAAAGTTTCTTATGGATTTGAATCGAAGTAAGTTGAATTTGATAGTTAGATACTTTAAAGAAGCTGTCCAAGCCTATGAAAGGCTAAACATGAGAAAATTCCTGCAAACCACACCAACAATTAAAAAGTTATACTGGTGTATAAACTCAGATGAAGACTATCCAGTTATTTTCCACTACCATATAACGAAATGATGTTCTATAATCATTTGAATAGAATTACCAGTCTCAGTGAATATTTTGAAAATATTGCAGTTATTAATTTTTAGGCACTTCACTGTACAATCTGAAAGGCCCACTTGTAAATGTCCAATTATAGATAAACACAGAATTAAACAAACCTTGACCAAGGTCACAAAGTATGCTGTACAGGTCCTGACAACATGTTTAGTCTGCTTACTTGTACCATCAGAGATATTCCAGCTAACTATTTGATCAAGACATTTAACATTGTTTTAAATAATAGTTTTATACCTGATGGCTGGAGGAAATCACTGGGTGGTGAACTTTAGTACAAAAATTATAAACCAATTAGTTTGATATAAGCCTTATGGAAATACATCCAGTAATACATTTTAAGACTTCACAGAATGGGTAGTAAGTATACAAAATTGCCAGACATATCATAGTATTAATTCTTTAAAGGGATAGTCACATTAGCACTTCCAAAGCAGCAGCACCAACACAAACTAAAATAACCAAACTGATCTCTCCAAGACCTGAAGCCAGTACAAACACAAATCTACAATAATATCTTCCCAAGATGTGTAGAAAGTACTTTTCTTAGTTAAGCACTTTCATCTGGGATAAGATATCCATACTTCTTCAGAACACTAAACAAGAACAAATAATCCTTCTGTCTTAAATAATGCCAATATGATCATGTGATCAAGTAATAATTACTGCATAAAAATCAAAATTTAAAAAGACAGTAAGCAGCTGATTCAAACCCACTTTAAATAATTGTAAACCAAACACATCAAATGACTATACCTCTCTTAAAAAAATATTTAAGTGTTTTATGTGTGCATGCTGTACTAAATGGATTCCAAAATGCATTTTACTTTAATTTCATATTCTAGAGTTAAGAAACCTTTCTGGCTAAACTCAAAGCTTGGCAGCCCTAAGTTTTAATACACTGCCAATAGTTTTGCTGTCATTCACATTTGGCAGGATTGCAGCATCCAATCTTAATTGCCATAAAAGTTCTTTATATTCTATAATATTTTCCTAAGGTCCACACTTGGGGTTTGGTTTTACCTTTTCTAATATGGTAAATAAAAATAAAGGATGACCCAGGTGGTTTTGACTATGTTTAAACAAGGCATTATTTTCCAAACATTTTTTAATGTCATAATAATGCTCATGAATATATTTAGAAAGAGCCCTTTCCATTTTACCTATATAAAATGAGTCACATAAGGAACTTAGGGCTATTCTAAAGAATAAATATATTATCCAAAAACCTTAAATAGAGTTTACAACTAGAGACAAACTTGGATTGAAAAATATATTTATGTTCTCAAGTTAGCATAACCAAATTAGGATAAGCTGGGGTCAAAACTGCATCCATAGCTACACCCTTTATCTGCATAAAGTGCTTCCCTTTAAAAAAAGATATAATTGTTGTGAAGCATTGTAACCATCAAATCAACAATTACTCATACTTCTTGCTTAGACAGAAATTCAAAGGACACAATAACTTCTCTAAAAATGTCAATACCATCATCATGAGGAATTGAAGTATACAAATCAAGCTTATCAATGGTGACAAAAATTAAATTGTCACCCAAATGTTCATCATGAAAATGGCCCAGAAAATCCTGAGAATCTTTAACCAAATGAGGGACTTATCCAAGTAGCATTTAAGCTTTTTATTGATAAAAGAAGCTGTAGGATAGGGTTTTGACCCTTGGGCTGCTACTGTGTGTCTCATTGGCAGCTCACACCAATCCCTGTGCACTTCTGGTATGCCAAAAATAGTCAGGATAAAGGGTTTGTTATAAGAAGCATCTTGAAAATTCCCAGGAGTTAACAACCCTTGCATAGGGGAAGCAGTTTAAGGATAGTAGTCTTAATAATGGTTTTAATAGTAATACTGTTCCAGCCCAGGTGATATTGGTCCAACTTGAAATCAATAACCCTCTCTGAGTTTCCCCCTTTATTAAATGATTGTCAAGAAATGAAAAGTTTACCTTCCCAGTTGTCTGGGGATGAAAATGATTATTTTTTACAGTTATCCAACAAGAAAGAGAAGTGACATTACAGTCAGAGAAAGGGAGCCTCAAAGATGGGGGGGGGGGATGAGTCAGAATGGGAGAAAATAAACGTTAAGGATGGGTTGTTTTTTCATGTAAAGATTTTAATATTTTCATTTACAGTGGTATAAATGTGACCAAAGGTCCCTTTAAATTATTTCAGAAGGAAGTAACTTTTATTCCTACACCTTATTTTGATGTGTCTGACTGTGTACTAGAACTTAGATTATCTGTGAGGTAATTAAATTGAGTCTTACTACATATGAATTCCAATGTTAGAGATAACAATGTGCTTCTACGAAGTAGGAATACAAACAATCCACCTTTACATCCTCTTTTACAACTGTTTGAATATAAATGTGAAAAAGCTATTTATAAATTTAATTCAAATTGGAGAAATTTACTACTAGTAACCTTACACCACAAGAAAAATCACTGTGGTTTGAATTAGTAATGGATAGCACCCTACGAGTTCTGAAACCTTACAAGGGATGGGATATTTTTGATGAATTTTATGCACTATGAAGCAGGATGCATGGTTTTCTTTACAACGTTCAAAACTACTTGTCTGTCTCTAAGGAAGAAATTGATTTGGTGTGTAGAGACATCAGTATGGTTTTGAATGATTAGTTCTGCAAAGGGTGCTAACCCTGGGGGATTGTCAATATCATTTTTGTGACAAACCCTTTATCCTGACTATTTGTAGAATGCCCAAAGTGTATATGGATTGGTGTGAGCCACCCATAAGACCAGTAGTAGCAGTCCAAGTATGTCTGTGTAGGAGAATGTCACATAAGACATGTACCCATCCTCTCTTAGTGCACGACTCATCAGACATGGATGTATGTATACCCTGAAATCTGTCAATTAGTCCTCGGGTAATTCATAGATAATGAGCTCTACAAACAGCAGTTCTCAGCTGTACACTCCAGATATGCAGAAAGCAGATTAAAAATCTAATCCCTACTGTAGCTTGCAACCCTTTCTAGAGCTCCATGTTGCAGGACTACATGAGTTCTTGGTGTCATGCAGTTAAGATTGTGCACTGTCAGCTAACATATAATACTGTTTTGAGATTCTTTGTTGTCCAAGGCTGCAATGCAAATACAGTAGCTGTGCTGCACATGTCCTCTGCAGGCCTGAAGATATGCAGCATCCCAGACTATCATAGGGGAAGGGACCCTGCTGGTAGTAAGCCAAAAATGGTGCATAATGTGCTATGTAGCCCTTCTATAATGTATATCCAAATATATGCATTAACTTCTACAAGGACCAGGCAATGATAGCTCCATCCCTTATTGCAGAGGCTTACAGCACACAAAATGGGATTCAATTCCAGCTTTTTTACACACCTCACATAGGCATATTATATCTGAACCAATACTTATAAGTAGGTTTAACAACATGTATCAGATCTACACGTATTCTAGAGTGTACCAAGTTATGAAATTATTATAGGGATTTCTGATAAATAACTCTGTGTTTCTAATACACCAGATGCATAAAAAGGCAGTTAGACCTCATTATGTACATATGTAGCATTTAGTGTAGGCACATCAAACAATAAATGTGCTCACTGATATACATCTGCAAACACAACAAAATTTTGAAATATTTTAGTCCATTATGGTCAAACCAGTTATCGTATCAGTATGTACACCCACAGAATACTTACTTTGACCTGATTGACACATATCACTGTAACTAGATTCCTACAGTCAGCCTATTAAAGTGCTGAACTCATGACAATAGCTTGGAATTCATATAGTTGTGTGTCATTCAGACAGGCCCAGAATATGCTGTTGCCATGCAGTTTGTCAGCAGAAGAACAAGACATGGACAGAGACATAGTTGTAGTGGAGAAAGTCAGTTTAAACTCACCCATATAAATGCTATAGGTTCCATTTTTGGTTAAATGCACAATATTTCGTATATTTGATTGACTTTATAAAATAAAGGCTGGGATTCCAGATTACAGTTGTTTGTCTCACTGTTGATGATTATTGGCTAAAACAACAAAATCACCTTTCTAGGCATTACTTTTGAAAGATCAAAATGGATACCAGGGGTGTCTTCACAGGTATAATATCCTGGTCATAACCACAAACCTAAGCATTTAAATCATATATCTGTACTAGTCTGTTATGTGATCAGTATTCAGTAACAGTTTTCACATACACAAACATCAGTTCCCTGTGTTTTAATTAATTAATATTTCCTTCAATGTTGTTTTGAGAATATTTTATTTATTAACTGTATGCATTTGACCAAATGGCAGATTGTAAGAAATGTGTTCTTAAAAAATGACTTAAATGTATTTGCAAGGTGGTCTACATCATGGGTTTTTATAATTTGTTACTTCTTTATGTTCTGAAACTAAATAAGTATTTGTAGGTTATGTGTTAGACACAAACAAACTTCGGAGTGCTTTTTAGTATGAAGTTATTAAATTATGCTGGCATTCTAAGAAATGTGAAGTTGATACACTCCAGTATATTTTTTTATTATTATTTGAACTGTTTATAGGTAGTTACTAGGCGTACAATCCAGGAGGCCATTAAGGAACTCAGCCCAGATTCCAAATTGCCCCAGTTGGTTTTCTCAAGATAGGTACAATAGCTTTAAGACTGTAGAAAGATTCAAACCCACACCCTTAACAAATTTGAACTTTAGCCCTTGAACTCACTCCATGACAAATTACTACGGAGATATCAGGAACTCATACATATAAAACTTGCACTCAACCACTGAGCTATATTTCCTCAAATTCTGCAACTGTTTTGCAATTACAATTTTAATAACAGGTTATTGTACTTCTTTTCTCTCAGATAGAAAGCTATATATTTACCTGTTTTTATTATTATTTATTTATTTTATTTATTTAACATTTGTTAACTGGGAAAGTCCGACTTGGAACAAAGCCAGTTTTCAGCAGAGGCCCGGAGGGAAATGCTCCATATGCATGTCTTTCTAATAGAAAGGTTTTCTTATAGAAATACTATACTGCCCAGATGTATGTATCTGCTTTAGCATGTGTGTTGTTTCTGAAATTATGTTTAAATGTTTAAATTCACATTAAAACAGCTGTCTGTTTTAATTTATTATGTTTCTTTTCTTACTTTTCTTTTTAGATTCTTTTCAGAAACATTTTTATTCATTTCATCCAGATCAAAAGAGGTCATTGTGCCCCTCTACTCATCACTCATCAGACCCATCATAGAGTACAATGCCCCTTTTGGGATGTACCTTACAAGACACCTGCAACCACTGGAAAGACCATAGAAGTACCTCACCAAGAGGATCACTGGCCTCAAACAGATGCTCTCTGCAGCTCGACTGAAGAAATTCCAGCTGTACTCAGTTGCATACCACCTACTCAGAGGTGATCTCTGCCTGACATACAAGGCCATGTCCAACCCAGAATTGATGGACATGCTCCACCTAAAGAAAACCTTATCCCCTCGAGCCACATGCTCTAGGGATCTAAACCTCACCACAACAATAAATAGGACATGCTGGAGGGATAGATTCCTGTCCCAGAGACTTCCCACGCTTTGGAACAAGATTCCAATCTACATTAGGCAGAGCTCCTCACTAACACTCTTCAAGAGAAACCTTGACGAGTGGATGGGAAACAGAAAGTTTACCCCAGGGATCACTTCAGTGGCTCTGCTGGACAGAGGCACAGGGAACTAATCTTAGGGGGTAGCAAAAGCCAACTGGCTAGGCTTATAAATGCCTTTGGGCAGATAGCCTAGTACCTACCTATGAACCTATTTCATCAACAGAAGTGGACAAATGCCCTAGCAGGTGTTCCTTCTGGCACAGTATTTCACAGATGGCTGCCTCTTTAATGTTAAAAATATCTTCTTTGATAAAATAAATGAAGCGATGGACCAATATTGCATTGGTATTGAAGGTATATGAATAAGTCCCAGAACTCGAGAATGAAAAAAATGGCCTTTCAGACAGAGCAAATGAAAGGCACTTGAGAAAAAAGCAGAAATATAAATGAATAGAATTTATGCTTCCATAACATGTCTTTTTACAGCACAGACATAATTGAGTAATCATGTTCAAGCAACCAGAATGCATGCAAGACAGTAATAAGCAACTGAAGGGAGCGCTGAGAAACCGAAACTAAACAGACAGTTAGGGACTTGGCATTTGCTTGGAGATTCCAATGCATTATAGAATAAAACTTACCAGTATATTTTGTGGGAAAAGGTTGACAGTAGCTGTATTTTACATTAAAAATTAGTACAAAGTTTATTATTCCATAACTATAAAAATAAAGTATGACAAGATATTCATTTCATTATGCTGGAAATTACATAATAATAAAAAAAAAATTAAACCAAATTCTCAAAATGATAAGTAACAGCTTTGATCCTAGCTTGACATTATAATGTCTTAAGCTTTTATTCACTGTTATTTATTCAATAATTTGTCAAACCTCGGCTTTTTAACTGGTCATCACTGTATAGGACACCAGCAACATGTACATTCACATATTACTCACAATCAGCAATGTGTAATGCCAGAGCCTTGGTGTTATTACTCACAATCAGGAATGTCAAGTGCCAGTGCCTTGGTGTTATTGCTCACAATCAGGACTGTGTAATGCCAGCTCCTTGGTGTTATTACTCACAACCAGGAATGTGTAGTGCCAGCTCCTTGGTATTATTATTCAGAACCAGGAATGTGTAGTGCCAGCTCCTTGGTGTTATTACTCACAATCAGGAATGTGTAGTGCCAGTGTCTTGGTGTTATTGCTCACAATCAGGACTGTGTAATGCCATCTCCTTGGTGTTATTACTCACAATCAGGAATGTGTAGTGCCAGCTCCTCGGTGTTATTACTCACAACCAGGAATGTGTAGTGCCGGCTCCTTGGTGTTATTACTCACAATCAGGAATGTGTAGTGCCAGCTCCTTGGTGTTATTACTCACAATTAGAAATGTGTAGTGCCAGTGCCTTGGTGTTATTGCTCACAATCAGCAATTTCTAGTCCCAGTGCCTTGGTGTTATTGCTCACAATCAGGACTGTGTAATGCCAGCACCTTGGTGTTATTACTCACAATCTGGAATGTGTAATGCCAGCATCTTGGTGTTATTACTCACAATCAGGAATGTCTAGTGCCAGCCTCTTGGTGTTATTACTCACAATCAGGAATGTGTAGTGCCAGCTCATTGGTGTTATTACTCACAATCAGGAATGTGTAGTGCCAGCTCCTTGGTGTTATTACTCACAATCAGGAATGTGTAGTGCCAGTGCCTTGGTGTTATTGCTCACAATCAGCAATTTGTAGTCCCAGTGCCTTGGTGTTATTGCTCACAATCAGGACTGTGTAATGCCAGCTCCTTGGTGTTATTACTCACAATCAGGAATGTGTAATGCCAGCATCTTGGTGTTATTACTCACAATCAGGAATGTCTAGTGTCAGCCTCTTGGTGTTATTACTCACAATCAGGAATGTGTAGTGCCAGCTCCTTGGTGTTATTACTCTCAAACAGGAATGTGTAGTACCAGCTCCTTGGTGTTATTACTTGCAATCAGGAATGTGTAGTACTAGCTCCTTGGTGCTATTACTCACAATCAGCAATGTGTAGTGCCAGTGCCTTGGTGTTATTACTCACAATCAACAATGTGTAGTACCAGTGCCTTAGTGTTATTACTCACAATTAGGAATGTGTAGTGCCAGTGCCTTGGTGTTATTACTTGCAATCAGGAATGTGTAGTACTAGCTCCTTGGTGCTATTACTCACAATCAGCAATGTGTAGTGCCAGTGCCTTGGTGTTATTACTCACAATCAACAATGTGTAGTACCAGTGCCTTAGTGTTATTACTCACAATTAGGAATGTGTAGTGCCAGTGCCTTGGTGTTATTGCTCACAATCAGGAATGTGTAGTGCCAGCTCCTTGGTGTGATTACTCACAATCAGGAATGTGTAGTGCCAGTGCCTTGGTGTTATTGCTCACAATCAGCAATTTGTAGTCCCAGTGCCTTGGTGTTATTGCTCACAATCAGGACTGTGTAATGCCAGCTCCTTGGTGTTATTACTCACAATCTGGAATGTGTAGTGCCAGCATCTTGGTATTATTACTCACTATCAGGAATGTCTAGTGCCAGTGCCTTGGTGTTATAGCTCACAATCAGGACTGTGTCATGCCAGCTCCTTGGTGTTATTACTCTCAAACAGGAATGTGTAGTACCAGCTCCTTGGTGTTATTACTTGCAATCAGGAATGTGTAGTACTAGCTCCTTTGTGCTATTACTCACAATCAGCAATGTGTAGTGCCAGTGCCTTGGTGTTATTACTCACAATCAACAATGTGTAGTACCAGTGCCTTAGTGTTATTACTCACAATTAGGAATGTGTAGTGCCAGTGCCTTGGTGTTATTGCTCACAATCAGGAATATGTAGTGCAAGATCCTTGGTGTTATTAGTCATAATCAACAATGTTTAGTACCAGTGCCTTAGTGTTATTACTCACAATCAGGAATGTGTAGTGCCAGTTCCTTGGTGTTATTACTCACAATCAGCAATGTGTAGTGCCAGTGCCTTTGTGTTATTACTCACAATCAACAATGTGTAGTACCAGTGCCTTAGTGTTATTACTCACAATCAGCAATGTGTAGTGCCAGTGCCTTTGTGTTATTACTCACAATCAGGAATGTGTAGTGCCAGCTCCTTGGTATTATTACTCACAATCAGCAATGTGTAGTGCCAGTGCCTTTGTGTTATTACTCACAATCAGGAATGTGTAGTGCCAGCTCCTTGGTGTTATTACTCACAAGCAGGCATGTGCAGTTCCAGTGCCTTAAAGGGATAAAGCCTTGGCTATATCCCAGGTGACTTGAGTTCAGTTAGTTGCTCATATATCTAAGGTATTGGCAGGGAAGGATGGGAACAACAGGCGTGCATATCCTGGAAGGTGGGCTTTCACTTGGGTGCAGCAGCCAGGGATGTACAGAGGGGCATTATACTTAAAGGGAATAGACGGGGAGAAGTTTGTTGGGTTATTGTGGGGGGGAGACAATATGCCAACACATTCCTATTGCATGTCCACCCCTGACTGACTAAGGTGAGGCAGAGGAGGGAAAGATAGGGATATACAGAGAAGTCACCCCTTGGCAAACAGTATGATGTTGTACCAGGAGCCACAGTGACCTCACTCACGCCCAAGACAGGTTAGAGTATGTCCAGCAAAAGGAAAGGAGTGCCCAGTAGACCTACCAGATGAGTACAGGTCCTGAGAGCAGCTAATGGTCAGCTGTAAGCAACCAGAAAAATAATCAGTAATGTATATTTCTGACACATATCAATATGATAAACCATAAAACTGACAAAAGCAACATCAAATCAAGTTAAAATGCTCACACATGTCTCCTTGCGTAAGAAGTCTGCAGCAATAATTGCTATTTTTTATTTACTTATTTTATTTATTGCATTTGTTAACTAGGTGAGTGGCCTGGATAAAAGACCCTTTTTAGTTAAGACCCATGCCATAGATATGCATCACAGACATCGCATAGTGTAAAGACATTTAATTCAAAGTATTGCTATGGGTATATATACAGAAATGCCTATTCATATGTCTATAGGAAGCAGTGAGAAGGATCTAAAGACAGATGGGTGTATGATGACTTTCTAGATCATTATAACATTGTATACTTAATTACTACCAAATGCACTGCTAAAACAAATTTATACAGTGATATAGGGCAGACGTTTGTTGAAGCATTTGCCTTCCAGGGTATTAGATAAACAGTACTCACTGACAATCTGAACACAGCAATATTGGGGCACTTATGTATACCAATTGGTAGTGAGCCATTTACACAGACACTCTTAGAAGTGACACAATGATATCAGTATTTCTGCTACTCACATTTAGGAATTTCCTTTTCAGTGACAATTAGCAGCATGCCATAATAAACCTAAACGCAGGAAAAATGTTGTCATTTTTGTTTTCTGTTGCAATCATTCCACCATTTATAAGGAATCAGTTTAGATAAGTTAATTAATTAAGATTTATAACTTTATTCATATCATGCTAACAATGATAAAAATTATTTCTTGACTAGAAAAAATACTGTACCTAGTTTCATCATTAGCAGTTTTATTTAAATATCACATGACACCATGTGTATGCACTTGGGTGCAGCAAACGATTGATCCCTTTAATGGAGCTTATATCAGGAATAACTGGTAAGATGATGAGGCTATACCAGTTAGTCCAGATATAAGCTCCATTAAAGGGAAATGTATGTTGTGTGCTATACAGACATTATTTCAGCTAAGTCTGCCTCTCAAGTGTACTACTTATGAAGAACATTTGGCAGCTCTCAGAACATTTGATTGATAGTAACGACTGAAATAGGAGCACTTCACAAACATGTGTACAATGCTCTCATGCAGCCAGTGTGCAGATATGAAGGGAGATAGCAGACAATCATAGCTATTACTGGTGCCAGCTGTTGGAAGAACTGATTGTCAGTGCAACAAGTAGAAGCTTACACGGTCCAGGGCTCTTATGGAGAATTAATATGCTGATATACGCTCTGACCATCTTATTTACCATGCTAATCCAACTTCTACTTAAAAGCAGCAGATAACACATTATCTATTGTGGAACTAAGCAGGCACAGCTGAATAATCCAGATAACTCAGATTGTCACGGATAAGACTTATATTAAATATGTTGTGTGCTTCAGGTTCTATCTAATTTGTAATCAATTAAGAAATGTCTGGAATTCTGTATGAAATAGGGCAGTAAAAAAAAAAAGTTATAACAAGGAGCCCTGTAAGTATTTTCATTTAAGTGTGTGTGTGTATGTGTGTGTGTGTGTGTGTGTGTGTGTGTGTGTGTGTGTGTGTGTGTGTGTGTGTGTGTGTGTATGTATGTATATATATATATATATATATATATATATATATATATATATATATACATATATATATATATATATATATATATATATATATATATATATATATTAAGAAATATGTGTGTGTAATACATACATGTGTGTGTCTGTGTGTGTGTGTGTGTGTGTGTGTGTGTGTGTGTGTGTGTGTGTGCATGAGCGCATATATACATGGACACACACACACACACACACACACACACACACACACACACACACACACACACACACACACACACACACACACATACGTGCACACTCCTTGAATCAAATCATTCTAAAATTACATACTGTAAAATTCTAACCTTTTAGTTGCATTTCTTTTTGCAGCTGCTGAGATTCTTTGTTCAGATTTTCTTACTTTTGTTTGTCCTTATTCAAAAACACAGCTTTTGAATGAGTACTCAAACCATCTCCTGTTCTGTTTATAGATGTGCACACACAGGCATGCACACCAAAATATATTTACATATAAATGTATGTTGATTGCATCTACCCATGGCATCCAGATCATGATTGCAAAGAGATTAATTATTTAACCTAGGTAGTTGCAATGTATATTAAAAATCTAGCCATGCATATCTGCTTTGTTTTGGATTCTGGTGCATGAAATATCCAAACTTCAGTCTTTGTGATTTCTGATTTCTTGCAAATCAGATTTGTAATATCAAGGAAATCAAAAAATGCCAACATTTTATTGCCTGTCCTATAGTCTTCTAGCTGAACAAAACATTCACAGTGATACAACACAGTGAATAAAATGCAGTCTTGCAAAGGTCAAAGAACAACTCTGTCAGACAGTTTTTGCATCACCTAAAATTACAATTATGGATTTCACTTTTAGTTTGTAAAGTCTGCTCTTGCTAATTATCGGAAGGTTTCTGCAACTAGTATATTCCTGGGCAGTAAACTTAAGCATAATTATTCTGTTTTTCACATTTTCTTGACCAAAAAGGTATACTGCCTACATTAAAGTCTACCTGCATATTATTAGTTAACAATCTAAGCATCATGTGCATGAAATAATATTTTTTCTACTCACAACATAAAGTATTTTAAGTTCTGCAAAATTAAGATTGCTACCATTTTATGACTCTGCAATCATTAACATAAGACAAGGTATAAGGTATGCTCTGATGAGAGCAAACCTGGTTGCATTCTAAACACCTTCCCCTAGATTTAATAAAATCTGTGTCGGCACAGTGTAGAGCCTACATGGAATGTTACCATGTCCGCATATACGGTGCCCTCTCGGCAGCATGCCATACATATCAATCATGGCACTTTGCCAAGGGAGAGCCATGGAACATGGTTATTGAATCAGTGTAGGGAGTGTGGTGCAAACTGTGCTGCAGATGAGTAACACACTCCCTGCACTGTCCAATTGCATTGTATCAGTGCAATGTATTTTTTTTAATTCTTTAAAAGGAATGTTTGTGTGGTGTGGAGTGCAGCAGTGCAGAGACACCTGCCAGACATCTAAAAATAGAAACTGGATGTATTTAATTATTTAGTTAAAGGTCAAGTTTAAGCATAGCTGAGCAGGTTTGTGTGGCATGGCACAGTGCTCAGCACTGCTTAAAGCTAGCTCAGAGGTATATGTAAAGGTATAGCAACATCCCACATATACATGTACCCAAATGAGTAGAGTTACAGCCTCATGTGCAGTAGATGCAGAGTTTGAATACATGGAAGGGCAAGTGAGCATTTTTGTTCGAAATACAAATTATGTAAATTATTTTTAAATACTGACCTGCTGCACTCAGCTCAGCTCTACTAAGACCTGCTAAGCACTGCATAAACAGAATAACAGTCAATAATGTTTATGTACTGTTTGGCACCGCTTGGCTGGTTTGCGCACCAGGAAGCACTGCTAAGCACTGCTAAATACTGCTTGGCTGAGCTGAGCTGTTTTGTGCAGTGCTAAGCAATGCACTACATTTTTAAATATTGCCCAATGGCATTTAAGGGTGAGAAAAATGGGCTATATTAAGCTTACTAGGTGGGGATACAGCATAATCTGTTGGAATACTGTCTCTGAAGGATACTATGGCAGGCATTGGTGAGGGTTCGCACTTTCGGGCACAGTGTTGGGACATTCTGGAGTCCAGGGTCATGGTCAGACTCCTTGTAAAAAAACATGAAGGCCGGCTTCTGCAGTGAGGTTACCAGAGCTCAGAGTGCAAGGCGGAGGGCTGGGACTGGCTGGCAAGGACGTCACCAGTGTAACTGGTATACCCTGCACAGATGAGCAGTGTTGCCACCACCATGATGATCTGAAGAGAGGTAAGGGGGATCTCTTGGACACCTGGGTCTAACAATTTTGGGCAGGGTATGTCCCACATGTTTATAAGTACGTTCACCTCTGTACCACCAATAAATCTGAATGTCTGTTAAACTGATATGCATAATGGTGTTCTTCTCTCCCAACAGCTGCAGAGGAGTGGGCTGGCAACATCAAGGCACACGCCAGGCACTTCGCCAGGTTGCACCATGAGTGTGGTGAGTACAGATGTATTTTGCTATCTATAGTCAAATAAGCAAGAAAGAGTGAAGCATTAACTGCGATTAGGTATATACAGTAAAGATTGTATTGCAATGAATGTGGACTTACACCTGTACTGCAATAAGTGCATACTACCATCTATAGTGCCATAAGCAGGGAAGGCTAAAGCATTAACCATAATAAAGTATATGCAATAAAGTTTGTAGTGCAATAACTGTGGAATTACAGCTGTGCTGCAACACCTGCATAATGACAACTGGTTGTGCAATAACAACTTGAAACTATACCAGTAACTGCATGAAGGTATCTCTAATAAAGTCTGTTGTGCAATAAGTGTAGAATTAACGCTGTTTTGCAAGAAATCAATTATGACAACTGTTCTGCAATAAAAACACGAAATAATATCAGTACCTGCATGAAGGTATATCTAATAAAGTTTGTTGTGCAATAAGTGTAGATTTTGAGCTGTTTTGTAAGAAATTAATTATGACAACTATTCTGCAACAACACATGAACCAATAGCAATAACATCAAGGTAAATGGTGTACATCAGGATTGTCTTGTTTTCCCCATTGCATGTCAGCTACATGCAATCGGGTTGTGAGGTACGGTGCTGTAGTCAGGTATAACAGTCTAATAATGTATACTGAAAATAATAACCCATAATCAAATAATGTTTGTTGACTTCACAGATATTTCAATGCACTAACAATATATTGTGTACACCTGCATTCTATTTAATAATGTATATGCTGCCTAGTATTTCTGTCATGCTTGCATTTCATGCATGTGTGTTCAACTATCACTGCAGTCTAGCATAAAACTGTACTACTATCACCAGGTCATATTTTGGTACCAGGTGAGCTCTAGCCAAATATCATTCAGTCAGTAATCAGCAGTGACTCAGCAGCTCAGTTTGCTAAATGCTCTGTTTGTAGTACATTTTGCCACACACAGACCAGGGTTCAAATCCAGTTTTATGTAGCACTAAATATTACAGTATCAGTCATGTAATGTTTATAGATATTCTCTCCACATGAATTTCTGGTAAATGGGTGAGGTAGTCCATATTATGAGTAAATAATTGTGTGTTTAGATGTCACAGACTGTTACAATCATTACCAGGAATACAAAAATACAGCATAACATAAAGGAAATAAGTATAATAATAATAAAATGAAATAAATAAAATGTGTAATCTTTGGTATGGCTGCATGTCTGCAGTGTCTGTTAAAGGTTGCTGCAGTCAGTTAATGCATTTGTTGCAGATGTCTTCTGCAGTCACTGCTATTGGGTTCTATCCCCATGCCTGTCAAGCAAGGCATGATAGTTGTTTGTTCTCTTTACTGTATACATGCATGCCTCTCAAGTGTCACACTGTCACATAATGTAATTACTAGTGTGTAATCCCTCTGTCATACATGTATCATTGACATGATTATGTAAATAGCAAAGTATCACTACATCAGCCTACAGTACACCTTGGTAGTTATGTAGGTACACTTGATGTGTAAGTGTTCTGTGTAGTTGTGTACCTGCAGTTGTTATTGCTTGGCCCATTCTGTCCTATGTGGATAGCTTGAGGGGTATGTACATGCTACAACAGCTATAGGGTACTTTTACAAATAAAGAAAGGACAGATCTGTAGAGTAGATGGCAGTACTGTTGTCAACTATAGAGTCTATAATTGTATTATTGGACTGTATTTCTCTATCTCTCTCCCCACCCCTTATCTTCATATATTTATTATTGTTATTCATTGGTTATGGTTTACTATTAACATATATTATTCCATACACATTATTTTGGGGCATTTGTTTTATTATTGTTATGTATTAAAATGGTTGCATATTAACATATCTTGTTGAGTTACCTATTTTGTTGGGCTTATGCTGTAACTGTTACTGGCATGCTGTTAATATACTGACTGTTCTGTCATCTAATATTGTGTTTCACATAATATGCATTGAAATGTAATGGGGTTATTTCCAGTGTTCTGTCATGCTGTTATTACTAACAATGGTTTTGTTCATAACTAGATTATATATATTGCTATACCTCCATAACCACAGCATAACAGGGTAGACTGGTTCCTGCTGATCCCTCTACACTACCTCAGCCAGTCATGGCACTGGGTCCTGGCATATCTGGGATTCAGGCAAGAGGTGCCCCCTCCACTGGCCCTGCACCACCTTCTGCTGGAACTGCCTCAAGGGATGGGGCTCAGCCCCCTTGGGAGCAGTGTCAGAGGGGTAGTAGTCACACAGGAAAAACTAACAGTCATGGTGCGCAGGATTGTTCATAGGAGCTATGAACATCACATGTGCTGGATTAAGGGCAGACTGGACAACCTGGTGGGGCTGGCTGGCTGTGGTGCCCAGCATCCAGCACAGCCAACTTTGGGGGCAGTGAAGGAGCAGTGCTGACTGTACATAGGTGGGGATGTCAGTCATGCTGCTGCTGTCTGGTGGCATATGCACCTCAGATTCCACAGCACCCTCCCCTTCCAAGGTGTTTAACTCCCTCATGTGTCACACACTGCCCTTGTCTGCTGTCTTGTCTGTCTTGTCTATCTGCAATTGCATCCTTCATAGCCAACTTACCTCCTCATATGTACCTATATCCTTTCCCCAACATTCCCCTCTCTCCTTATTAAAAAAAAAAAAAAAATGGGCACCTGTCCATGTGTCCACTGGACACAACTAATTTGGTCCAATTGGCTTGTCAACACATTTATGTTGTCCTCACCCCTCTCTCTGGGGTTTGAGTGTCCAAAGTCATCCACAAAATCTGTCAAAAAGCACATTTGGTGCTGTAAATGAAATGGAAAGCTATGGTTCTTTCCTACACCCTTCCTGCACATCCCTACCTGCCTTTTACTGTGTTTTCCCCCTGCTTGCCCCCATTTTACTACTGTACTATCATCTCCTTTTTCTTTTTTTTTAATTTTTTTGCGAGGGTTTGTACGGAGCTAAGTGAAGCACTGCACAGTGCAAATCCACATAAATGAGCTTTAATGTGCCTTAATGATCTTATGTGTTTCTCACAGTGTTAGGCACATGTACAAAATAATCACCCCCGCCACATTTCAAACCTGGGCCCCTGTTAACTACAGCCTACTGCACTAACCCACAACACCACACAGACCTTTATTAAAGCAGCTTTTTCCAGCAAAAAGCTTGCAGTATGTATTGCATGCGTTACAAAGTATATCTGATATCAGAGTGTCAGCCAGCACTCTTAAGGTGGATGACATCAGTAGGCCTTGTAAAGGAGACCAGTGTTAAGGCCAGCAGCTAGTCACAGGGCATAAAATGCATAACCATTACTACAAATAGCCCATACAGGCTTGTCTGAATGGGCTGCATGGAGATATATTTACACACACAGACACAAGTTACATGATGTGAGATTAGAACTCCTACCTACCTAGTAGTACACACTATAGCTTACAGTAATTATTGCATGAACCATGGAGTTTATCTGTTATTAGATTTTCAGCCAGCACTCTGAAGGTGGATGACATCAGCAGGCCTTTTACAGGAGGCCAATGTTGAGGCCAGCAGCTAGTCACAGAGCATAAAATACATAACCATTGCACAGAGATAGAACATATGAGCTTGTCTGAATGGCTGCATGGGGATATATTTACACACACACATAAGTTAGATGATGTGAGATTAGAACCCCTACCTATCTAGTAGTACACAATATAGCTTGCAGTACTTCTCGCAGGTGCCACGGTGTTTATCTGTTCTTAGATTGTCAGACAGTCTTCTTAAGCTTGACGACAGCAGCAGGCCTTGTGGAGGAGGAACTTTAGAGGCCAGCAGCCAGTCACGGGGCCATAAAATGCATACCATTGCATGGAGATAGCCCATATGATCATGTCCATACTGCTGTGAGGGAATATATTGATACACACAAACACACATGCGCATACACACACACACACACACACACACACACACACACACACACACACACACACACACACACACATGCACACACACACACACACACACACACAGAGTTGGATGATGTAAAATTAGAATTCCTACCTATTGAGTGTTACACACTATAGCTCACAGTACTTATCGCATGCGGCACAGGTTATGTCTGTTGTATATGTTGCTGCAGGCACAGTACTTGTGGAGTACACACAGTGTCCTTTTGTTAGACAGCATGTATGTCCTGCAGAGTGATACTGCTTGGTACTGTTAATGTATATAGTGTCCTAGGGGTGGGATACCTGGTAATATCTCTGCTATGTGTGTACACTTACCTATCTGGCCATATGTAACTATTTGCAGTTTGATAGGTGGACATGTGGCCAGGGACAATATGGCCTGTCCAAGGCATGCGTTGCACCCATTGTACATTACACCACCTGTGTCTGTCTACAGGGTGACAGTCCGCAGGCACAGGGGTCTGTGGGTGAATGGATTACATACTGTTGCAGCCTTGGTCTGGTTCCATTGGACAACTGTTGTGATGTGTAAGTGTAGATAACCCCAGCATTCTGGGATATGTGGGGACATTCATACATTCTCACCCATCATATCTATATAAATGTGTATAACAGGGATGTCTCCTTAAATGTTTTGTGTGTACATTATGCAAATGTGTTATGTAGATATATGTGGGGAGTCTATGTATCATTGTACTTTATATAGTTATATGTATCACTTGTTCTCATATATATATATATATATATATATATATATATGTGTGTGTGTGTGTGCCACATACTGTTAGAGACACTAATCAAGCATGAGTGGGATAGGGAGAGACAGATATGTATACATAGCTGTATGTATGTACAGACATATTTCCACCTAGCAGGTCTTTGCGTGGTAGAGGCAATAGACTTGGGCTCAAGTTAGCCAAGTGTAGTAGCATGCCCAATATGATTGTCAATACTGACAAGGTGACTCCGGGCCAGACCTACCTGTACTCCAGTCCGAGATTATGTGTGCTGCAGGCCATTGGCTGCTGCACCTGTTACCACAGTACTGCAGTTCCCTAATATTGTCCAAGGCATTCCCCGCCTGTTTGCTGACCTTAATATGTGACTCATACCTCACAACTGTACAGAGCTTCACAGACTGTCCAACAGTTTGCTTCATATTTTTGGTCCGTTTCAAATAACATTGTGGTTTTCTGGAAAATTAGTGGCAGATCAGTGCAAATTGAAGTCAATAATTAATGACAGTCATTTGGGTTTCAAACTCCATACACATCAGGAGATTCATGCTAATGCAAGACCTGTTATTGTATTGGCATTCTGTGTTTGTAGGGGCAACTATTTAAAACCTGTCCCTAGTTGTGAGCCTTGGTCCCACTTTTATTCATGGCTTTGGCCAGATTTCCTGTTCTAAGAGATTGAGAGGTATGATGTGACTGGGGTATATGAGGTAACACCACACACAGGGTGACAGTCTACATACCTCTCCCTGTACATGTTTTTGCAGAATGTCCAACATTTCACCCCATATGCCTGCTATGTTCCTCATACATTTGTGGTTTTCCGGTACTACACTATAAACAGTGGTCATTGACGTGTTGTAACTACTGACACATTTAAGTGATGGCCTTAACATCCTGCAGCTAATCTGACCTATTGCAGCCTGCTGATATACTAGTCACCTGCTAGGTTACTCAGAGCATGTATAATGTCTGTCTGCAGGTATGGCCCTTTGTGCCCCCATTCACTCTGGCTTTGTCCAGCTTTCTTGCGATAACTGATAGAGGGGTTATGATAGTCTGTGGGAATACCACCATATGAGTACCTGACATGCAAAAGATGTTGGATACTGCCAGATTCAAACCATCAGCACTATCGCCCATACTACTGTGCCACGTCTCCATATACTGAGACATACCATCCGCCAGACAGAGGGGTTTCATTCCTCACACTATCAACAACATACAGGAATTGTCTAGTCTGCTGGTATGTTATTGCAGACTTACTGTGTATTTATTATTTATTTATTTATTTTATTTATTTGACATTTGTTAACCTGGTTAGTCCAGCTGCACCAGAAGCCCATTTCAGTGAAAATCTGAGGAGAAAAGCTCCAAGGTAGTTATATACATATATTCAAAAATTACAATAGAATATATAGTCTGAGTCATTACATAGTAGTTGTAGTGAAAAGAAAAAAAAAACAAGCATAGATTTGCATATACAATACAGTTTTGAGGTTTACAAATTACAGGGAGTAACATCACTGAGTACAGCATCAATTTACATCTGAGAAACATCTTAGAATGTGTACGGTACATATGTATGGTTGAGTCTCAGTAATCTGAGGATAGAAATAGTTGTAGGAGGAAGCACACTAAGAAATTCAGTACTAGTATAGTGTATAAACACGAAACAGCAAGTTACACTGTATGTAGATTTGGGAGAAGGTAAGATGTGACATTACTAAGTAAAGTGAGAAGGTAGATTAAAGGAAGAGAGAACTGTGAATGTGGTTGTGTAGGGAGAGAAAGCCATGTACCTACAATGAGACATAAAGTTGGGAAAGGATGGAAGGCTTTAGTTAGGTTCCTGACATCGACAGATCCATGAATTAAGGAGAAATAGTTTTAGCTGCTTTTTGAAATGATTAGTGTTAGAGGTGTTTCTAATGTGAGAAGGAAGCTTATTCCAGGCTAAGAACACATTGTGGTTGTAAAGGAATTTACCTATATTTTTGTTGGACTTAAAAATGGCAAGTAGTTGCTGGTCAGAGCTTCTGAGAGGTCTGGAGGGGGGTGTAGAGTGAAACTAATGATGAAAGGGAGGGACAGACAGTAGGTTTGTAGAGGATGGACTGGGTGATTTGTAGTTGTGCTATGAGTAGTTGATGGGGGAATTCGGGCCAATGGGGTTTGTTTTAATGAAATGCAATGGTGAGATCTATAAGGCTGGTTAGTGGCAAATTTGGCGATTTTATTACAGGTTTGCTCTAGTTGAGAAATTAATGTGGATTGAAGGTTTGTAAGAATGGGAGCAGCATAGAGTAGTCCTGGTCGAAGGAAGGCTCTTACTAGGGATAGTTTAGTTTCAGGAGTAAGGAATTTTTTATTACGATACAATAAACCTAAGTTTTGGTGGGTCTTCTTGATGCACTGGTGAATATGGTGGTCAAATTTAAGCTGGTCATCTATAATGGTGCCAAGGAGCTTTGTATAAGGATCTGCTGTGATGATAGTATTATCTAGAGAGGAGATGCAGAAGGTGAATTTATGAACTGAGAGTGAATTAGGCAGGAAGAGTGAGAGTTGAGTGTTCTTAGGGTTTAAGATAAACTGGTTTTCATTTAGACATTTTTCAATGGTATTGAAAGTGTTTTGGGTAAGGGAAAGGAGCTGAGACAAATTATCTGAGGATGTGATGAGAGATGAGTCATCAGCATACTGGATATGAGTAGAGTGGTTACAGAGTTGAGATTGTTGGTAAAGATATTAAACAGAAGTGGGCCTAGGATAGAGCCCTGGGGGACCCCTGTATTTACAGATAGGAATGTGGAGCATGAAGTAAGCCATCGTACAAATTGTAGTCTATTAGACAGGTAGCTGGAGAAGCACTGCATGTTAGTAGGAGAGAGGTTAAGATCAGTTTGTTTTTTTAGAAGTTTAGAGTGAGACACGGTATAAAAGTTTTGAATAGATCGAGGAAAAGACAGGATACAAGTTGGTTATTGTCTGTAGGCCAAGTGTGACAGATGCAGGCCATCTGTAGCAGGGAAATTCATTCTGATGATTATATATTCCCAGGTTGCCAGCTGGAGACACCCCTGGGATGGCACCAGTAAGTTGACTGTGGGTGTTACTGACAACTGCTTTCTGTTACTATTGCACCATCAGTCTGGGTGACAGCTTAAGTCTAGACTATGGGGAGGGGTGACATGACTGTACATGTTACATATCTGCACAGACTGTGCTATTTGCTTAACATTTTGGTCCCATGCAACATGGCAGTGTGCCCTATCTTTCAGACTGCAGGCATAACAGTATCAACCACAGGTCAGATTGTTCTGGCATAGGCATTTGTAGTTTCAGACTTCTTACCTTTCAAAGCCATACTGCCACTGCCAGACCTGCTGTGATATCACTGTGTAAAAGTCTGTGGGTGAGGATTTCATGGGTGTTGCCATGTAGGGGCCTTTGCCAGGCATTTCTGTATGGTTGTCTACAGCTGATCTATTGTGGGGATGGTGGTGTGTATGGGACCCCCACTTTGACATCCATGCATGTGATCTATGACCCCCTGGTTATATGGCTCACCACATATACTGCAGTGGTATTTGTTGACTAGGGTGGTACTACATGGTGTCAGTAGGGCAGTACTGGGGATACACATCCTGCTGTCCCACAGAGCTGTCAGTTGTCTGCTGCTATCCCAGTTAGCCACCTCATTCACTTACATGCTTGATCAATACCATAGATATGCTATCAGAAAAGTCCACCCCATTATTTTAATTTGTTACAGAGACTGGCTTACCTTGTGCCTGCAGCTATTGTGAGGCTGGTGCTTGAGGGCTGACTATGTCAGATGCACACAATACACTGCCTATACATGGTCAGGTATAGGTGGTGTGATGTTTGGCATCCATTTTACTGTATGTGTGAGTCAGAGAGGGAGAGAGATCAGTCCCTGGGTATCTACAGTGTCAGTGTATGTGCAATGCGTTGCCTCTTTGCCAAGGCCAGCGCATACTGGGCACACCTCCATCTGCCTACAGGGACAGGCTCAGAATGTTCCTCCTCCGAGTCACTCTGTGCCTGTGGAGGCCTTGGCAATGGTGGGGGGCTGTGTGGCCCTTCCCCATTTTGTGCCTGCTGCAGCTGTTTTCACAGGATCATATTGTGTAGCATGGCACATGCTATGATCATGTGTGTACATGTGGTTGGAGAGTACTGCAAGACTCCACTGGATATGTCAAGGCCATGGAACCATGACTTGAGCATCCCAAACACATGCTCTGTAATGATCCTGGTTTGTGCGTGTGCCTCATTATGGTGTTCTTGTGTGGGTATGTGTGCATTTCTGATGGGTGTCATCATCCATGACTCCAGTGCATAGCCAGCATCCCCACTAAATGGCCATATGGGATGCGCTGCCTGGCAAACCACTGATACAGTTGTGAGGAATGCTAGATCTGAGAGTCATGATAGCTTCCAGGACAGCCAGCACACACATTCATAATAATGCCTTGGGCATCGCACACAACCTGGCAGTTGGAGTGGAACCCCCTGCAGTTTATGTAGACCCAACCCCGGTCACCAGGTGGTAATTTGATGTGGATGTGTGTGAAGTGTATGGCACCCAGTATCTTTGGGTAGTCTGCTACATGGTGGAAGAAACACATATTGCCAGTCAGCTCCTCACCGGTGCTGGGGAATTTAATGTGCTACTCGTCCTGTGTTCACATGGCATCCAGGAACTGGTGGAGTATCCTGGACACAGATGCCTGTGAGACCCCCATTATATCCCCAGTTGCTCTTTGGAAAGTACCTGTAACTAGTATTCTTAGAGCTACACATACCTTGGTATTCATTGGGATGGGTTCCCCTCTGTTTGTTCTGGATGTGAGGTGAGGCCGGCAGAGCGCCACAATTTGCTGCATTATGTCCCTGTCCACCCTGTAGTGCTCTACTATCACCAGATCATGTAGCCTCTGGTAGGATTACCTAGGCCTGAACACTCTTCTCCTCCTCCTCATATGTCAACATTGTCCTCTTCACCACCCTCAGCCTCTTGCACATACTGATGTATGAGAGCAACAGCAGCCCCTAACATTTTGTTAGTTTTCTCAGCTACAATTTCCCCATCTGTGTACATCGGTGGTGTAGAGTTTGTGGGAAAAACAGACCACAAGGTGTCTGCATAGTTTATAGTGGTGTGTTGCACATGCTGCCTGTGTTATTGGCTTAGTATGATACATTCCACCTGCAGCTCTATTACTTGTATTTGAGTGCCTCTATTCTATTTCCCTTTTTTTTCTTGCTCCACTTGCCATTTCCTGTATTTTTTTATTTTTGTGGTTTAAATCCCAGTGTGCGCCATGCACACCCGTTTAGACAAGGTAAACAAAGCTATACAGCCTCGGACACACGCCCTTGCTTACATATACAGAGTGCTGCCATTTCCTGTGTTTTTTTTCTGGTTTGTTTAAGTCTCAGTGAATGCCGCGCAAACCCACTCAGTGAGTGTAAACACTGCTGAAAAGGAAATGGCCTGCTCTGGCCGTAAACACACTTAGCTAAGCACACCTAAGATAAGTAGGACACACCACCGCTTAGCTATTCTTAGTTACGAGCAAACCTGGGCAACAGAACTCCAGTGTGTTTACAGCAAGCATGACACACCCCCTTTTGATGTCGTTTACTTCTCATGCTTATACGGCCATATTAGAACACCTACACGGTTAGGTACAGTCTGACACTTAGAAGAAATTTGTGATTCAGTAAGATTCCCCTCATTTGCATACCCCACTGCCTTACTCCATAGTTACTGCACTCACACTGAGCCTTTCCCCTTTGCAACCACTGTTCCCTGGTATTGATTTCATTCTGCATGCCATTGACTATAATGGCAAAATGCAGATTTCCCTGAAAATTGCTTTTTTACATTTTTTTTTATTTTCAGCATGATCTTGTTTGCACGCCACTGCCCTATGCTTAAACGGCTAAGATCAGCCAAAAAAAAAGTTTTATTTTATGAAAAGTAAATTATTTTTCATGTCAATGGACATATAGTTGGCCATTGGCATGCCTACTAACTATAATACATGCTTTCTTTCCAGTTGTCATGCCTCCATTTTTTAATTTGCAGAAATGTCTTCAGCTACTAGCTGAATACATTTCTGCTTTGTACACAGTTCAAGCAAGGACAACTGCCTGCTTCATCAGCAAATGAGGTAATTAGCATATAGCAGTGGTGTCCATGCTGGAATAGTGTAGGAGCACTCGTGCACGTCCTGGGAGCTCGATCCTGGATTGCTTGGCAGCCATATTGCATGCAGCAGCTCCTGCACTATTCTGACACACTGTGTAGGACTTCATGAATCTGGGGGATTGTATGGAACAAACTATGACACTAATCTGTAGAGGCCTCATATGGAATGCTTAGGTAAGTCTGCAGGCTTCAACTTCAGAGCTTCATAAAACATTCCACACCTTAAGTAGCTGTGACTTCACTTCCTTGTCATTATGCTGTCTACTCAAGTCAGTATTATACACAGGAAAGGATCTATATTAAATCAGCGAATGCTTAAAAAAGCGAAAGCTGATTTATCGACCCCATGTAAGAGAAAGCTTACAATCCTGAACACTTAGAACAGCGATTTTTTTTCCCAGGGAAAAAATCGCTGTTCCAAAAAAGAAAAAGAAAAAAAAAGTTAAAAATTACATAAAGTGGGGGGCTTCACCCCCAACACCCCCCGACATGGGGGGCTGTGCCGTCCACACTCCCCCTACTTAAATATACCAACTCCAAGATCACACTACAGTGACGGAAACGGCAAAATAATGAAGGCGGCCAAGCGATTTCTTTCCCAGAGAAAGAATTCGCTTATATGCCATTTCGGTATTTTGCCATTTCGTGCTTTCATGTTCAATCAAGTTGCATTCAAAAGAATGTGTCTTTGATTATATAATAGGGAACCACAGGAAAACAAGGATATTTATACTGGAGGGTATTTATCATATTCCTGCAATTATTATAAAACATGCAGCTTGCAAGTTTGGGGCTTTATTTATATGCCAGCTTTTAGCATTAGCAGTCATTTTAACTTTTCGTGCTGTCAGCACACAATTTCTAATTTCTAATTGGTATTTGCATCAGCAGTAATAAAAAAAAAGTTTTCCTACAGTTATAAACAATAAAACATGTTGTGGTTTACTTACAGGCTTTTGACTAAAAAGGCTTTTGCAATTTTCCCAATGCATGGTTTAGCTCATGGAATTTTATCCACAGAGTTTATTTGTCTTGTGACACTTTGGCTATTTTATATGATAAATACTGCATCATGCATTAGCCTGCATTTCATTCATTCACAAGTGAGATTATATAGATTCTTTATAATTTGGTGTGTCATAACTTTATGTGAGTTAAATACATTGCAGTTTACTTGTGTCATATTTTATGCTGACCCGTACAGTACTAACCTTTGTAAAAATTTAACCAATATGACAAATTAAAGTCAGTTGACAAATTAAATGTGATGTTATATCATGTTATATCACAGAGATTATGAAAACTTGAGTTTGAGGTGTTTCAACCACAGAAATATTAACCAATGCCACATACATTTCAGCTCATATAAACTATAAAGATCATCCACATCTCATACATACAATTTATACATATTAAGCATGCCTGACTTACACATGAATATTAATTATATTCTTTCTTACCAATAATTGCAAGCAAATTGCTATCTAAATATAGAAATAATATTTGTGATATCCCTTCCTCTGCAATACTTTCTTCTCCTATGACTATAAACTGCAACAGTTTCCTTGAAATCACAGCTGTTACTTGCTGGATCTTAATGCATAATGAAAATGTTTGATTTCCAGCAAAATAGTTTGCACAGTACTAGTATATATCTGCGTGCAGTCAACTTTTCTTTCTTCAAGTTGATATTAAAAAAACTTCATGTTGGGATATTTCAGGGAAAAGGTCTACATGGTGGTCAAAAGCCACTCTTCAGAAGTTTTACACATAGAAGTTTGGTGTGATTCAGGCATTTCTAGTACTATCTGCACAGTTTTGAAAAGAGGAAATACCTGACAGTTTGGTGTGTTTGTTTTTGTTTGATTCGTTTCGGATAGCTTATTTCACATTAAATTTTCTGCGTTTTCATTTTATCTTCTGGTCATATAGAGTTCCCACTTAATTTTGGTTGAAGGTAAATGGGTTTGTGCAATTTCTATGGCCATTGTCCTTTTGGCTTCTGCAGAAATTGGTTTCAGCTGGAGAGACAGCATGACTCATTGTGTTCTTCAGAGGGAAAAAGGAAAGAGGGGTCTTTCATGTGTAAAAGCATCGCATGCATGACATGAATTTAGAAGGCTTTAGGCCCTGTCAGTCTCCAGTGGTTTTGTGTGGGGTCAGCCATTTACAGGATCCTGTTGGGTTCGGAGTGGGGTGACCTCTCCAGGGTGGGAGAGATAGGTTGCTCTGGTTCTGGATGTGGGTCAGAGGTGTGGTGGAAATGTGGGTTTGTTTCGGGCTTGCATTTTGAGATCATTGGTAGTGGTGATTGAATTTTGGTGCTTCTGGTTTTCCTTAGGCCAGGAGACCTGTTTCCACTTAAGGTGCAGAGAATCAATGGCTATTCATCTGTCCATGTATGGGGAATTCTTAACTGTGATAGGGAGGGTGAGGGGGCAGGCTGATGCTAGCCATATGCATATGAATGTCTGGATTTCTTGAGTTTTATCATATTCTTGACTTGTTCTTCATGGAATCTCTGGTTTTCTGGTGGATCACTGGAGTGATCTGAGGATGGTGGTTGCTAAGTGAGGATATACATTTTTGTTTTGGATTTCATATACTTCACAAAGATACATGCTGAGAAAAGCTCTATTATGTTAGCAGCTTTCTGACTTATACGAGCAATGTCTAAGGTCGCTTCCTATATATTTTTTTTTTTTGGCCCTTTATTCTCCCACTCAATCGGGATTTGTCTGGATTTTTGCATTGAGAGGTATAGGCAGTCATGCTGTCCGTTAGGGAGGTAATTACTTCTCGAGCCACTTAGCTCAACCGTGTGGTGGAGGAGGGATTCTTTCATACCTCTCAACTGTACACTTTCTCTCCAGATTTTGCCTCATATTTTGGTTGGCCCATTCTCTTTTGATACATCTCTGGGGGTGGAGGGATGATCAAAGATTAAAATTACTAAATAATGCCAGGTATTTGAGTTTCAGACGTCATATCTTTTAGAGAAATCATGCTAACACAAATATTATTTTAACCCCCTTTGAGTTTTCACTCTAAGAGGTTAAGAGGTGAAGGGGATTGGGAATCAGGCATAGCTCTCGACTGTCATGTTTGCAGAATGCCCAGGATTTTGCATCACAAAAAAGTTACTGGACACAGTTTATCTTAAGTGTATGAAATGTCTTGCTATGTACTGTAAAACTTTCTGTTGCACTGCTTGGTTCACACAGGACTTCAGAAGGACTCTGGTCTCTTAGACAGGATACATTTTTCAGACCAGAAAGATGCTACAGAGTGTTGTTGAGCACGGTATACCTTCAGCAAGTTTCAGCTAGCTACCTCACAACGTATTAAAAACAGATATTTTACAGAAAATCTCTATGTATTTGGGGGAGAAAATATTTTCTATGTGGCATGTTTTATCTTAATTGTACTATTGTGCAGTTTTACTATAACTGTCCCTCACCATTATTTTCAGAAGAATATATATATCTATATTTTTTTAAGTGAGAATTTCTGGACGAAGATGTTCCTTCAGTTATTAGGAACTATTTAAATGCACTACCTCACATTTAATTGATACCAGTTTTGATCTTGCTTACAGAAATGCTCCCAAGACTGTTTCTGTGGCTTAAGTTAACTTGGCCCACATGGTACTGTATTTGCTTTTGTTCAGACATTGCAAGGTAGCCCAGGTGTTTGGATATTTAAATTATCCCTCATCTGCTGTTAGTCGTAATATACTTGAGTTGGTAGCTCACATTACGTTTTGCATTTTAAGAGGTGTATTTTAAATGCATAGGTTCAGTTACTGCAGCTTGTGTCTTAAGACACATTTGCTGTGGTATGCCACTGGCTGCCAAGGGATTTTCTGAAGGATGCAGCGGTGCATGTTACTGAGGGTAGGGGATGTGGGAGAGTGTAGTGGCTGCACAGTCAGTGGGGCTCACTGATGAAATGTGAGAGGTATGGGTATGTTACGGAGGCATTTCACTCTTTGTTTTAAGCTTCATTGCAGTGTATATGTTGCTATTACAGTCACTTACAGAGCAGAGCAGCACAAGGGAGAAGCTGCCAAGGTCGCACTCTTTAACAAATGAGTATGTAGTTTTGCTTTAGCTTTTAATTTGTGTAAGAGTGATGGTGCAGGGATATTCTTGTAATGCTTGCTTACAGAAAGGATCCCAAGGCTGTTTTATGGGATAATTTAATTTGGCCATATAGTATTGGTTTTATATGGAAATTACAAGGTAATCCAGGTATTTTGATATTTAAATTATCCCTCATCTGCCAAGGTTAGTTGTACCAGGCTCACATTGGTAGCTCACTTGATGTTCTGTGTTTTAATAGGTGCCAGTCAAAAGCATAGATTCAGTTAGGGCTGCTTGCAGCATAAGACTGTTTTGCTGCAGTATGTTCACTCGCTGACATTGAAAGGATTATAGTTTTCTTTTCTTTAGCAGATGGAGAGCATAAAATGGACATTAAGAAGTTTTGATTTGTGTGTGGGAAGAGTATTTACAGTTACAGTTACAGTCTCCCTTTCCTTTGTGGATCACAATGAGGTCACAGATGGGGGAGCACAGAGTGGGCATCAGTCAGTGGTTTGAAGGAAGTGTACTCGAGATGCGATGGATTCTGCTGGTGTCGATGTTCAGCCACTAGAGTGGTACGCAATGAGGTGTCAGGTAATCTTACTTTATTTGGTTGCTCGCTAAGGTATTTCAGAGTTGGTGCAGTTTGAGAGTAGTCTGGGGGCATGTGAGGATGATGTATGTCACGGGCAGGGTAAAGCAGGTTTGGGAATTGTTTATGGGGAGTTAAGGATTGTTCACAGGTGGGGTGGAATCACAACAATGTGATGCTGGGTCAGATTTTGTGGGTATGGTAGTTGGGTTTTCCTGTGGCAAAGCTATGCAGAAGGGTTGCTTAGTGGTCTGTGCTACTTTGAGACTTTAGTGCTGTTCTTTGGATGTGGCTGCAGTGGGTGGGCAATTGGGTGGGCAATCAGTGAAGGGTTTGACAGAGCATTGCAAGGTATGTGTGTGTATGTGCTGTGGATGTGTGAGGAACAGGTTTCTGTTGTTTAAGCAGAAGTTTGAAGGTCTAAGAAAGGCGCTGTGTTTCTGGGGTTGCTAGTGGATGCAGTCCATGGTTCATTTGATTTACTAGTTGTGAAGATAATATGATTGTATAAAAAAAAAACCTCAAAGGGTAAAATTTCTGTAAAAGGACAGATTAAGGGTTGGTTTAGCTTCGATTGCTATAGTTGCACAGGTGACACGGTTATGTGACTTTGTTAACTCTTGGACAGTGGTTTATATGTTTGAAGGGGTGGGTAGGTTTGATAGTGTTAAGACTGACAGACTGAGTCTATTGACAAGATCAGTTTTATTGGGTTACAGGCTGGGGGGTATTGGCTTTACGGATGTATTTAAGTCTTTAAAGAGGGTGGTTCATTGGTCAGAAAATGCTATTAGATGTTTTGCCTTATAATACATAGTGGGTATAATGGTTGAATTATTATTAAATTGATCTTTTAGAAAAGGAAATCTCATCTGGGTCATTATCTCCTTTGGGTGGCAAATGGACATTGCAGTTAGGTAGGATGGCATGCAGCTGGGCTTGCTTTGTTTTGGATGGTGCTGGGATTTTAATATTTTGATGGTACATTTGGCAGGTAATGATTTGGGAATAATTGTAAAGCTACTGTTGGTAGCAGGATAAGTAAGGATGTGTTTAAATTACAGATGTTATACAAGGTATGGGTACCACCTTGGCACTGATGAAGGGTCATCGGTTTAATTTCATGTTTAGGCAACTGACTGCTTTGGGTATTTATATGATAGGGCTTTGGGAAGTTGATGACAGGGATCCAGTTTGGTTCAGACAGGGTGAAGTACACTGAATAATGTTTTGCTTCAACCTTTCTAATGTAAGGCTAGGTTTGTTTTGGAAGGTTTGTGCTGGACATTTTGGTGTGAAAGAGGGGGGAACAGCCTGGTCAGGCTAGTGGATGGAGAAGAGGGCAGGCTTGTCCCTCTTCTGTTCCCCCTCTGATGTTGGATGTTCATTTCAATTAGTTGGGAAATGAAGCAGTTGGATGCTGCTTGATCAGTAAAAGTAGGCATAGGTAAGGACACTGCTTATCTGGTTGAGTGTTTAATTCAATAAGTGGGAAATGAGAGTGAGTGAGCAATGAGACGCTGCTTGATAACTGAAATCGGCTAGCACACATAAGGACTCTGCTTATATGGTCAGGGTGAGTGAGGTCATGCTGCCCTACTTAACTACGTAACAGTTATGTGGATGTCTATGCTGTGATTAATAAATTTAAATATTGGTCAATAAGTTATGTTTATAGAAGTTTAATAAAGGTCGTCAAACACCATTTGGTGTAATGTGTTTATTGAAGGGGCAGGAACAAAATTAGTTGCAATCAACACAAATTTCATTGAACCAGATACTCCAACTTAAAGTGCTGCTTACAATGCCACCAAGGTATTGACCTCACAGACAGTAAGTGCAGGGTTTAATTCTTACCTCTGAAAGGAAAACTGGCAAAGCTTAAAATGGCCTGCAAGGGCAGCTATCCTAGTACTTACCTATGAACTTATTAACCTAGATGCGGTTATTGTCACAGAAATAGGAATTAAACTTTCTGATTCCACCTGCCTCCCGCAATGGCCACTCCATTTATTCTATTTTTGCACAATGTCTGTATAATCTAATACCGTAACCTACAAAAAAGTATTTGCAATATATTCCAAAGTATAAAACCACAAAAAAAAAAATAATATTCAAAGTTAAATTTAATGCACTGCTTGTTTTAGTAGCTCTATATATTTAACCTAAAACACCAACACAGAACATGTGAAAAGCAAGGCAAAGTGATCAAAAATTATAATAAAATACAAAATGCATATAAAACACTGGTAATCATGGCTAGTCAAAAGTAAAGATACATGAATATATTTTGAGGGAACCCTTAAAAATGGCCAGTGTGGAAGTGTCCTGCAACAATTACAGTTATGGCTGCAGACTGGTCAATAGCTTAACATCAGCTCTCCTAGGCCAGTGTTAAAAAATAAACTGAAACAAAAAGGGCCAGAAACTCTTGTCACTTGTAGTAAATTCAGTTACTGGCTATTGCGTACACTGTCTGGATGCCATCGAGGAAGAAACAAAGATAATTTGAAAGGAAACCATCTAGAAAATGTGAAGAGAAAACATTGACTGGGAAGAATCTTGCAGCTATTCAGCTAAAAGCACTTCAAACTCAAGCTCAGCCTCTGGTGCAAGACATGGCTTCCAGTAATCTAGAGGAAAAAATAACTCAAATGTGTTCAGAGCTGATTAAAATAAATTAAACACTGAAGAAGTATATCAACTCAAATAACAAAAGGCTGGAAAATGGAAGAAGCTTTAAACAGATATTTAAATGAGCTGATGAAACTGCAAAAATAAGAGGTTGAAATGAGAAAAGGACTGCTCAAGAAGAGATGTTTGAAAAAAATGGTAGAATTACAGGATTGAACATGTAGGGAAAATCTGAGATTTTCTGCTGCACCAGGCAAACTAGAAGGAACAAACTGCATTAATTTTATGAAGGCACAAATAAGGAACTGGACTGGTATTCTACAGCAGGAACTGTTAACTGAAAGGGCACAAGGTGCTTATGCTCCAAATATGGCCATGAGGAAGTCAAGACCTGGATTAGTAAAGATACAAACTTACCAGCAGAAAGAGTTGATCTGGAAAAAACTGTGGCAAAAGGACAAAGTATTAAAAGTTGGAGACAATAGAGTGTTTGTGGAAAATGATAATTTGCTGTACACCAGGCACAAGAGAAACAATTGTATTCCATTAATCAAGGAATGTCAAGAGGCAGGTGTGAGATTCAAACTGTTCTTCAGAATAATTTTTCCTGGAAGATCAAAGTCATTTCTGATGCAGAACAGGCTAAGGAGGAAATACAAAAGTTTGACCAACAAAAAATGAGCCATTAAGCAGAAGGCAACTATGCTTCTTATTCTTCTGATAATAAAGCACATGGCCAGACTTTGCCAGTGAAACATTTTCAGTTGTTCCAAATGAAAATTCTTGTTAGACAGAGAAAAGTACCAGAGTTGACTAGAAGAATCAGGAGTGCCTTGAAATTGAACCAGAATCTGGAGTTGGGAGATGGAGTTGAACAGGAAAATGAACAGCAAAATGGAAATTAGTGAATAAATGTGAGACTACAAAACATAAATTTCATTTGTGATATATGGCTATATAAGAAAAAGTGGAAAGAGTGGACTTTTGTTGACTTTATTAAACTTGTGAGGAACTGAAAAGCATTTTCCTCACTTCATGCCATTTATGTTTGGAAGGACACTGATGGGAGGGGGAGAGGAAGGAAAACCATTTCTGTTCTTAGTATTTATGAAATTTTTCACCATATCAACTGTATGTTTTATGGTAAAATAGTTGTTATTGTATGTGATAAAGTTTTTAAAATATACATATGTCTTTTTTCTTCTTTTCTACTCTTTTTTCTTTTCTTTTAGTATTAAGAAATATTACAGAGCAAAAAGAGAAGAAAGGCTAGATAAAGCATGTTTAAGTTCATAGGCTGTAATCTTGGGTTGTTGAGGTGGGGGGATGGTATGCAAAAAGTACACAGATTATAGTATATGTTGAGCTGATATGTTTTCTCTTACTTTTGCCTAGGTGAATGCCTGGATTAAGACCCTTGGCTTAATCTAATAACAAAGTTTTAAGTAGAGACAAGTACATATGAGAACACTGAATGTAATGAAAAGTTTTCTTTTAACAATAAATGTTTCAGCTTGTCTTTTAGACTGTAGCAGAAGACTACATATTTTTTCTACCTCTCTCTTTCGTTTCCATGGAGACATCTGTTAATACGACAATAAAAAGCCAGTACACTGGTTTCTTCAAGGTTAAAATTAATGTTTTCTGAAACCATGCAAGTTGTTTTCAGATCTGGGAGGGCAATAAAGATTCAAAAAGACAGACACTGGTTAGTGTAATTAGAGGCACAGGCAATGACATAAGTTGTAGCATGGATAACTTCAATTTCAAGTTAATTAAGGCCTGTGTTAGCAGCTATTTGGGACAAATGTTCCTATTAGCAGGTTAAACTGTGAAATTACATGTATTTGTATTAAGTTAACATGATGTGGAGTGTTTTGGAGTAAGGATTAAAAAGGATTCTGCTGTGGCAGCTAAGGATATGTGGGAAGAGACTAAACAAAAGATAACACAAACACTGAGAAACTAGAAGCTATTGTCTATGGATATGGATAGTGGGTATACCTCTCAACTGTCCAGATTTTTGCAGAATGTCCAGAATTTTGCTTCATATTTTTGGTCCATTCCTCATAAAATTTTTAGTTCTCTGGCAACTCACTAAGGATTGACATAACTAAGTAGTGACATGCATTTGAGTTACATACATTATATCCTTCAGAAAATGCATACCAACACAAATCTTGCTATTCTAGCAACTTTCTAAGTTTATAAGAGCAATATTTTAAAACTTTCCATATTTTGGGGTCTTTGTTCCCTTATTATTTTAGGCTTTATCCAGCTGTCTTCTTCTAAGAGGTCGAGAGGTATGATAGCAAGATACAAGCAGTAAAAATGTTTCAGTGCCTTTAATCCCTTTAGTTTAATACACAAATCAGGCATACTTTTATCAACCAGAGAAGAAGCTGTGGATAGTAATAAATAAACCATTGAATGATTTTATCTGCAGTAGTCAAGTAGGATAAGTTGGTCCTCACAATAGAACAAGATTTAGGATTACCTGATTTAAACAGATATTGTAGAGTTGCACAGTTATGACTCATACATAACACAGGTAGAAGGCTACAATTCAAAGTGGGAAAGGATGATGATGAAGCAGGGTGTAATTGAAAAAATAAGGACAGAGTGGGATTTCGGACACATTTTTATTTATTATTTATTTAACATTTGTTGACTGGGAATGTCCGATTAGGTTCCACAGAGCTTGTTTTCAGCGGAGGCCTGTGGAGAAATGCTACATATCCTTAAGGAGAGTAACAACAGTCATACAGAATTTATATTCACAAAACAGCAGAAAGTATACTAAGAACTAAGCCAACATGGGAATGGAGAAAGAAGATTCTGCCAATAGGGATAACTGCAATTAGAAAATAGGCAAGAGGGGGCTAATAATTAGGGAGGGAAAGGTAATAGAAAGAGAAGAGGCCAAGAAGACATTTAGATTGCAGGCTGGAGATTGCCTTCCCTATCAAGGACTGATATCAGTGTACAAAGAGAAAGGGTTAGGAAGATCCTAAATGAAAGACCTGCACTGGTTGAGTTTTTAATTGAATCTAGAACAGAAGCTACTGTTAAACAAGGGATAACTAGTAGGGTGTTTAAATTTTACACAATAATTAGAGGACTCAATCAGCGGAGGTCAGAAAAGATTGGAAAGATAGATTAGATAAACAATTCACAAAGAAACAATGGTAGGACATTTGTCTGGCTCCCAAATATGCAGCAAAATCTAGATGATTTAGGATTTTTGCCTGGAAGTGTTTGTATAGATACTTTTTGTACCTCAAGCTGACTTAAAAGAATTTTTCCTCGGGTAAATGGTAAAAGTTGGAGGTGTAATGCAGAAAAAAGAGGTACCTGGGAGCACATGATCTTGAGTGTAATGAGTTGGCAGACTTTAAAAATTCCTTACAGAGTTATCTTTCAGGAATACTAGATGAGCAAATAAGTGTAAGTCAAGAGATGATTTCCTGAGCTGGGATATACGATCTGAATTGCTTTGACATAGTAAGGCCTTAAGTTTAATTCTGGGGGCTGCCAAAAACAAACACTAGAAAATGATAATCAAAGTCTAAACCAGTTACACTTGAAGCAGTGAATATTGTAACAGATAAAAGGAAAGGAAGCAGGATATAAAAAGGGTAGGACTAAATTAAACAGAAAAAATGGAAGCTGTTGGAACGATACATGCAGAAAAAATGTTTTGCAGGAAGAATGAGGTTTAAGACAAGAGAGGAACTGAACAATTGATGTAATGTTGCTTTGATTATATGGTGTAGAGCAATATATGTGATGCACAATGTTTGTAAATGTGAACTACTATGGTTTGATTATTTTGATATAAATGTAAGTTTGGCTCTGTCAGAAGTAATAATTCAATAAATTCAATCATCATCATCATCATCAGTCCCCTTTTTCCCATGTTTTCTACATGGGGTCGGGGTACTGTGTTAACTGTCACCAACTCTCTCAATTCAATGCCACAGTCCTGCCTTCTTCAACACTCATGGCTGACTGTCACAGATCTTCTTTAACACAATCCATCCACCTCTTTGCTGGATGTCATTGCTTCCTCTTACCTTTTTTCGGTCTGCCCCAAATCTTCCTCACCAGATTGTCATCTGCTTTTCTGCACGTGTCCAAACCACCATAATCTGTTCTCTTTGATCTTTATTGCAATTGGAGCTACTTTGGCTTCTGCTCTTATGTCCTCATTTCTTTCATCTGTCCCACAGTATGCGTCCTATCACCCTTTTCAGCACTTCATTTCCATCACCTCTAGCTTCTTCAACTGTTCTGCGTTTACTGCCCAGGTTTCTGTACCATACAGTAGTACTGGTCACACTATTGTGTTATACACCTTACTTTTCAGCTTCTTTGGCATTTTTCTGTCATAGACTACACCTAACACTCTATGCCAGATGGCTGCAGCCCCTCTGATTTTAACTTTGACCTCTTCATTCATACTTCCCTTCTCCTCAACCACCCCTTCCAGATACTTGAAGCTGTTTACCTGTTCCACTATCTTCCCTTCTAGCTCTTTTCAGCTTATTCCGATTTCCCCAATTTGCTGCCATAACCATTGTCTTATCTGTGCTTAGTGTCATCCCATGTCCTAGCCTTTTCTGAAGTTCTAGCTCACAGTCTGCTTGTAATGCCACATTGTCTGCATACAGCAACTTTGTTGATCTTTTCCCTCTGACCTGTTTGCTAATGTAGTCAATCACCAGTATGAACAGTAGTGGGCTCAGAGCTGAACCATAGTGTACACCCACTCCCACTGGGAACCCCACTGTGATGCCAAACACTGTTCGTACTTGAGTTATTGGGTCCTTGTACATAGTCTGCACTAATTCTACCAATGTTTCTGGGACTTCAAACCACTGCAGTACTGCCCAGATCAGCTTACTTGGGACCTTGTCATATGCTTTCTCCAAGTCTAGGAATGCCCAGTTGGTCTCTCTCCTCATCTCTAGCTTCTTCTCAAGTATCTGCCTCACTGCAAACATCAGCTCACTTGTGATGCATCCTGATCCAAATCCAAACTGCTCACCTCCCATCTTACATTTTAATACATTCTATTACTCTGCATATCCATTTATCAATCACCCTCTCCAGAACTTTCATGCAATGTGATAGGAGTCTGATGCCTCTGTACTGTCCACATTTGTACACTGGCACAAGTATGCTTATTCTCAGGTCATCTGGCATACACCTTTCTCTCCACACTGCAATTATTATTCTCAGCAGTTATTTCTCCCCTTTCTCATTCAGCATCTTTTTCATATCTGCTGTGACCTCATCTCAGCCTACTGCTTTCCCTGACTTCATTTTCCCTTAGTGCTGTTCTTACTTCTTCTAGGGTGGGCTAATCTTCTTCTCTCATTGTAGGCTTTTTCTGGGGCAGTACAACTTCTGTAGGGATTTCTTCATTCAGAAGCTGCTGGAAATACTCCTTATATCTGCCTTTGATGTCGTGTGGCCTGATGAGCAGATTGTTTCCAGCATCCCTTATGAAGGGTGTCTGACTATCTTCTTTATCTTTCTGTCTTTGTCTTGCAACCTGGTATAGTTTCTTTGTGCCCCTTACTGAGTCACTTTCCAGAAGTTGGTAGAGTGCCTCCGATGCCCTATACTTTGCTATTGCAACTTCTTTCTTAGCTTCTTTGTTAGCCAACCAGTAGTCCTTTCTAGCCTGGTCAGTCTTTTCTATCTCCCACTTCTTGCACTCCTTCTTTCTTTTGATGACTTTCTGGACTTCTGCATTCCACCACCAGCTTTCCTTATGTACCTTATTTCCATACCTGGCTTAGCCACATATCTTTTCTGTAGTACTAACACATGCTGTTTTTAGGCACTGCCATTCTTGTTCAACTCCACCTATTTCCTCCTCTTCTTGGGATGCTAGTCAACTTCCAGGTCTTCAGCCTGGTATCTGTTGACCACCACTGCTTGCACCTGATTGGGGCAACTAGTGGTTTATGCCGTAGGCCGACTGTTTCACTGGGGTGACTTTGCAATCATGGAATCTACCCCAATGCATTTTCCTTACTAGGAGGAAGTCTGCCTGAGTTGCATGTTGGCTGCTCTTGTATGTGATCTTGTGACTGTCTCTCTTTCAGAACCATGTGTTGGCTACTATCAAGTCATTGCAAGCATCGGCTGAGATTATGAATGCTGCCCTATCATTACACTGGAGTCTGACTGCCATGAGTTTGTCATTAATTCTGATGATATCCCTCACTGCCTTTTGAATCTTCTCTCTCACCACAATTCCTACACCACTTCTAGCCTGTCCCCCTCCTGAGTAGTACAGTCTGGATCCCAAGCCATGTGGGGCTTTGCTGCACTGCCCTTGCATCTCATCTCTTGGATACATAGGATGTCCAGCCTCCTCCATATCATCATGTCATCCACTTCCAAGCTGCATCCTGCCAGAGAACCTACATTAAATGTAGCCATCTTCAGTTCATGTTTGGCAGGTTGGTCAGTTTAATGTCCAGCTTTTTGCTCAACAGAGCTATCCCAGGTAACTCAGGCTGGGCAACTAGACACCAGCTTATTGACCCAGGCTTCTGGGCTTTATGGCGGGCACACACTACCCATGCCCATTTTGGCGACATTAATCAACATACATGACCGAATCATCTAGAGCCATATTTTACACCATTGAGTGGCTAGTCCTGCCATAGCGCACAGTCTGGGATCCGTGTTCTCCTATCTTGAGGATAATGCATACCACAGATGGCCAAAGCAGTTGGTCTCTATACCCCCTATAGGGCACCATGCAGAGGCTGTGCTGCTGCCCACAGTTCCAGTCATTGGTGAGTTTGAGATGAAAACACTCAGCATGTTCTTTGGACATGAGAGAAACCCCATGGGGGCACAAGGAGAATGTACAAACTCTAAACAGACATATATATATATATATATATATATATATATATATAGATATATATATATATATATATATATATATATATATATATATATATATATATATATAATTCAATAAATTCAATAAAGATGTTAAAAAATTACAAGGGAGATCAAAGTTCCATGCATGAGAAAAATTAAATGCTGAATGTTTCTACCCATGTTTTGGGTACCTCCAGTAGTCTTAGGGATAAACAACACATAATTTTGAAAAGCTGTAGGGGACAGAGAGCTCCTTCAGGAAAGGGATCCCATATTATCTCCCAAGATGGACAGGAAGTACTCCTCATCAGGTGTTAAAGGAACAAGTGTATGAGGTCCCTTCCCTTAGCGCTGTGGGCAATTGCATTCTACTTTGCCTTTTCTTTGGCACATCCTACCATATCATTGGTCCTTTTCTTGTCCTATGTCAATGTGCAGATCCTTCCACCAACAGTATTTATATCTATAACCCCTTGGTTCCAGGCCTTTGATGCTGCAGTTGTTTGGGTCCCCTTTTCCAAAAAGGTATTTGCCATATGTCCTAAGGCTCCCATGAGGATGCTGTTCTCCTCTTGGATGAACTTATCTTTTCTCTGTCTGGGTCCTTGCTGCAGCATCATGCATTCATATAAAACAATATACAAAAGTAACATACTATAGCTTGATTTAAGACAATGAAATCCACTCATCAGCCATGCAATAAGGAATGAAAGCATGCATGTATTACTCAAAAATAAATAATTTTAAAACTGTTTTCAGTATCACAAGATCTAAGTAGATCAACATTTATCCTGACACAACACTCATATACATACACATACTACAAATCAAACGTAACCCAGTGCAATATTAACCTGTATAGTATGATCTACAAATGCAGATTAATGTTGCAAACATTCGTCATTACACTGCCATATGTTGTTATTAACATATGTGGGTACTTACGTATTATCGCAACCAGACCTCCCCACAGACATTATTCTGTCTGTGCACGTGGAAACAGGTTGCTTAACCTAAAAAGGGGACTGTCAAGAATTAAGCATTAGTCTTTGTCAGTGGGTATGAGCCTGGAAAAGGAGTACAGGTGAAATTTTGTACTTGCGGATGATGCGCCTCATTGCTCCTGTAACTCCACATTGCCAAAATGCTTTACAATACCTACATTTCTCACTACAATGTCAGGAAAGGGAAAGCAACTCATGAAAAACACCCTATAACCTTTTACAATGTACATTTGTCAAGCCCAAGGATTGCTGCCTTTCCTACTTTATGTATCAAGATTTTCACTTAAGGTGCTATTAGAAACTGTCCCAATTTGGGAAGCAAGCAATGCCCACACCTTACACAAAATGAAAGATACAAAGTCAGTTCCTGAAAATACCTCCTATTACAACACTTCGGAAAACATCTTAATGCCTGATGGTGCAATTCTTCGTGTCATTTGTGGCATGTAGCACGGTTTTCAGTGTGACCTGCTCATACGTTTACAGTTACTTTTGGTTAATGTTTTATTTTTAACAATCTTTTCTGTGTCTGTCTTTGCCTTCTCTGGAGGGAAGCCTTCCACTCAGTGCAAGGAATCCGTTCATCAGAATGGGAGCAGGCATGATAACGTAAGCGCGTGTGTGTAATGCATGCAAAAACTGGAAGAGGGTTTTCGAAAATGCTTCTTTTCCAGAAGGTAATGCAAACTTAATCCACAGCAGTAAACACTGTGAATACCACATTGCAGTGTTTTATGGCCTACTTTCTACAGAAGTATGCGAAATTCTCAACCACGAAAATTTGGTTGCGATAATATGCAAGTATCCAAATGTGAAATCCTTCCCATACCAATTTTTGTATTTATGCTCTCGTGATTTTTCATTCATGAGTGACAGTCACAAATCCTGCCCCACAATACAGCAACATTTATCGTGATAGCACAATACATTCATATAAATGCAGCTGATCACACTTCACGCACTTAAAAGTGTGTACAAATATCCTGTATAGCATAATGTACACATGCAAAAAGTATTGCAAACATTTGTCATTCACATTAGCATCAGTAGTCCTTCCCAATACATTTCTAGCAGTAATGTTATGAATTACCACTTATAAATGACACTCCTGTCATAAACATTGACATGAATCCACTGCATCTGACAGCCACGTTAATGGAAAATACATTTCTCCTGGTGTTAATTGGCCTACCTATTGAATATGCACTGCATGCCAATAATTTATAACTATTTTTGGTCCTTTTATCTTACTTTAAAAGCTTTGCACTTCTCCCAAAACACTTGGTACCTAACTTGACCGAACACATTTAAATATGGGCTTATTAGACTTGTTCATTTAAAATCAGGCTTACTTACATATCTTGTATACAGATCAGGCTGAGTTGCACTTATCTCTGTGATTCTCAGTAAGGAGTGAGTGCATATGTCAACAAATTTGTGTAAATAAACCTCAGGTAGCAGTTGATGAGCTGTGCTGAATCAAGGTGACCTTGGGAACATGCAAAACTGCCTAATTAATATTCCTATGTATATAAAATAAAAAAATGGAGTCAACAACATTGAGATTACAAAATCCAAAAGCCTGATCTATGCCTATCTTGTATACTCTGACACACCTTACCACCTCATACCACTCAGTCGTTTTGATTAAAGCAAAGTGACACCAATTATAATTATTATTTATAAACTGGAGAGAAAATAAATTAATACAAATATTACCTGAAGCATTATTTCACAAGGCATGCTTCCATGAATGAGCAATGCATGATCTTGATGTAAATTCTGCAAATAATAGT